>NC_080597.1:26511728-26814758 GCF_027887145.1 Ammospiza caudacuta
GAGCTAACAAATGACAATCCTGAAGAAATTTATTCCCTATAAAAATTTCAGCCTTCAGCTTCCAAGTTTATTTAGCTCAAGATGTGGTAATTGCCAGCTCATAAACAGAAGTATACCCTCCAGTACCAATCTACTTAATAGAAGTTTATTGGATAACATTGACCATAATGATAACTAAAACAGATATACAGCCCCATTAAATGAGGTTTAGTTTTCAACAGCCACAACTCTGTCTAGCAGCTTTAGTCTAAGTTTTATCCCCCCTATTCAGTACTTTACAGTCTTTTGCTCTTTCCTGCTTTTTCTCCAGATTCTGGTGCTTTCTGTGTTGATGTTACAACAGCACTTCAGCTATCTGGAAATACGGCACTAATAAAAAGTGCCTTGAATAAAGGGAACATAAGGTCTCACATCATCATTCTGGTTTCTTGCCTTGATCTCTCTGAGCACTTCACATTCCCCTTGCTGGGTATGCTTTTGCTTAGCAATCATCTTTCTCTTCAGAAATAAAAAAAAACCTTTTCTTGTTGATAGACACAAAAAGTTATAACTATAAAAGTCAGTTTGGACCACCTACTCTTAAAGAGAGCATCAAAGCAGTGACAAGGGAAATAGAGCTGGGGAACAAAGATCTGTTCCTTGTTAGTGCAGCTTTGTGTGAAGCCAGAGTAACTAGGTGCTTAAATACTTATGAGGATCGCAGCCTTAGTTGTTTTCCACTCAGTTCCTCATTTCTAAAACACAAATTATTTCCCCACTTCCGTAAGAGGATTTTGAGGATAAATACATTGAGATCATGAGATATTTGGATATCACAGTTAAGAGGGTCAAGTGATTGCTCTGTGTGTTTTCTTTGTTTTCTTATACTGTTTTTGGGTTTTTTCAGTGGTTGATACCATATCTTCAGCCAAGCTATGCTAGGGGAAAATATATTTATATGAAAGCTTCATCCTCATTTTTTCATTGCTGTTTCACAACTTAAAATACATTTTTGAATCCAATAGTGTTCCCACTATTGTACCCAGATGTTTTCCTAAGTCATACGGGTAACCACTTCTGTCCTTAATTTCATCAGTTCTCATTAACATCTTGTGACAATGAGATCTGTCAAACACTTTGCTTTTTTTGCAGAAAAAAGATCTGGGCTTTAGCAGTTTTACATATTTTACCTTCCATATTTGCAAACTATCCTTTTATCTTTGTACACAGACCTACCTTCATATCTTCTTTAATTGGCATCTTGGTATTTTCTTTAATCTAGTCCAATCCACTTTGTGAAAACAACCTTTCCTTTGTTTAACTTACATTTGCTTGTCTAATTTTATTTACAAATATGATGTTACCGTGACTTCTGCACAAAGCTCTATTTTTATTCCGTATACTCTGAGGAACTCTAGTCTTCCACTTGCTCATAAACACCATTAGTTTCTGAGACAAGAAATTCCTCAGGTCTCAATACATCATTTTAGACAGAGCTACTGGAACTAAACCACCTCCAGCCAGGATACACCATGTGTGCAAAGAGCACTGTAATAGCTCCAGTACCTTCCTAGCCCATGCTTCACACCCCCTCGTGTCCAGCTCAGCTTTTATACATCACTGCTCTGTGAGGAACAGAATCCTTCACTGGATCATCCACACATACACTTAAATGGTTCTACTTTATGTATCCAGCAACCTCTGCTGACTACCAGTGGGTTATCTGGCTCTAATGCTGAGTGAACATACCCTCTCCTCTGCAGTTTCCATCTGCATCAGGGAAGGGTGAGCAGGAGATCCTTGCTCAGAATGCACATGTGTTCTTTTCTCCTTCTGCAGAATTTTGGTAAGAGGCAGTCACTGCTGGAGATTGTCAACTGTATATTTTGGAGCCAGAAATTCAACTAGTTCCATTGTTTGCACTAAGACCACCAAAGCAAAAAAAAAAAAAAAAAAAAACCAAAAAAAAAAAAAAAAAAAAAAAAAACCAAAAAAAAAAAAACCAAAACCACCCAACAACACAAACCTGAGCTTCTGCTCAAAAGGAGCATTAACAGTCAAAAAATAGAGTTCATTAAAGTGAAGTAATATCCTAAATAAAGCTAATGTACTCTCTCCTGTTCCAATAAGCTTCATGAATAATGGATAAACAAAGCTTCATCTGCTTTAATTAATCTGGTTTCAACATTAATTTGACCCAACACAAAATTAGCAGTCAATTTGGAGCTTTGGTTAGTGAACAGGTTCAGGTTATATTAAGAGAGTGTGTTAGCAGAAAGTGTGTGAACAGCAAAGGGCAGTATTTTATTCCCTGGAGTAAAAGCCCTGGTTAATTAATACACAACTAAGGTGGGGAATGCATTTCCCTTGCCAAAAGCTAACTTTACTCTGAGGCTTTATTTGCAAATTCAGACTGGCACAGATCTTCTTGCCAGTTCCAGAAAATTCCTGAATTTCCTTTAATGAGGAGAGATTTGCACTGATGCAGAAGTGATGCTGCTGCCTTTTTTTAACACAGTCCCTTCTTCTGCCATCAGAGAATGTGGCTTGGATCAGCCTTGGAGCTCTGCTCAGTCTCCGCACCACTCAGCAAGATTCCTGTGGCTGTCCTCCCCAGCAGCTGGGGGATGCTCTGGCAGAAAGATGGCTCAGCTTTTTCCCCAGCAGTGTCTGTGGCATGGATGATTTAAGACTCTAAATCCCCTAATTTTTTTCATGTGTTTAAAGGATTCCCCAACCAAAGAGGAGTCACAGTTTGCATTTAGATTAGCTTTGCCACACAACACATGTATAGAACTGTTTCTGTAGAATAAGATTCTGTAGAATTAGGAGTTAGAAAAATTAATTTCTACCTGCTGGTGTCATGTTCCAACTGTCAGGTGTGAAGTTCTGTTTTGTTTTGTGGTTTTATGCAGAGTAACAGTTACTATTTGAGCTGTTGCTGTATGGTGTCCTTGAGGTAAAGGGACTAATTTTATCCTTTACATGCCTTCTTCATGCAGTCAATCTCAATCTTTGGCGATAAAGTCTGGAGAAAAGCTGAAATTCAAAGAAATTAACTGCTTTAGATTATTGATGGCATAAGTAATCACATATAAATTACTTGCTATTGCAGACCTAAAATAAATACTTGAAGGTGATGAGCCCTTGTTTACACTGATGCTTTTGGGAAAGAATTTAAATGAGTGAAATAGTATTATACTGGGATCAGAGGAGTGCAGTAATAAGTTCATCCCTCTTCAAAATTATTTTTCTGTAATAGCATATGATTGCCTTATAAGAAAATAAAAGAGAAAATTTTCAATTTTTAAGAATAATTGTCACACAGTGTCACGTTTTACACATGACCCTTCTTGGTTCAAGTGCAGCAGGGGATGACAGTGCAGAACAGAGCAACAGCATTGCAATCTGAAGAGGTGTCTAGCTCCAGAGCTCCTCAAAAGTCCTATAATGGGCAATTCCATAAGCCTTGCTGTCAACTCAGCTAAGCAGCCTTGAACCACTGTCTCATAGATGGGGAGGCTGAACTTATAACTAGATTTTGCTGAAAACATATCATGAAGAAAAATAAATCACCTGCAAGAGACCTTGTTCTTGGTGGAAACATCCTGAATGCATTTGAAGCAGTGTCTGAGCCTCAGTTGGGCTTGCTGGATGAAGAAAAAAGCAATAGGACTGGAGGAAAGCTATTAAACCGTGCAAGGTGACAATGTTTAAGGGATCCATTTCCCTCTTGATTCATTGCTGCCTCCAAAAAGATGAGACTGAAAGGAAAAGAAAAACTGATAGTTTCTCCTTCACAGATATATGGAGCAGAAGATGTGCAATTCTGACATGCTACTCTGCTCTACACACACACACACACACACACACACACACACACACACACACACATGTATTTATTTGCTTCTGGTAGAAATGATACTCTGCACTACATAATGCTTGCTTGCTTGCTGATTTGTGTGTTTGCAGCTGGTCCCTGCAGATCTTCCACCTGAAGAGCAGGTCTACCATGTGCATGAGTATGGCTGAGGGGCACAGGGAATATTGGGAAGGAAAGAGAAGTTAGAAAGGATTCTTTTCTGAACATCAGGTTGTATATGGGGAGAGCCAGCTCCCAGTAAGTGTAAATTAAATGGGCTGCTCTGTCTTACCACAGCAATCAGAAGGCTATTGCAATAGCCAATGATCAGCAAGGCACAGAGGAGCTATATTCCTGTATCTAATGGAAAGCAGCATCATGCCTCTTATCCCAGATCTGTCCCACAAAAGTATCCCCCTTCCCTGGAGAAAAACCAGCACAGCAAATGAAACAATGTGAGTAAGTGCTTGGAGGGGCTATTCTGCAATGCTGGCCTTATGTAAAATATCCTTCAGCCTTACTTAGAAAATGTCCAAGATTCTACATGACACCAGGATTTAACCCTATTGACAGAAATCATCCATGTCTTCTCCTAAGAAGGAGAAGGTAATGGTACATCTAAGGTTTCAGCTGGTGTTTGCTGATGGTCTCACCAGGCCTTGTCTAAAGAGATCTTCAGGGCCTGTTCAGTCTACCCTTGTTTAATAATGTACAATCTTTAGCCTTTTGTTAGAAAGCTGTGGGGCCAATGCTCCATCCTGGACTTCCTTGGAGCTCACAGAGTTCAGTAAACAATCACCTAGGAATACTTTCAAAACTTCTACTTTTCCTTGGAGTTAGTGTCAAGGGTAAAGGAGGAGATTGTATTGATCTATTATTTGAGAGGTTTGGAGCTACCTGGAAAAATCAACAACCTTTTTCAAAGACCCAAATACTTTCAAATCTGCATACTCATGATGAGTTCCCTGTAAACACCTCTCTTTCAAACAGGTAGTTTTGATCCATTTTTGATGATTTATTCAAACTGTGGCTCACTTGAGACTTTATTACTGTGACATTCGACTTCTTCACCTCGTCATTATCCCCGAGAAGTAATCATTAATGATTATTGACACTAGTCAGATTGCCCTTCTTTCTAAGTGCCTCGTTGGAAGCTTTCAGTCTCCTGAACAAGGTAATAACATCAGATGATCTCTTGCCATGGTCTGTGTGCAGGGTTAGCCTGCAGCTAATAAAAGATAAGCTGAGCTTTGCCTCAGTATGTGAAGGCTGAGAGATCACACATTAATTCACATTTGCCACAGGGCAGGACTATGCATGAGCAATTGCCTTGACTCAGCTAGTGAGCCCCACAGTCACATTTAAAAATTTAGAAAAGGACCACAGCACATTCAGAAAAGGCACTTGCTGTAAGCCTCCCCAGACAGATCCCCTTATCTTGTGTTTCAGACCTCAATCATGTATAACTGTCCTAAATCTTTGTTATTCGCTTACCTGTGCCTAATTTGTACCTCTGTGTCAGAATCTTCCTCTGGGTGTTTGTGCTTTTTGCCAGTCTGTTAAGGGCACTCCCTCTAAATGCATCTGAATGAACTGGAAGCAGTCTTTGGTGGGTTTATTTTAGGATAATCCTTCTCCTTATGGCAAGTGTGTTTTCTCCTACGCTTATCAAAATTTTTTTTTGCAAATGTTAAATAGCACTGATATGAACTCTATACATGAGGTAAAACTCACAAGAAAGGGAGCAGTCTTAGGGTTTGAGGTGATATGGTTTTTCTGGGGACATTTTGGGTAGATAAGGAAAAAGGGCTGGGGTAAAGGGCTAGGTTTAAAGAACTAGGCCAAGGCTTTTTAGTGCCAAGGGGGACATTCCACTTCATGCTCCACAGACAAGGAGGGTTCTGTTGAGGGAGTCACTCAAATCGTTCAGAAACTCCAGAATGGACTGTAGAAAAAAATTCCCGACATTCTATCAACCAAAACTGATAACTTTTGTTACGCTTTTTATTAGCCTGTTTAAGCAGAAGAATCCCATGAAAGTGAGGTGGCGAAGCAATAAAGATGCAGAAAAGCTAGGTAAATAGGAAACAGAAAACTGAAATGCACAAAAGGTTAGCGCATTAGATGAGGTATTATGCATCATTTTTCCTTTTACCACACTTAAGGGCATGTCAAATGTTTCTGCAGTTCTGTAGACACCTCCAGCTGAGCAGTCTGGCAACTTCTCCTTGTCTAGGACAGACAAAGTTTCAAAAGTAGTATGTTCTTGGACTTATGCCACCTTACTCTGATTCCTCCTGGGAGAACAAAGCAGGTGACTGACAAGGATGATTAAGACCTTGATATTAAATTCTTGCAATTTCCAGACTTTTCCTAATACAGCACTGGGTTTGCTCTCCTATTGAGCTTCTGTGTCAGTCTCTGGGTCTTAACACTGTTACCAATAATTTGCTTTTTGAATTTTTTGATGCTAACACTGAGATGAAAGTCACAGAATAACATCTAGTCCTAACTGGTGAAGATGGGGGAAGATCTGTGCATGCTAATTCATCAGCAGAGGCAGTGCATTGTATCTCTGGGCAAGAACCTCCAGCAAATGAACAGCTCTTATGCTCTGCTGAATTACATCAGCAATGCTTTCTTGTTCATGACCTGAAAATTTCTCCCAGCATAGAAATAAGGACAAAATTAGAATGCCACATGCAGTTGTTTAGGCATTCACTTATTGTAGTTAATGCAGTTGTTATTAATGGACATTTCCCAGGATGTCCTAATATACATCTCCCATTCTGTAGCTTGTTATGCTTGAATGTGGTGTTATTTCAGATCCGAGGCCTGAAGCCCATAACCTGCAATAAAGTATCACCCACTGTATTCCTCTGGGCCTAGCACTATAATGTTTGGTTTAGGACTGAAGATGTTGAGATTTTTCTCCTCACTAGCTCCTGTTGACTGCAATTTCTGTGATTCTCTCCTTATTTCTCCTGCTTGGTATTGTCTTATGAATCCATGTGTACTGAGTCTGGCGGGGAGTGGGTAAAATTTCTTCATAGCAGGCTGTACAGTGCTGATTTTGGATTTGTGATCAAAAACTTGCTGATAACACACCAGCCTTCAGCTATTTTTGCAGTGCTTGTGCAGTAACAAGAATGCATCTTTTACCCACTCTGCCTCCAAAGACTTTGGAGAGTAGGCTGGGTAGTTAATAAACTGTGGGGGGACACAGGCAGGACGTCTGACCAAGACTGAATAAGGAGATACTCCATGTAACATCATGCCATACTCAGCAATCTAAACTCAAGAAGAGGAGGAAGAAAAGGAAAATACTTTTATTTGCCTATTTGGAGGCACTTGTCCTCGAAAACAACCACTGGCATTCAAAGTCCCTGCTTTCCAGGAGGCAGCTGAACATCTGGCTGCTGCTGAGAGAGAAGCGGTGCACAAATTCCTCCTCTGCTTTGCTGCCACGCGCAACTTTGCTTCACCTACCAGACTATTTTTATATTGATCCACAAGTCTTCCCAGCTCCTTTCTATTTTCTCTCCATCCCACAGAAGACAGGAGGGAGGGAGTGGCTGTAGCAGCTTGGCTGCTGCCCAGAGTCCACCCACATCCCATGCCAATACCACGTTTCCACAGGAAACAGCAAATTAGTTGCTCAAAGGCCACTGCCCACGGCTGTTGATTGCAATAAGTTGTCACAAGTTCAAGCTGATATGGCCATCCCTTGACCTCCCTTTGTGTTTTACACCTAAGATGATTTTTATTTCACATTTATGTGTCCTGTCAGGTACATGAATCCATGACTAACGAACACAGGGGGGAGTTCAAGCTCCTAGAATTATTTAAAAGAAGAGTTTTACTTCTGTTAAACCAAATATCTATTAATGGGTACAACCTGATTCTGGTAGTCCAAACCATCTACTCCTAAATGTTTCTCATATTTAACTGACACTGACCATGTCAATTGCTTTTAGTCACTGCTGACACCAGGTTTTACTGATAGTTGTTGTGAAACAGTTGATGTAGAACACGTGACAATTCTTGTGGTTCTACTATGCTGATGTTTTTGATGCATTATCCCAAGTGCTTAGCATGGTCGAATGAACAGCAAAATTCAAACGCAATGATTTTCCTTTCTCTGAACTGGCAGTACCCACACAAAAATTCAAGCGAGGGAATGAATGAATGAATGAATGAATGAATGAATGAATGAGTGAGTGAAATACCATACTGAGGGCTTAGAAAAGAAGCTCTTCCCTTTTAATATCAAAGCTGGAATTTAGCAAGTTGACTACATGCTTCAGCCTTTTCAATTTTGAGTATGTATTAACTAAGGCCATTTCCTTGGAGGGCCCTGGAAGCCAGTGCATGGGACACTGACTTTTTCTCTGTAAATGGCCATGAATCCCTCTCTTAGGGACATTATCTTTCCTGGTCTCCTCAACCAGCTGCACACGCCCCAGGTTTTCTGCATAATTTGATATTTTGACTAAACCAAAAAAGCATGTTTGCAACTGCCTGTGATAAAAACTACACCACAGTAAACCCAACTACAATTATCCTTGGTCTACTGATGTCCCTCCATTTTTCTGGGGCCATTGTGGTTGCTTTTTAAGTGTGGGGTCAATCACCATCTTCAGTGCTATGTGAAAACACACCTTCCCTGTGTGTTTGCAGATGGATGATTGCTTCTGTTCCAGTGGGTCCTAATGATTTCCACCATGGACAGTGTCTTTGTTATAGAGGTGCTACATGAAGCAGATGTATATTTGTGACCTGGATAACACCTCCAACCTTTGAGGTCAGAGTCCAAGAGAAGCTTTGGTTATTCTACAGGCATTTCAGTCTCCTAAGCATGAAAGGGTACATAAGGCCTTCCCAGGCTATAAGCTTCAAAGTTCTCTTCCCAAGAGAGACCATGAACAATTTCAGAACTGTTATCTTGATGCTCACTGACCAAAATGGTTTCTTTGCTTATTTTCAAATACCTTGTTAGTTTGTTTTGTTTTGTTGTTTTGTTTGGTGTGTTTTGTTTTCTTTTGGAGGTTTTCTTTGAACTGAGAGTAGGCAAGCTTGTTATTTTTCTGTTCACTTAACTTACCAAGATTAAGGCTACCTCCTCTTCTGGCATCTACCCCATCATACATATGTGCTTAGCTCCACAAGTTTGTCCCTGCCTGCCTGCCTGCCTTCAATGAGTTTAGCACTGCAAACTGCTGGGTGGGGAGGCCAGGGTTTGTTTCAAGCTGCCTGGCACCAGCTTGGCAGGGCCAGGCTCCAGCTGGCTCTTGCAGTTACCCCCACTCTGTGTTTTGGAACATGAGAGCATCTGACAAACACCAATTACATCGAAGACAAATAGCCAGAGGCAGTGCTTTCTTTCCTGGTTCTTTCAGAGCAGACATAATACGCTATCAGCTGGCAGCCTGTCTAGGAATTTTCCAAGGGGGCTTTATATTTTACTGTGATGACATTCAGGACACTTGAATGCAGGGATCTTCATTCATTTCATATCTCCTTGGGACACGTATTATGCTGTTTGGTGATAGATGAGTGAAACTACAGTGGCTAAAAAGGGAAGATTTCCCCTACAACTCTCTTTCTAAAATATGTCATTCTTAATAAGTAATACAGACACATTGATCCTTTTGGAGCCTTGCTGCAGTACTAAAAATGTTTTGGATTGAATTTGTCTTTAGTGACTCATGGCTTGATTATTTCCTATTTTGCATATTTTCCAGACCTCATTGAGGAATTTCAAACAATATAACCCACTGGGTGTTATGGACTTTCTCATAGGAGAGACAGAAAGTCATTTAGAAAAAGCTTTGGACAATATATCTCAAATGCAGAATTGTGACAAAGTTCCTAATTAGTCAAGTGGAATTTTGCCCAGAATGTATCTTTGTAAGAATCTATCCCAAAGAAGAGCAGAAATCTTTTAAATACAAAGCAGATGGATTTTATTAGACTATTAGAGGCACTCCTTCTATGAGGAAAGGCTAAGAGGTTTGGGGTTGTTCAGCCTGGAGAAGAGAAAACTTTGAGGAGATCTTATTATGACCTTCTAGTACTTGAAAGGGGCCTAAAAGAAAGATGGGGATAAACTTCCTAGGAAGACTATTGTGATAGGACAAGGGCTAATGGTTTTAAACTGAAGGAAAGTTATTTAGATTAGATATAGGAAAGAAGTGTAGGGTGGTAAAGCCCTGTCACAAGTTTCCCAGAGAGCTGGGAGATGTCTGTGGAAACATTCAGTCAGGTTGGATAGGGCTGAGTTACTTGATCTAGCTGAAGATATTCCTGCTCATTATAGGGGAGTTGATGGCCTTTCAAAGATTTCTTCCAACTCAAACCATTATATGATTCATTAATCCCTATACCTTTTTGTTTGTTTGTTTGGTTGGTTGGTTGGTTTTTTGTTTGTTTTCTACTTGACTGTTTTCAATTTTTCTTGAGAGATATCTACCAAGTTTGGACTATTACATCTTCTTAGAACAAGAGAAAACTGTTGTACGACTCTTACAGGTATCATTTTCTCTTCTTAAATTTGTCCTTCAGCAAAAGCATTTTTTTAGATTACTATTATTTTAATTCCAATCCTTGTTGTAGGAATTTTCCTCAAATAAATCTTTGTAGTCCAAGGCTTGTGCTCCTAGTCTGCTCTCTGGAGACTGTGTTTCCTAGTAACCAACATCCCTGTACTGGGAGATCTTGCACATTTTTCACTATATCTTGAGAAGGGAAAAAAAATCGGTTTTATTCAATAAATAGATTCTGACAGCAAAAGTGACCTAGGCATCAAATAAGCAAACGAGGAAAAAGTGTGCATACTATTTCTATAAAGCCACAACAAGGAGGGTTACATGGGGTAGTTTGTTGAGGAAAAACTAAAAGAAATGTCAATTATGTATTGATAAATGTTATAACAGAGTAGTTTTCAAAAAGGACAAGATACCAGGACTCTGGCTTACAACCAGAACACTGTTATAGTATCAGTAGAAACATATTGTTAAAGGCAATTTTGAAGGGAAATGTGAAATATACTTCAGAGGCAGAAGAAAACATTTCTTAAAGTCTGAGAGTTGTTTCTCCTCTCCACCCCCTAAATATTTCTGGAAGACAAAGAATGCAAATTTCAAAAGCAGTTTTACATTTGACGTAAGACATTGGCTCATGGCTTTCCTTTTTCATCTCTTGGGTGTTGTGCCTGTTTTGGTAAGCAGCTAGACATTCTGCTAAGAATTATAGACCCTATTCCTTCTGGTGGAAATAGAGGCATCTGTGTCTAGGTTTCCATGTTGGGACAAGATCTAGGATGATCATGCAAGAGTATTAAACCACTGCATTTACTCCAGCTTACGAGACTTAGCAGGCAATTTTGAGACATGCCAAATCATTCACTATGCCCTCCACCAGAGTGTTCTGGTTTCAGCTCAGACAGAATTACTTTTCTTCCCAGTAGCTGTCACAGTTCTGTGTTTTGGATTTCAGATGAGAATAATGTTGCTAACACACCAATGTTTTAGCTGTTGCTAAGCAATATTTACTCTAACTCAAGGACTTTTCAGCTTCCAACACCACCTCACCAGTGAGTGGGCTGGAGCACACAAGAAGCTGGGAGGAGATGCAGCCAGCACAGTTGACCCTAACTGGCCCAAAAGATATTCCATACCCTATGACATCTTGCTCTGGATATAAGCTAAGGGGGAAGCTGGCTGGGGACTGATACTGAGGAACAGTCTGGGCATAGGTTAGTAGGTGGTGAATAATTGCATCATACATCACTTTTTTGTATTAAAAAAAAATATTTATATATATATATATATATATATATATATATATATATATATACTAATTATTATTATTCTCATTGTCATCATCATCATAATTTCCTTTTTCACTCTATTAAGCTGCTTTTATTTCAACCCACAACTTTTACTTTTTCCCATTTCTGTCCCTCATTCCACAGGGTTGGAACAGGGCATGAATAAGTGGCTGTGTGATGTTTAGCTGCCTGCCATGTTAAACCACAACACAGAAAAAGCCATGGAAGTGTAGGTTTTGGAAAGAGAACACCTCCATTGTTTGTTTTTACAATATCTAGTTGGACAGAACTGTAGCCACAACTTGAGCTCCTGCACTTATTATTATTTACAAACTCTGATAGTAGCAATGTCATTGTTGTTTACAATTCCTTTGACAGTCTACTTTAAATGTGGACCAATAAGTTTTGTTATAAAAGTTATATTTTAAAACATATTTTCCCTTTAAAACTGAAGTGTGAGTCTCTGCAATAAATGTACTTTTCAGTTCTTCAATTGAATTGCTCTTTATTATTGCTTGCACATATGTTAAAACTATGGTCAAAATGTGATCAGTAAATCTTACACTAAAGTCTCTTAAATTTGGAATTGTTTTCTAGCTATAAGGAATGACCCTTGAGAGGAGGAGAAGTTTAATTTAATCTACCTTTGGATAACACTCTACTGCTACATGTAATACAGATAGATCACCAAAAAAACTGTGAGTACTTTATACAGACAAAAAAATCGTTTGCATCCAATTCAGTTAATTCTACAGCAGGGATTCTCAGTCTGTTATTTATTAGGTTCCTGTTTTGCAGATGGATGATTGCTTCTGTTCCAGTGGATCCTAATGACTTCCACCATAGACAATGTCTTTGTTATACAGGTGCTACATGAAGCAGATATATTTTTTTAAATGAGCTCTTTGAAGGCAGAAGCTGAATTCCAACTTGAATGCAGGGCTCTTCTGTCTTCAGCAGGGTAGGACCAGAACTATCTTGTAATCTAACTCACACTTGTCTACGACCAAACAAATGTGTCCTCACTTTCCCTTCCAGTTGGTAATAAGCAAAATGCAGAGATATTGGCAGTTCCACCTGCACCCTCCAGGGCTTCCAAATGCTGCGCTGTAAGCTCCTCACCTAGATTGACTTCCCAGTTTCTTTGTCACAAGTTTAGGTCCACAAGGAGATGAACCAGTCCAAGTATTCTTGCTTGCCTTTTGTAAAGTTTTGTGGTGCTTTTGGAAAGCTCATGCACAGAACTGATTCCAATTGATTTGAAAAAGAGCAATGCTGGAGGTGAATGGAAAGGTTAATGGCAAATGACAACATATTGATTTGAATACTGTGGCTGTGTTGCACTCCTCCATGCCTTCGATTTCCAGCAGGTATGAGGAGCAGAGAGATTATCTCCACTTAGCACAGCACATTCATGAAATATGCACCAATTTTTGTAACAAACTCATATCTCATATGCCAATGTCAGAAAATACCCGTGCAAACACTGGGAAGCACAAATGGAAATGCTCTGTCACAGGACACAACTGGCAGTCCCCTGTAAGATGCTGCTGAGAGCATAACAGATGTACTGGCTCCTGTTCTGGACTTCTTTTTGTGAGGTGCATGCAGACAAGTTGCTTCAGAATCTGCTGCCATGGGGATGCTCTGGGACTTCCTTATTACATGAGTTAATCAAAATTGTGTAAAGGTATGAATTATAAAGCTGATTAGTTACATCTATCTTAAAACTCTCCTCCCATTAAAAAATAACATGCCAAAGGCCTGAGGGACATGATAACCATCTACAAGCTTATTGTGACTGCTATTTTTACAAATTCCTGCATAATGGGGCTCTAGCCTATAACTGAAGTTGTTACCTAGTATAAGCAAACAAAAAAAATTGCTTTCTCTATATTCACAGCTATTAAATACTAGCATAAGAGGAATTATGAATTAAATCTATCATATTCAAGAAGAGTGTGATTAGATTAAATGGGACTGGATGATTTCCAAAATGATATATGAAATATAATGATAAAGGACAGTTCCCTTAGCAGTGAGCTCAATTACTCCCCCCACCCCAGGAAAAGTGGAACCAAATGCTGGAGATGGCTGTTGGGAGTTTCCAGGAGGTTTTGGAAGTAGGGTACATGGATAAATAGAAAACCATACAGTACATACACAAGCTTTGGCAGCTCTTAAAACTTTAGGGTCCTTCAAAGCCTTCTAAAGGCTTCCTTTAGAGTCACAGGTATGGCTACTCCTGCTGACAGTGTATCCCTGGGCTGACTAGTACTACAGAGCCCATTTTTCCTGCTCATTTATGCCAGACAGTATGGATTCACCTAACTGAAAGGCCTCCTATGGAGTCCTAGAAAGCAGAAGTCAGTGAAACTCTTTTGCTTCCCAGGCACATTTCTAGCTTACAGCAAAGAATGCTTCAGACTTTCAATAGGACACTCGGGTGCCTTAGCAGGTAGCAAACTGTTTTCTGCTTGGAGCTCAGGGCAAAGGCAGAGCTGTGTCTTGGTGGCCTGAACAGTCTGCTTTGTTCTGCAGCCAGTTCTGTGTGCAAAGAGCTGTCATGCTTGAGCACAGCCACTGCCATCTGCTGGGTGTGCATGGCCCATTTGATGGTCTGGTGATCACTGATCACTGATTAGAAAAATTGGCCAGAGCGAGTACTCAAGGGGGAAGGCCAAAAATGTTGCACACGCAGCTTATGTATGCCTGTGCTTCGAGACATCATTGTGAGACAGGCTGAGAGGTCAAAGCCATGGAACTAGGCAGGGTTCCAGGTTACCCAAGTCTTAAGTCTTTTTCCTGTGTTTCTAAAGGTTGGTGGGTAATGATTACGACAGCATAATGTGTTATGGGTATGTGAATTTCTTTTGGGTAAAAGCCAGGGAGGAGCAGCAGATTATCTTAGATTTTGGCATCAGAAGCAACATTTTTAGCATTTTGCAATCCACTCCTACTTTTCATTACACTCTCTGACCTTCCTAAATCTACTGGGTAGACTTTGGATCCACACATGAACATGAAGGCTCTCCTTCCAAGGGATGAGAAGTGCGCTGCCAGATCCACTCAGTCATATGGAATCATAGTTGCCAATGTAATGTGCTAAGCTCTGTTTAGCACTGGAGAAGAATAAAAGAGAAAATGAGGATGTGAGGATGTCAGTCTCCTGCTGCCATGTGTACTTTCACTGCACAGGTGGAGCTCAGGAGCTCAGACCTTTAAATGTGACATGTCTAATTCCCCTCTGTGCATCAAACACTGAACATCTCAAAGTGATGGCACCCAGCATTCCAGGTCACTTCCAAAAATACCAGCTATGTAACTTTCCTGTGCCTCAGTTTGCCCCAATGAGAAAGGGGCAGATGATGTGTGAATGATTAAGTTTAATGTATTCATTTTTTAAGTGCTTGGAGAACTGCAGAAGAAAGACCTTTTATTCTGTGAAAGTTCCAAATGATAGAATTACAGAGAAAGTTATTTGATCTCCTAATCTCCTACTTAGGTATGAAATATATTCTTGCAATTCCTGCAGCAATTCCATTGACACTTGGTTAGCTAGAAGGTACTTCCTAGAAAGGCTTTTGAGTGTGATTTAAAGTCTGCAGATAATCACAGACTGCACTATATTTTTTATAAATACTTTAGGGTTAAGCAGTTAATTAGTTAAGTGGAAAGTGGTTAAGGGTTAATTACCTCCATTTCATAATTCCTTAAAAATGTCTTCTTTCCAGCCTGATCTTTATTTCACCTCAGAAGTAAATTATCATGTGTTAATTTGTAAAGTTTTTTCTAAAAACTGTATGGATTTCAAGAGAGGCTATTTCTAGGCCATGAGAAATAGATCACTTAAACAGGAAACAGGGGATTTTAATGTGCTAAAGTTCAAACATACATTATAGTACATGATAAAAATACGCCTGTTGCTTATGCTAGCTACTGTACAATATGGTGAAATATTAATTAGTAAGTTGCCCATACACCTACATGAGCCTACAACACCCTATAATCAACACCTCTCAAGCCACCAAACAGATCAATCATTTTAGTCCTCACCATAAGCAAATTCTTCTGCTTCACCACCCTTGAACACTCTGAGAAAACCTATCACAGTCTGACATATCTTGATGTACCCTGGGATGTGTTTCTTTCAAAATATGTTCTACATACTTAATAAACAATGTATAATGTCCACAGCAGAGATTCAGCAGTGCATTTCCATCACAGCAGAAAACAAGAAGCAAGGGAAAGGCTGTGTGGGAGGTGTAAATAATGAGTGGTGGAAAATTATACAGTACTTGAAGACTGATCTGACCTCTTAACTCTTTCTTTCAGACTTCTTCATATTTTGCTTTTGTGGGGTTTTTCTACTCTTACAAAGAATGTGTAACTAGTCCTGATTTTTTTTTTTAATTTGTTTGCCACTTTTTTTTAACACCAGTATTCTTTACTTCTTTGGCCTTTTCATTTCAGCATCTTTTTAGTGGTGTTTAGCATACACATCTAAATGAACAGCTGGAAACTATTTGCAAGTGGCATACTCTTCTCCATTGCATCCAGCTATGAATCGCTGGCTCCCTCAAGAGTAGTTACTGAGCAGGTTCATCAAGGGTGTAAATGTGTTATTTGCCTGTGTGACTGCTTACCAGTGACAGCAACAGATTCTGGGTAAGCCTGCTGTAAAGATCAATGAAGCAGGAGCAGAGTTAAGAGAATTTAGCTTGAGTCCTGGCAGACCAACAAGAAACAATTCAAAAAGCACTGGCTCGCTTCTTCCTGAGTCAAACAATGTTATTCTTCCTTTAGGCTTGAAAAAGGACAATCCATAGATCTGGCTTTGAGATGTTTTTATGCTACCTGCACAGCAACTTCTCATCAAGTTCCATGCAGAAATCCCAAATTATCTGGGCTGGAAAGCAGCAAGTGGATACACCATGTTGAAAATAAGATGGTAGTTTGGAAGATTGAGTATCACTATCAGCTTGGAGCAGTGAACAAGGCTGATGGCAATTCTTCACTACAGTCAATTTTTAAGTAAAGCTCAAATATTCTTCCTCAGTTCAAGCTGGAATCTTTCAAAGTAGTTCCACATCTTTAATCTGATGTCAGACTTAGTGACTTCCTAATGATCTTATATGGATGTGTGATTTATGAACATGTTCTCTACTAGTATTGTCCTGATATTGCTGTTCCCTGTATAAAAAATACCACATTTTTTTCATCTTTCAGGTGAAATATAAGTTTATGTTCACCAAGATTAAAGCAGTGATCAAAAAAAAAAAAAAAGGAATGAAATATATATCATTATTATGCATGACTTTAATAAACATTCCCAGACCCATTCTGACAAATCATGTTTGACTTCACAAGTCAAGGTGCTCTTTGCAAAGGAGAAGTGTTCTTGGGTGACCCTTCCAATAGGTGAAGACAAAAAGGAGCTTTTTGCTGGGATCCTTTCGATGAGCTGTGACTGACAGGACTGAAGGAAGGTCTAAAAACAGAAGTACCAGCAACAGAGTGTACCTTGACTGAGGGTCAGTGTCCCTTATCTCATCAGTTGGCAAACTGTTCTGCTACACCTCTGTGGGAAAGACTCATCTGCTTTCTGCTTGGAGGTAGTCACTGCTATTTGCCTTTCACTTCCTTTATAGGCACCACATTGTCCATAATTTTCAGTACATGAATTTGGAAAAAGTCATGGATGATACCATTGTGAGATCTCACACAGGAGAAAAATGGTGTGATATGTAGGGCTGGAGTAATAAAAGCAGAAAAAGAAGGAGAAACAGTAGAAGAAAAACATTTAGTTCCTTGCAGTCAAAATTAATAAAAGCGCCAATTTGTCTGGGTTTTGGTGCCACTTAATATCAATATTAAAATTTCCAATGAAATGCTAATATTTCCCTTCCATCTCTTCTTAGCATGTCCCCCTCAGTAAATCAAGTTTGTTAAGTAGCGAATATGATTTGAACAAAAACTCTCAGAGACAGAATTTATATAGAGTAAAGTTGACTCAATTTCTCAGTAATGGAGATGAAAAAGCACTTCACTGTCTTTTTGAAACATGATAATGATGCTTCTGTGCCTTTCCCCCTGCATAAAAGCATTTATAGCTATAAATACTGGGACTCTGTAATGGAAGCAGGATAAAAAGTTTCTTGAAAGATTTTTCATGGTACACAGGAGAACACAGGGATTTCTTTCTTTTGGGGAGGCTGAGCTCAAATCCACAGGTCGTGCTTGAGAATGATGCTTACCACCCACTCAGCCTTTGCTTGTTCAGAGCAATGAGTAGCCCAAATGGTGCAACTTTCTGCTTTCTCTGAGAAATTTGTCCTGGTGTAAGGAGGGACTTGCAGGCATCTTAATGCACAAGTCCAGCACAAGTCCGATGTGTTTCCTCATGGGAAAGGCCAACCAGTCTTTGGATTGCATTAGTGTCAAGGGAAGAGATTTTTCCACTCTGTTCAGCATTTGTGAGAGAATTAAGAAAATTCTAATTAGATACTGGGAAAAATAAACTCCCAATGGAATGATAGTGGTCAAATGTGGGGGCAGAGGCCTAGAAGATACTGGGGTGACTGAGCAGCTGTGGAACAGAGACTGAGCAGAGACACCCTACTGACACCCTGCTAGAAGTTCCCCACTCACTGCCTTGCAGGCTTCCACAGAGTGTAGCTGGGTACATTTTTATCTCCAAGCAGGTAAATTAGTCATAGGGTTTGTTGACTCAATTCAAAACTGGGACAAGTGTAATTGTGCTCAACACTTTCTTTCTAGAAGTCTTTCCTTCAGAAGGAACTTTTTTGATGCATTTCTTTTTGCTTTTTCTTCCTGTTTTCCCTCCAAAAATCAATGCTAAGTTTTATGATGTCCCATCAGATCAGTAAAATAAAAGAAGCATGTAGGGATATTCATGAGTCTTTATACAACTGATTTTTTGTTTTCCCCACCTTGATGGACAAAAACCCAGTGAGAAAATCTGCTGAATCATCTTTCCTCTTTCCACCTCTTTGTAGGGAAAAGTCAGGACTGGCGCTCACACTGTTTGCCTAGAGATCAGCTCCCATGCCCAGCCTCCCTCCTAATTTGCTTGCCATTTCTGCACTGTGCCACCACAGTGATGGGGACTTTGGCTTCCAGAGGGCTTGCATCCATCTTTATTCTGAGGATCTGCTAAAAGCTGACCTAGAGATGAAATACCCATTAAGAGGCCATCGACCGCATTTTAGGAATTCACTAAATGCTGCAAATAAAGATATAGATTTTATTGTCAGACTGCACAAACAGGGCCCTCATTGAGATATTGGAATTGATGCTGGCTAAATCTGAAATGGCTGGAAAAATAAGGAAACGTGGAAAGCATCTGGTGTTTGTTTCAGAGATGTGAGAGGAGACCCCGGTGATAAATCATGTGTTGAAACAAATGAGAGTTAACAAAAGCCAGCAAATTGGCTCTGATTTGCCTTCCATGGGAGGATATAGATCTGTGATTCTTAAGGGACCCAGAGGGTCTTTCTCTTTATTCCTTATCTCTACCCTAGGAGCTTTGTCCTGAGGGACATATTTTACACGGGACAGTTGCACATAAAATGTGGGGAAACATTATGTGTAAAAAATTAAAGTAATAAAGAGGAGAGAGTGGACAAAAGATAACCTGTTAAAGTTGAAATAAACAAGAAGGACATGTAAGACATAACATCACACACTGAACTTCAACAGCTCACACGAGGAAAATCTTGCAAGTGACTGTCAAAAGCAGGCTGTCTGTGACCCACCAGAATGAGAGGAGCAAACATCTGTGATCTCAAGATGCATTGAAGCAAGGTTAATACCAAGAAATATGGCCTGGTGGAGTGTCCAGTTTTGGCTAGCTGTGATGTAGATAGTTAATTTAAACTAGAATAGCCACAGAAACAGATTACTAAAACACAGGGGGAACACTGAAGCCTTTTCCTGCATAAGCCAGGAATCAAGCTTGGTTTATTTAGCTCTTATTTAGGGCTGATAGAGACTAGTGATCTCTGCCTAGCAATACATCATGTGGATAAACACTGTAGGAAGGGAGTCTGCTGTCTGCCAAATCCAAAGAATATCAATACAAGACCAAATGGCTTTAGAGGATGGTCCCTTGTCAACAGTGGGATGGAGGAAAGGAAAAAACATCATCCCTCGCTTGGTGCCTGATCATTCAATCTATAAAAAGGAATGATGACCTGCTTGCAAATGATGGATGCAGGGTAGATTAAATAATTCAGATGGCTTTCTGTCCAGCTTCCTCTCTGCTAAGAAAATCGAAGACAAAGAGATGAGGCTCCCTCTGCTCCTCATGCAGCATCAGTTCATTCCTGCATCTCTCCCCACAACAGAGCAAACCACATCTGCTCCCTGGCTTTCTTCAAGAAACCCCTGAACTTTGGTTTCTTACAAAAGCCTCTTGTTGGCTTTCTGATACAAACTCTTTTGTTCTGGAGAGCTGAAGAAGAGTCAAAGATCAAATGAGGTCCCATGGGTGCAATACAATTCCCTGGGATCAGTGTTCTTCATTTCAAGGAGTGTGTAGCACAGATGTGTCTGCACCAACTCTAACAAAAATGACAGTGAATAAGAGTACCATGTAAAGCCAATGTAGCATGATTTGCAGACCCAACTCCTGCATATGTTTGTAAGTACTCCAGTATGTTTGTAAGTACTCCAATATTTTCCATTTTCCAAATGGAAAATATTGGTGAACATCAAGAATGCAAGTTCAGCATAAGTATTTCATAGGCAACAAGAAAACATCTTAAAGGAATGTAGCCATTCCAATCTAATATGTTCTAAAATTATTTAAATATCAATTCTAAATATCTCAGAGAGAGTCACACCATAAAAACTCAGCTACCAGGCCAATATGGCAAGCCCTAATTGCAATCTAATTTAAGCCATTTAAGAAGATATTTACTTTATTGTTCTCAATACAATAAGGAATAGATACTTGATCAATTCTTTAGCCAAAATGAAGATATCTTTTTAATAACTGTTAGGCTGTTTTCTCCTCTTCTTTATTTCTCATCCATGTAAATCTAAGTCTGCTGCTGTTTTTAATGTAACTCCTGACTTGGAGAAAAAAACAACATGTAAAATTTCTAAAAGAATACCACATCTACCTGCAATATTTATTGGGTTTCCTGCCTCTGGATGGGGTGATCTGACATTGTGATGAATGGATGAAAAGTAGCCTATTTTCACTAGTTCACTGATATTTGCCTCTGGTGAAACTCTGTGAACAAACATTCTATCACTGCACCTGGAAAATCACAACCAAATTTCTGTCTTCAGTGAGAGCCAACCTTGAGAAACCGATTTTTCTATCTAGGATAGAAATGGTTTCCTAATGGACTGATTTCCATCAGGACTTTGATTTCCATTCCTAAGCCCGTGGCTTGTATAACCAGCAGCATTTGACATACAAGAGCAATGAGGTAATCATGTTGTATGGACGTGCCAGAAGAGCATGGTGCCCCGCCTCAAAGGATATGCTGTCAAAGTATGATAAGAAACAATAGGATTTTCACTTCTGAGGCACAGTTAACATTCTCTTTTCCCTACTCATTTGTCAAAAAATAAGTATGGACCTTCAGAATTCCAGAAGGATAGCTTTGCATGCACAGTAATCACGAAAGGATAAATATTATGTTTCCCAAAAATAACCTGTGAAGAGCACTATATAATAATAACCTTATAGAGCACTATATAATCTTATTCTAAAAATCTCAAAAATCTTTAGAGTGCCAAGACCCATGAGTGTCCTGCCCTCTCATATTAGAGTCCAGTTGATGTGGATACTCAGGTGAAGAAAAAGCATAACTATGAATTGTTATCCTTAAAGGAACAAGGAACTAAGTGGGTCTCTTTTACTGAAGTCTCCCTTTTCACTCTGTCTAAACATGGAACTTGCTGGACTGCACTTCCTGAGTTCTAACTGCTCTTCCCCACATTAGAGACTGAAACTAGGCTTCATGGCTGGGTACTTCCAAAAAGAGAAGAGTTTTAAGTGCCCTGCCATTGTAAGAATGCTGAGAAGGAAACCATCTTTTACAGGGATTATTTCAGGTTGATAGCAGCAGAGTCAAGTGCTGTGATTGGGAAGATTAGTTTCTGCAATGTCAATTCAGATAGATTATTACAACACTTCTGCCATAGTAAAAGGATGTACTCTGCATAGTGCAGAGTGTTATCTGAGTGGCTTTCAACAGAGTAAGAAAAACTGAATTTCACAGAGGTTGAGGACTTGTGATCTTCATTCTTCAGCACAGAGAGGGAAGACAGGAAGAAGGATTGTTAAGGAAGAGAGAGCCCTGGAGATCTGGAATTCTTCCTGACTCCAGCACCAGGGACTGCTGCTCAGTTTGCTGGAGCAGAAGCTTCTGCCCACCATTATTGACCCTCCCCGGAATGGCCCACATGGCCCTTGGGGAATCTCTGGAAGAAATCAGTAGAAGAAGAGCTTTTGTCAAATATCAGTCAGATGTGAAAGCAGTAGAAATCTTCAGACATCTTGCTTTCCATTATATTTTGTGTGAATGGACAACTGGGCAGAGAAAAGAGCAATGGCCATCAGAAAGCTGCAGACCATCCACTGCTGGGACCAAAGCTACCTGCACAAGGAAGAAATGTGAAATCTGCTGAAATCTGTTACTAAGCCTGACATGTGACACAGCTGAGAATCCCAGTAGAATTCCACAGGCTTTTAAGAAATATGGTATCTTTCATTCTGGTGCTGATAGAAGTATTTGGTTTTGTCTTTACCAAGGCAGATATTCTATCAGACTCAGGAGCTGGGCTTTTCAGAAGCACCATCCACTCTTGTATTATTTTAATTAAAATAGAAAGCACAGATTTAAACTATTCCAGCTGTTCTTTATCTATACAATTCCAGGCAGGCAAAAATTATAAGGCACATCATCCTTTTCTTGGCACAAAACAGCTCTTAAATGAGGTGGTGAAAAAAAAGAGGAGAAAAGAGAAGAGAAAAGAGAAGAGAGAAGAGAAGAGAAGAGAAGAGAAGAGAAGAGAAGAGAAGAGAAGAGAAGAGAAGAGAAGAGAAGAGAAGAGAAGAGAAGAGAAGAGAAGAGAAGAGAAGAGAAGAGAAGAGAAGAGAAGAGAAGAGAAGAGAAGAGAAGAGAAGAGAAGAGAAGAGAAGAGAAGAGAAGAGAAGAGAAGATCATCAAAATTGTGACTGCTCTGCATATCCACACACATGTGCAAGTTGATCTTTTATTCCTGTTCCCACTAGGACCTTCCTTTTCATCCAGTGCAGCTCCCAGACACCTTCATAACTTTGCTTCAATTTATTATGTTTGGTTTTTATTTTAAAAAATTGTAAGAAGCAAATTCATAAGAAACAGCAATTAAATTAGCTTGTAAAGCCCCAGAAATGCCCAAAGCTTACAGGCATCCTCCAGCAAATATACAATCACTAACTCTCATTTTATGTCATATTTGAGCTGCACGTCTTCATGCCTGCTCAGGCTCTTCTCACCTCCAGTATAGTGTGCAAAGGCAAATGTACACACAAGCAAGCTGTGCAAACCTTGTCAGCATATGCATCAGTGCTCTCAACCCTCACAGGCACAAGGTGTCCTTTGTATCCTGTGCAACCTGCTTTTCAAAGCCTCATCATTTATCCTGTAAATCTGTCACTGGTGCTTGCTCCAGAACATGCTCCCATCTGTATCCCCTTCTCTGCTAAGCACACATTTTTGAAAGTGTTTGCCTTATTCTGGAATAACAATTGGCTTGAACAGAAAATTAAAATTTACTTGCAGATATTTTCCAGGTGTAAAAATAGTACACAGGGACCTACCCATGTCTAGCAACGAGGTTTTGTGGCCTGTTATTGACCTGGAGTTTCTGGTGAGGAGTGGGATAGTTTATGGAATTTTTTGGTAGTAGTGAAATGTTTATCAGTTTTAGCCTAAGGGATTTCTAATGAAAAATTCATGCCTAAGTGCATTCCTTCTGATTTTCTGTCTTTGCATTCTTTTAGAGGGCACGTTTACTGCTTGTTTTTGGAATCCCATGTAATATCTATCCATCAGATGGCCATTACCCTTGCCTGCTCACTACCTTTTCCCATTGAGTTCATGCTCTTGCAGCATGCATGACTGGATTTTTCCCTGTATTTATGCATTAGGATTGCAGTCATATTGGATTTAAACATTTGAATCATATTAATTATTTATAAGTTTTAATTAAAAATGAATGCTTTGCGTGCTGTCCTGGATGCTTGCTTAGAATCCTAGAGATTTGAAATGTGAAATATATAAGTTTGAATTTTCTTAAATTTCCAAATATGCAGACTGGGTGCTGGGCATGCTGACTTTGACTTAGGAACATGGATCAATCCAGTCTGATCTCCCTTTAACCAAAGAATGGAAAGATTTTAAATGGATTTAGACACAATCTCAACATTTTTAGGACCTTTGAGGAATAGTACATTGACTAAAAGTGTCATGGGAAGGCTGGGAATCTCAATGTCAATGACTGAATGCAGCACAGAGGTGGGTACAACTGATGTGTAATAAATATTTCCACCAGGAAAAAAAAAAAGGAAAACAAAAACAAAAACAGAAAGGAGAGAGAAATGAGAGTTTTCCTAAGAATGACAAACCTCTGTCCTCCTTTGGGGAGCAGGAGCTGGCATTGAGAATTGACAGCGCAAAATTTGTCTGCTCTGTGGGAAGCTCTTAGGGAGGGACAGAACTGTTTACAATGTTAAATTGAAATGTTCTCCAAACCCTTGCGCTGCCTGTGTGGCGCTCAAAGATTTCTTCTTCTCCTATAAGACACAGAATGTTTTTTGCTCATCTGAGGGCTTTCTGAAACAGATGGCAAGTCCCAATGTGCCGTGTAAAATTAGAGAGGAAAAGTGTCACTAGAAGAGAATGTGCAGAGAAGGGAGAAAGGTCTTTATTAGTGATCTTGTCCTTCTCTTTTTTACTGTAAACCTGAGTAGGCTTCTGGGGAGGACAAGGAGTCACACAGCTCTGCAATTCTGATGAGATGGAGGGTGGGGAAGCAGTTTGGCTCTGGGATCCAGGAATGTTAAGTTGTACCCAAATCACTGGTACTGGCTTGGTGATCCAGGGCAGCTCTACTCACAGGAAAAGCATGGGGTTTGCTGGAGACTGCTGATAGGGCTGGGTATTTTTGAGGTTTTGCTGACGTACAGAGTTGTGTGCATGTGACTGTGCACAGGCTGGGAATGTCACCTGGAGAGAACAGCCAGAGCTCCAGGACAGGCCAGTACAGGCACAGTGTACAGCATGTACCTTCATGCAAGGACAAAAGCTTCAATCTTCTACTTCCCTTTAAAACCCTGCATGTAACTAGGCTTTACTCCTTCAAAACCAGCAAAGCATTATTGGCTGTGCCACACAGTCTTTGCTCTCCTCCATAGCCTGCCGTGATGCTTTGACTGGCTAAAGGAAACTTTGCTGGCCAAGTGGCTGCTTGGGTTGGTCAGTGCTTGTCCTTAGGCCTTTTGACATGTTCTGGCCAGGATGAAATGATTCTCTGCAGAGATATGGATTTTTTTTCTGCTGTATGGTCTATCCTTTCAGAGCAGATGGGAAAGGTATATACAGCAATATATCTGCAGTGTTTTGAAGAAGATGCAAGAGAAGGAAATCAGCATCAAGCCTGGTTATAAACAACATCTGGAGAATAAATCTCCATTAAACAAGGTTGAGGAGGAGGGGAAACTAAGGGGGCAGCTAAGTCAAATAGCAGAAAAGAGCTTGCTTTAAATGCCCTCCTGAACAGGCTTATGTAGACTAATTAGCTACCTCATGAGCTGGCTGAAATGCAAGAGCTGGCACTTTTCTGTTAAGCATAATCATAGAAATGTATTTTCCTGACCCTATTTTCATTATATCATCACTTAATACTGCAAGTCTGGTTTTACCTCAGGCTATATTCTCCTGCTCTCAGCTTTAAACCCAGTTGAGGGATAAGGGTGCCTAAATAATCTCTGTGTGCCAGGCACAATCCTCTACTGGAAATGAAATGTTAAATTCAGAAACCAGCCAGGGGCAGGGAATCACCAGGATATTGCTGGGAGAGGCAGCAAAAGCACCAAATCATACCAGATATGCCTGGTAGCTTTCTATCATAATGAGGCTGTTTGGAAAGTGGCAAGCTGTTGCAGGAAGGAATTCAGGCAGCCACCATGAGCTCTCTACAGAGGATAAACCAGACCTGCTAGCATGGAGAAATGCCTTCACTCCTGCACATCCTTGCTGCATAGAGAAAAGCAGTTAGAACAGGGAATTTGTCTTAATGCAGTTTTACACTTTAGTGTCCGATTTTGCTCAGGGAGGAGGTGCCTGGGGATTTC
This sequence comes from Ammospiza caudacuta, assembly GCF_027887145.1. Classification (NCBI taxonomy): domain Eukaryota; kingdom Metazoa; phylum Chordata; class Aves; order Passeriformes; family Passerellidae; genus Ammospiza; species Ammospiza caudacuta. Next base: position 26,537,784 of record NC_080597.1, read on the forward strand.
CAATACATCTGTTCCAAGAGGGAGGGCAGAGGGAAATCACTTTAATTAAAGTAACAGGACTACACTTTGAACCTTTACAATCTGATCAAACTGGAACAGAAGGGGGAAAGGGGGGGAGACACAATGGAAAGGATTTATAAAATATAAATCATAAAGCAGAGAGGAGAGTACATAACAAATGGCAGGCCAGGTGCATCCTTCCTGAGTTGTGCTGAATTTAGCCCGAATCCCTCATGCTTTTTTTCCCCTTGGCCATCTGAACAGATGTCTTTAGCCTTCAGACAAATTATAAAATATGGAGGGAGGAATTCTGCTTGGTGCTGTTGCCTTGCAAAAAAGTCCCAGCTGCTGGTTTTTACTGTGTTTACATCCACTGCTCAGGAACTACAGGGAAAGAATACAGTGAGCACCTGGGATTTGTAGGGGACAGTGGGCTCTTCCATCAACACATTTACTCTTCTTTTGCTGGCCTGTTGACCTCCCAGTGACCTATCAGCTTTACTTCCCTTCATGTTGTTTTAAATATAGGCAGCAGGGAAATAAAATGCTCTTTTTCTTATGAGTGTTCATTTTCCTACTCTCTGTGTTTACCACCCTAGGAGGAAAGTTAGATTGCAACTCACTAAAAGACTTGCAAACAGAGTGAATTTCATGCAACACCTTTGGCTGATGCCTTCGCTAGGGTGCCCCTAGATTAATTCCTGCTCATCACTTCCATTTTAGCCTCTTAAACTTCTTTTCAGTACGGCCTGCCTTTTCTGAAGACCAGGGATGGATATTTATGTGGAAACTGGGATTACCAAGGCCATAATCACATAACCTACCAATGCCATTAAGGATCTAGATCCCTTTGTAAAGCTGAACTTCATTGAGCCTGTTTCCTTGCTGTTCCTACCTCCTCATGCCATTGCCACCTTCACAGTTAATGGCTGGAGGGACAAAGCCTTCAGGTCCAAGGGGGCAGGATGATACAGGGTCAGCAAGAAGGGACCACCGGGTTCACTGTTGCAGGATGAGTGAGGGATGAACTGTGGCTTTGCAGAGCTCTTGGGCACATTTTACTGACTGGGGGAAGAAATACCATCGCATTCTGCAACTGCAGTTTAGCTCAGACATAAACTAAAGGTGTAAACTTAAAAGCTACAGTTTCAGTCCTCTACACACATTCCTAACCCAGTTAAAAGCTCTGCCTAAAAGCAAAATTCTCATGCACTTCATCCCTGTTCAAAATCACAGGGAAACCACTAAAACCACCATGCAAGCTGTTCAATGACGTGTTGGTGTCTTGCAGCCTTAGAACAGGAAAGACAATATCTGCACCAGGAAAGACAATATCTGCACCTTTCACTTGCTACAGACTTAGCAGGAGTTTTCTTTTCAGGTTTTGAGAGCAACATATCATGGCAACACATGTGGGAGCCCTTCCTGCTTACATTTCTGGAAGCCCTTATTTCAGTCTCTGGTCACCATAATGTTATCCCTAACACACACACACACAATCAACAGGCTCCATATTTTTGAGTTCTGATTTACAAGAAGATATAACAATTCTCTCAGCCTGGTATCTGTGTCTGGCAGGCCATCTGGTGAACAGGTTGCAAGAAGAATCTTTTCCATATAACTACTTCCTAATTCTTCAAATTAGAATTTTTTTTCCCCTACTTCACCTTGATGAAAAAATAATCTTGAGCTCCTCATGATGTTGATCTCAAATGAGCTCTAGTCTATTCATTTCTGCTGTGAAGGATTTATTAAACAGAATGTAAAGGGGAGAACATAATAATGAAGCTTTAATTGTCAAACTCTTTACCTTGTTGCCCTCTTGCACCCCAATGAAAACCAAGAAGCAGCTCATATTAGAAATACTAATTATTTTATAGATAATTAGCTGCAATTAGTCATAAACGCACCTGATCTCACTTAATAAAGGCAAGAGGGGGCAATGGGAGGGTGTGGGGAGAAGAAAGAACCATTTTTAAAATGTTGAGGTATGCAAAAGCAACAAGGGTAAGAAAATAAACCTACAAATTAGAAGATTTGCAGTGTCAGTCGTAGAAGGTAATAAGGCTGCAGAAGAGGGAGAATTCTAGAAAAGTGATGAAATAGTTGAAACTTCAGCTTTATGTAGTGAACTAAAAGAGGCTGCATTTTGGTCTGCTTTCCTATCAGAAGTTTACATCCTGTGCTTTGTGAATATAATCTCCTCCTCCGCTTTCCAACAGAGTGCTGAATTTTAACTCACTCATTCTGACAGAGGTGACATCAAGTTTCACTGAAATAGCCTTCTCATACACAAGTGCATCTCCCTTGAAGTCAGAGGCAGAGACCGACCTGTGAATGAAAACCCAGACAATCCACATGGAGATGAGTCTTTGTTGGACACCTGGCAAAAAGTTTCAGGGAGACTTTGTACCTCCTTAAACTCCAAAGTCAGTGACCAAGCAAGATATCCTTACAGACACAATGCTCCGCTTGCACCAGAGCTCCCAGAACTCCTCATTCTCTTTTCTCACTGTAGCTGTGGGTGAGGACAGAAGCAGCAGCCCTCCTCCCTTTGCTCTGTGACATGCAGTGTGACCAGGAGGGGTTGGTGGCTCACCAAAGGCCACGTTCACCCCTATGGGTGCTGCAGTGCTGCTGCCAGGGCAGGGGGCATGGCAGAAGGCTCGTGGGGAGCAGACAGGAGCTACACAATCTGTGTGGCTCCCCAGACATGGCCCAGCTCTGTGACTCTGCTGTTACTGCAGCAACTCCCCTTCCACATCTTCTCCCCTCCATACTTGGATGTGTCTTCATAAAGGCAGCTCTGCAGCTTTTCTTTTGAGCTTCCCACCCTTCAAAGGAAGACAAAAGAAACTAGAAATTTTTATGGTATCTGGTAACAGGCCATCACCCTGGGGGGACTGAATTACCACTGCTATTTCTTACAGTGATATCAACAAGCTACTCTGTATATACTTTAGACAATACTTTATGGCCTTTTAAATCAATGTGCTCACAGATCTCTCTCAGCATCACCTATGGCACAAATTCTTTTTCTCCAATTTTCTGTAAGCTGCCATAATTAGATGGATAAGGGGAGTAAACAGTCCATCATTGACCTTCTTGAATGTAGTAGATGAAACCCTGCTATAGAGCATCACATCCCATTAAAAGCTTGCCTCACTGAACACAAGCTATTTCACAGTGACGGAGGTCTTAATAACCATGCCTAAAGGGAAGTTATTATTGGAAAGAAATATCAGGCATATAAGCCATGGCAAATGCATGGATGATGTTAGGGCTGGAAACTCACATCATCAGGTTGTGATCCAGGCCAGCAGGCAGCAGAGCAAATATGCTGCTGGACTGCTGTGCATAATCTCAGAGTTCAGCATGTGTACCCCATGTACACCCCTGACTTATGTCTTGCACACATGCAGAAAAGAAATGAATTTCATTTCTGCCTGTTGTGACTTTTGCCCTGTACCCTTTCTTATTCATGAGTTTTAACCCACAGCGTGCCACACTGCCAAAGTCCATACAGTACACAGCACTGCCTTACATTCCTTTTTATTCCATATGCAGATGCTTTCGACAAGCCTACGTCCTAGCTTCTTTTCTTTGTACTCTATTTTTTTTTTTTTTTTTTTTGCTTTCTAACATCAATGTGAGGCTTAGTTCAATAGCACAGCCTTGAAAAATGATCTAATTGCTTCTCTGATGCAGTTGACAGACAAAGTATTCTTTAGGAAGGTGATATGGGCAGATTGAGTTACACCAGGAGAGACTGCAAAGATAACCCCCCAAAAATGCAAATTCTCTCTGCTATTTTTCATAGGACTCTCCTGTTCATGTGCTTATTATTTTACTACTTTATTCACAAAAATACCAAATGTTTTCTGAATGTTAGCATGGATGATTATCATTTGACTCCCACTGGCAGGCAGCAAAATATTTTGTTGCTTTTTTCTTGCAAGTACTGACTTGTGGGACTTTTGAGGAAATGTATTGCTTTTGACAAAACTTCCTTTTTGAAAGATTTACATCCAGGATTAAAGCTATATTCATAGGTGGGTGAGACTATCCAAATGCAGATCACTTCAACAACCCCATTAGTTCATCATTCATTTAGGATGTAAATACTACAAAATTCTGGTGAACCAAGATGGACAGGGACCTGAAATCCTCTACAAGAAATGGAGGCTTTAGATAATCCAGAATATAAATTCCTCTTTCTTCACTTACCCTCTTGTTCCTAACTCACATAAAAAAAAAAAATAAGTATAAACAGAGGGTAAAAATTCTCTATTACTCCCTAAAGATTACTTACCTTAAAATCCAAAGGATAAAATTGTTTCTCTTCTCTTTCCGGCAATTTAAAAGCCTGTTTCCCACTCACTGAGCAGGTGCAGAGGGAGTCAGAAGACCACTTAGCTTTATACAGCATTTTCCTCTATTGCAAACAGTAGGTATAGAATCTTGAGTTCCCTATATTTTTGCTTAGTTCTTAGAAAAACAACAAGAGACTCTGTTCCAAAGAATTTCACATATTTGGTGAATACCCTTAATCACCTGTCATGGCCACAAATCTGCAAATACTACAAAATTTGAGTTCCAGCCTTAGACATGTAAAATGGAGCTGGTGTTGCTCCAAATGGTTTGGCAGGGAGACTGAAACATCACGCTGCCCTCAGGGAGTTTCTTGCTCAGTACAGCTGGCCATGGTCAGCCAACATTCTACAAGCAGCATCACAGAATGGCTTGGGTTGGAAGGGACATTAAAAATCACCTTGTTCCAACTCCTGCTGCCAGGAGCAGGGACACCTCCCACTAGGCCGGATTGCTCAGACCCCCATCCAACCCGGCCTTGAACACTTCTGGGGATGGGGAATCTACAACTTCTCTGGGAAACTTCTTTCAGTGCCTCACCACCCTCTGAGTGAAGGTGATGAACAATTTAGACTCAAATATGTTGGTGTTATTTATCTACTATTAATGAATAACAAGCATAGCTCTAGAATAAGGACTAATTTTCACAAAAACTCTAAGTTCATAAATTCATTTTTCAGCTGAACCATTTATCCGCAAGTGATAAGTTTTTAAAGAATGTATCTGTACAGTAGAACTCAACATCCTAGAAATGCAATAGGACCTTCAAATGTCTTAGTGTAAGCACAAAATAATGGAGTGTTTGAAATATACATTGTCTCCTAGTAGTTATTAAAAAATGCTGGAAGTCATAATGAAGTATTTCTGGAAAAGTAAGACTTTAAAGAAAGCACCCAAAATTCTGGGCAGCATGAGGTTATGGCCTTCCTAGTAATAGCATCTCTGCCAGTCAGTGTGGACTCTGGATCTACCCTTCTTCTGATTCATGAGTATGCCTCGAGTTAGCTAAGTCTGGTCCAACAAATAAGCCAAACCACAGCAAAATTCACAAATGCTGTGGTCCAAGATGATGTAGGGAAATGTAGCGTTTAGACATGATATGCACAAACACGTATGTTTGGGAAATGGAGCAGGGCATGGAATGTGGCTCATTCTTTGGATCCTGCACAGAATCTGGGTATAAGCATGGAAAGGTCTTCAACTGGGAGGGAAGGAGTCAAGGCAAAGGTGGACATGAGAGGGAAAGTTGGGAGCACTTTTCTCCATGCTACTGTTTTCAGCACTGCTGCAGCTAATTTGTGTTTAGATATGAGCAGCTGTCATCCCTGTGCCTTTTACATCTCCATAGAAGTCAATCATGAGCTGGCACATCCCTCTGCTCTCCCCAGGTCTGGCTGCTGCTGGAAAACATTGTTTCAGCCTAGCATTGCAGTTCCTAGTATGCATGACTTTAATGTGAACACTCAGCATTAATCTCATATCCTTTCTGTTGGACAGTTTTCCTTGGCTCATCTAGTTTTGAATGTTGCTGAGTTTTAGAGGGATGCTCTCAGTCAGTCTTTAAAATGAGTCCTTTAAAACCCAAGCATATTTGATGTTCATAATGCCAAAATAAACATAAAATGACTTGTGAATTGCTGACATGCTGCACAAAGAAGCAATTTTAAGTCACACAGATCCCATACCAGAGTGAGCCTTATCCTAGATGAGGCAAAGATAACACCAGTAGAAGGAAAGAGAAGTGACAGGGCAGCTTATCAGATATGATGTAGTATCAGTGGGAGGAGAGCTTTCAGAACATCCATGATCATTAATTTGAGGTTGGAGAAGATATGAAGGTCACAGACTCTTTCCAAGTTTGGTTTTACAAAGAGCAACTAGCAGCAGGAAGGAATGCTGTGAGTGTTGCTCAGCCCACCAAAGTGGTGGGCTGAACAACCAGGTGCCAGGGTGTGTGAAGATGTTGCAGCAGAAGGATCTCATACGAGTTGGAGCACTGGCCCTGTGAATCAAACATGCTCAGGAAGGTGAAAAAGGGAAGATAGAGAACTCATCAAACGTCAAGGTTCTCCTCACTCCATCTCTTCTTCTAGATCATCCTTTATTTTTAATTGCCATAACTCATCTGCCATAACTTAACTGCCATTTCTCATCCCAAAGGACCAGGCATTCACACTGACTCCAGACAGAGCCCCTTTTCACAAAAGATAATGGCAGCGCTTTCAATTCACAAAACTTGCACTCCTCAGTGTGGAGCCTGCCTGCCAGGAGGGAAGCAGGGCAGGGTGTCTGTTCTCTGTGAGCTCGGAGTTCACAGCTCTCCAGACACTTCAGGAAAGGCTCTGATGTTTGCCCTGCTTCTCCTCTGAGAGAGCAAAGTTTCCTCTTGGAAACCAAAGATGGTTGGAAGTGCTCCTCTAAAGTAAGGGGAAGGAATACAATGAAGGGGAAAGGGAAACATTGTCATTCCCTTGGGCTGTGTGTGCACAGGTATGGGTGTGGGTCTGTGGGGGTGTGTGTGTCTTCCCTCCCTGCCCTTCCCCTTCCATCTCATTTCTTACAAACCAGGCAGGAACTGGAGAGAGATAAAAGGATGGGGCTTGTCTTTCTACCCCTCCCCTTTCTGCACTATAAATTCTTAAGCAGGCCCAAGAGAGAGAGAGTAAATTGCTTTTTCAAGTTTTATCAACAAGAAAGCAGCCCAGAAGAGTTTCAGTTCAGTGCTCAAAGATTGCATTCATATTTAGCGTGAAGTTTCCAGACCAGAAAACAATTAAATATTTTTTCTAAATTAAAAAAAATATATATATATATCGGGAGGGGTGATTCCCCCCTCCTAATGGTATAGAATTTGTATTTTGTGGATGTAACTCATATCCCTGATGTATTTCTAAGTTTCCAGTCTCATCTGAAGTAAATTGCCTCCTATAGTCAAGGTTATAATAGGACCTACCCCAACTGGGACACAGGAGGGATGTACCGGACCATGGAGACAGCTCCACACAGAGCAAACTATTTCACAAGACATTTTCCAAAAATGACAATTTGGGCTTTTCAGATATGCAACATGCCACTGAAAAGCAGTTTTTTAAACCTGCTTTTTTAAACCTCTGAAAAGGTTTAAAAAAGGCTTTTTTAAACCACTGAAAAGCTTTTTGAAACCTCTGTGGCATAATTCCTTACTTTAGAAACATCAGGTGCTATTTCACAAGTTCTAATTTTCAATTAGTAGCAAAATTGAAAGGTGGGGAATACTGAAAAGAGGACATATTTCAACATGTATGTACGTGTGCTAGTGTGTGACAGAAAATTAGAGAAAAGGAATGTGCAGCGATGACTGGCCGGAGACCCTGTGACCTGGCTAGCTGAGAAGGTGGCCAACAGTCCCACTGCAGCAGGGGGTGTCAGCCCCGGTGGCAAGGCCCCAGGACTGGCAGCTTCAGGCACCCCTCGGCGGTAGGAGCCTTGGGCTGTGCCTGCAGGACGAGGTCTCGGGGTAGAGCTGCTGAATAGGGCGGAGCAGAAAAGAGCCGGACACTCTCTGGGGTCAAACGAGTTTAATGTCCCGGGGGGCGACCAGCAGGGAGCGACCGCGAGAGACAAAAAAAAGTTGGGCATGGGATTATAAAGGGAGGTGGTAACTGGAGGTGGGATTTACAAAAAACCAATCAGGGGAAGTCAGGGGACGTGCTTAACATAATAGACTGTAAGGGAGAACTAATCGATACATTATAAAGGAGGGGCCCCGGGACCTCAGCCAATCACTACTCCCCCTGAGAGGAACATTCTGGAAGACTGGGAGTGGTGGGGAGTGATTGACTGGGCCCAGGGAGGAGGGAAAATAATACATATTAGGAGATACAGGGTGGGGAAATTACATGACATGGGGGCAACCATAGCAACTAAATAATAGACAGAAACTAGGGTGGGGAAAACTGGGAGGACAGAACCATCGTAACAAAGGGGGGGAAGAAACAGAACATACCAACACACCACAACAGGAATGCTGATAGACGATATCAGAAAACAACATGAAAGAGAACCGTTTCCTTGAAAATTAAGAATGTATATGTGCAACATTAATTTTTGTCTATTCCCTTCAAATCTGTTAGGTTTTGAGCTACATTGTTCTTTCAGAAAAACTGACACTCTTTTCTGAAATCTCAGGAGAAGCAGGAAGGGTCTAATCTGGTTTTGGTTTTAAAAATGAGCCTTGGGAAGAATTTTAGTGTCTCTGTGATAAAGCTCCATTTAGGGGGTACAACATGGCAATTTCTGGTTCCTTCTTCTCTATCAAACTGGTTTCCCTCCCCATTAAAGTAATAGAACAGAACTTAAGATGTCCAAAGCAAAGCATATCTCATCAGTTCTTTGAAAGAAGAGCTTTTTATAAAAGAAAAAAAAAAAAAGCTTGGTTTTTTTTGACAGGCAGGTGGGCTGTATTGCCAGTCATCTTCCCACAGCTTTCTGTGGAGTGAGATGGTGAGACAGCAGCAGAAGGGGCAGGCATGTTGGGGGTGAGCTCACAGCCCTGTGATGATCCTGACTATAGTTTGTGGTTGAACTCTCCTACTTCCTGCAGCACATCTCCTGAAGCCAAAGGGAACTAACTTGCACTAAAGCTCCCAGGAAGCTGGGATGAATAAAGTTCTCATCATCTGCTCCTAAAGCCATAGGCTTGGAATTAAACTCCAAACCTATGCTCAGAGTCCTCCAAGCTGCTGGTTTTGGCTGCTGTCATATTTACGTTGACATTACTATGGCGTTATAATTTTAGTAGAACCATAGAATTACAGAAGCTTTGTGGTTGATGAAGACCTTTAAGATTATTAAGTCCAACAATAACACCACCAAGTCTGCCAATAAACTATGTCCCTAAACGTCATCTCTGAACCATTTTTAAATACCTCCAGGGATAGTGATTCAACCGCCTCCTAGGCAGCTTGTTCCAGTGCTTGGCAACCCTTCTGGTGAAGAAATTTCCTGGTATCCACTCTAAACCTCCCTGGTACAACTTCAGGCCAACTTCCTCCCATCCTGTCACTCATTACCTGGGAGAAGAGTGACTGCCATGTGGCTACAGCCTCCTTCCAGGCAGTTGTAGAAAGTGATATGGTCCCCCCAAGCTTTCTTTTCTCCAGGATGAACATCCTCAGCTACCTCAGCTGCTCCTCATGGGACGTGTGCTCCAGATCTTTCAGCAGCTCCATTGCCTTTCTCTGGTTGTGCTCCAGCACCTCAGCGTCCTTCTCATTGTGAAGGGCCCCAGAACTGAACACAGGATTTAAGACACCAGTGCTGATTACAGGCCTGCTCATGTTCAGCTGCTGTTGACAAGCACCCTTTATGTCCTTTTCCTCCAGGAATCTTTCCAGCCAGGCTTCTGTGGAGCTCAGCCTGTGCCCCTGCATGGGCTCACTGTGACCCAGCTGCAGGACCTGGCACTTCACGCGCTACCAGCAACGTGGCAGCAGCAGCAATGTGTTTATCCCAATCATACAGGGGAAAAGGCCCTCTGCCCTTCCTTCATTCCTGGAACAAGGAGCACAGGCACAAATCTGCAATCTCTGATGTGAAGATCGTTAACTAGTAATCCCCCCCTTTCAGCACAGTGAAGCCCATTTTTACCGTGCCACTTTAGTGGACACATCAGAAGACCTGTCATTTTTGTCACTGACTACTTAAGTCAGTGCACTAATATTGCTGTATAAGTGTTTAAAATAATAATTAGAATGGAATGAATAATGAATAAGCTGAATAATTTATTCAAATATATTGCAAAACTTGAACAACTTAGTTGATGAATATATTTAATAACTCACTCTACCCCTATCTTTGTGAATAATATGTTTAAACTAGATGAGTAATTTATTTTAAGAAATTGTAACTTTTGTTATATAAATCATCCACTTAATATTGTTCAACCAACTCTAAATAATAGTTCATTACTAGCAAGTGCATTTTTAAATGGTCACTGGGGGCCCAAATAATCATATCTGAGCATTCTGGGAAGACTTTTTGCTTTTAAAATACTTATTGTGATTAAATATGATCTTTCTAAATTAGGAACTAATTTTTACTTTTTAGTGGACTAAAAGAAGATCAAGCAGTACCAGAAGGTGATAAGGATGTGCCTCTTTTTCCGGAAACCATAGCAACATGCCCATCTTCAGATGGGATGAAAGCTACCCCACATGACGCAGTACAGGAGGACAGAAGTGAAATTATGTCCAGGTTCCTGTTTCCTCATCTCCAGTGCCAAACTAGAGAGAGAAACTCCAGAGAGAAAGCACTGAGCTCTGTAGAAGTGATCCTGAAAGAGGGTGTTGTACCACAGGCTGGAGGGTTTGCAGTGTGTAATTACAGAGTTAGCATCAATTCAAATCAAGAGAGCTTTCTTCAGCTGGGATATGAAGAAGGAGAACTCCAAGACAGAAGTGTCAAATAAGCAACCCTTTCACCCAAGGATACTTCCACAGTGAGAGTCAATGAATGAACCCACATTAAGACCAAGGAAGCAGTAACTCTTCCCGCTGCCTGATAATCACCAAAGGTCATGAGTGAGAGATTTTCTTGTCTATTGATCTGGTGTACTTTTCCCAACCCTGGATGCTTTTGTTCAGCTCTGATAGATTCTCAGACCCAGGACTGAGCTTCCCCAAGGAGCCATGCAGTGTACTTGGTAGCATTCCAGCTTTTGATATTGAAGATAATATTTATTGCTCAGGGAGAAAGAGCTCATATTTTTTTCAACTCCTACCTGGACTGACTTAGTTGGGTTTAGCCTTGAAGAAAAAAAAATATAGCAAAGTGCCTTTAAAGATTAAAATTGATTTTACTTTTTACAGCTTTGCTGTAAAGCCCTGGGCTGAAATACAATTTGCAGTTATAATTATAGTATTTTAAACACACAGTTTTTACTTGTAGCCTTTGTGGTTCTGGCTCAGACACCTCTGGATGTGTGACCTTAGGGGTTTTATTCAGCTTTTCTCTCCACAGTCATCTCATTAAAAATTTTATCATGTAAAGATGAAGCTCACAATCCTACTTTTCTCAGTTACCTGTAAAGCCTTTTCTACAGATAAGCCCAAGGGGCCAAGTACACAGCCTCTCCTAGGACTAGTGGGCACTGCCACATGAAATGAAATTCAGAGGTTGTTCTCATTCTGAGACAGTTCTTCAGGATCCTCCATGACAGGCTTATTGGTTTTGGTTGCTCACTTGTGACCACCAGTCTAAGCCTTTCACCTTTGAGCATCTATCTGAGGGAAAGTACAGGGTGTCTTTTATGAGGTTTGAGAGCTGTGTGAGACTGAGTGTCTCAAGGCACCCAGGTCAGTACTGTGTGTGAGGATACAAGGCTGGAGTGCTGCAGCACTCCTGAGCTTTGCCTTAATTTTCTTACCTACGGAGCAAGTTGCCACATTCCAGCCTGTAAGAAAACATTGTTAACTGAGGAGTTGGGGTTCCACTGTGCACCCATGTCTTGAGTTAGATGGAACCTTAACAGTCAATAGGTTAGTTGCCTGAACTGAAGTTTATGTTTTATTTAACATGCTCTGTATAAGGACTGGAAGTCTCTTTATATATCCCCACATATACAGGGATTGTCTCTGCAGCAGTTGGGGTAGAAGAAACATTGAGTCTAGCTGGTCCTGATTAATTGAGAAGGACTTGGAGAAAGAGCAATTTCTGTATCAGGCTTAGCTGGATATTTCATACAGAAAAACAAAGTACATGGATGGAAGAGGTATAAGATGTATTAATAGCAATGCCTCTGCTGGATTTATATATATATTTCCAGAGGGCTGAACAAACAATTGCAGATGGGAGACTGTGGAACAGCCATGACGTGTTTTGGGGCAGGTTGACAATCTTATAGGCCAGTCCTTCCAGCACTGGCAGAATGTCCATGCACCACCTGGAGTCCTTGTCTCCTGCTGCAGGATACCAAGGGAATCTCACTGACCTCAGTTGCTGCAGCTGTAAGCAGCGGCAGGAGAATGGCTTTCCCTGACATGCATTTCTCTATCTGTGAAACAGTGAGCTTAAAACATGGATTCCACTATGAGTTCCCTTGTGAGAGTCTCTGCTTTAGGACATGCAGACTGTGACCTCCTCATCTCTTGTTTTTATTAGCTCAACATTCTATCTCCCTTGCCTTCAGCCATTGCAAATGCTCTTGAAGATATCACTCATGTTTCCAAGTACTTGAAAAGGTTTAGTTCAGCTGGAACTATGCTTCTCATTTGTGCGTATATCCTGTACAACTTATCTGTTATTTGAGCACAAGAGGCATAGAACAAATTCATTCCAGGGATCAGAAAAACTCCCAGACTTCCTCTGTGTGTGTGTGCACTTTTGTGTATGTGTGTACATGCAGGGGCACATTTCTCTGTGGAAACTTTAATTGGACTCTCAGTCCCCTAAAAAACAAGTACAGCCAATGGATTTGTTTACGAAATTCAGCCACTGAATATTTAGTATTAGAAGAGTCAATTTCAAGCTGTGCACTTGCAAAATCAGAACTGTACAGACATCTGCTATCTTGCCTTGATTTATACTGCAATGGAAAGCTCTGTAATGCAAAGTGGTATTAAACTAACTGGTGTAAAGTGGGCCTCAGCCTTTAACTGGCAACCTGGAGTGCCTACAGCTCAGCTTGGCTGGACTTCCAGGAATGCAGCCTCTAAACTAAACCAGTACAACCTCTCAGCTCCTTCTACAATGTTACTTCAATGTTATTTCACCTCACAAGGCAAAATAGGTTAGCAGTCCAATTTGCTGCATATATAGACATGTTTGGGGACTTATTAAATTACTAAAGTTGTCTGCTTTTATGATATATAATCATGGCAGCTAGGCATATGCAATGTTCTCATCTCAAGCACGTCCACAATAGTAAATGTTAAATCTTTTGTTACAGTTGTATTACTGACCTTTCCCATAATTTCAGAGAACACCTGATATGCACCAAGGTTGGAAAGAGTGCCTCATAAGGTGTAGGGCTTGTTTGCTTTCTACAGTGCATAATCACATTGTCAATAAATGACCTGAACTGCTCCATGCTTCCTGTGTTTAACAAATCTGCATTTTGCTTTTTCACCCATGTGTCTTTCTCTAGGTTGAAGAGTCCAAGTATATACTCCCCCAAGCATTTCATTTTTAGTGCAGTCAGAAAATTTGAGTTTTCTGCTATAAGTTTGTTGTCTTTGAAGCCTCATGCTCCTTTATCTTTCCTTGGCCTTACATAATAACTAGCATCTCTGCTTTTTTGCAGTTCATTTTTTGGTCCTTCTTACTGAACTTCAGCATTCTCAGACAATTGTTTCTTTTGGGTTTGTTTTGGTTTGGTTGGGTTTTGTTGTTTTTTTTTGGTTTTTTTTTTTTTGTTGATTTTTGGCTTTAGTAGGACACAGCTTTGTGTGTGTTTAGTAATTCCTCCTTATTCCCAAAAAAGCTTCCTTATCCTTCTGCTAAGCTAGGCTTGTTATCTTTTGGTCTTTCTCAAATATTTACAGAAAGATAGTGTTTGCTGTGACCATGCACCATGGCGTCTTCGAAAAATTTCAGTGCTGTCCAAATAAAAAGATTTTTATATTGTAACCACTTATTTTAGCTTCTTTATAACAAGACCCCTTATTTTTTGTGTAATTAGGATTTTTTTAAAATTCATCAGTACAACAGCAGACCTCTTGGCTCCTGCAGGAGGAATGAGGATGTTGGACATTCAGTACTGCCACCATTCCCAGCAGCTCTGTAACAGCAACCAAGTCCTGTACACTGGCGATGATTTCTCATTCCTTTTCCTTGTATTGTATTTCCATAGAAAAAGAAATTGTCATTGTCTGAAAGTTCAGCCCACACATCACTCCCCACAGTGAAGTTTAATCAGTAAATGAGGGCAATTGTAATCTTCTTTTATTGCTCTTTCTTGCTTTCCTGGATGTCCTTCAGTGTGTCAGTCTATATCACCATCTTCATCAGGCAGTTTGCAATACAGCCTTAGTGCTGTATTTTGACTACATGGGACTGGATTTTGATTCATAGGGTTTCTGTTACTTGCTGACAAGATTTTCTTGATTGTTAATTTGGTTTGACTCAAAGTTTCTTTCAGGCTATACTGTGATCCGTTCATCTAGAGAGATCATTTTGTCCTTTCAGTATCATTTTTCAGATTAGTATTACATTGTCCATCTGCTTCTCTTTCCACAAAATCTCCAATATATCTTTTATGTATTTATATTAATTTAATTTTAAATATTCCTATCTTCCTTAACTGCTACTGTTAAGGTAGATGTATGTATAAAATTACTTTTTACTTTCTTCTATCTGTGCATTGTGCATTTGTTTGTAACTTGGCAATTTCTAGGTTTTGTGCTTTGTTTCACCTGAGGATGAAGAGTTATTGTAGTGTCAGTATGTTCTCCCAACCCTGTGCTCCTCAGCACCCTCCTGTGCACCATCAGCAGCTGGAACTGCCCTGGGCACACTTTCTCCCATCCAGACATCTCTCTAGTCTTGATGGCTTTGGTATCTCTTATGTATATAATTTTCCAAACAGCATTACCTGTTCATATCTGCCTGGCCCAGAGTTGATTACAAGAATGGTTGGGGAAAGCTCCCAAGGAGTTCCTGCTCTTTTATCTCCCTATATATCACTGGGGGTGGTGGTCACCAGCTCCTTCCCAGTATTTCCCAGAACTCTAGCAAAAATCATTGTGAGATCTTATGCTTCTCAATTTACAGGCAAACAGGAAACAACCTTTGCTGGAACCACAAGCCCAAACAGGGCTTATATGTGTGATAAGCAGCATCCACAACACAGGTGCCCACTTCAGTCTCTCATGAAACAGTTTCTTGTAATGTCACCCTCCTCACAAAACTCAAAACCACACCTACTTCCAATTCAAAAAGAAGGTTTTCAGACCCACAGGCACACAGACCATAGTAGCAATCACAGACAAATAACAAATAGAGAAGGAAAATGGCAAAGCCACAGTGACAATAATTGTGGTCTCACAGCTGACCACAAGTCTGCAAGATGGCAGGATCCCTCATGGATTGAAGGAATTGTTCTTACACCATATGAACACAAAATCAATGCACTATGTTTAAAGAGATGCAAAGGTGAAGCACATCCTGTCTTGCATGAAGAATTTTCTCACTTGTTTTTCCATGGCTGACCAAAACAGAGAGGCAGAGATTTTGAACTGCTGCTATTCTGTCTCTCCTCACACCCTTTGAGGAAGGTTTGTGATGGGGCTGCAAAGATATGCCAGGCCCTCACACTGCAGCTGGCTTCATGTACTGAGCTGCTCAAACTGAAACAACTCCAAGACTTTGTAAATCAGGGTAGAGACCAATTTCCCTTCCCTTCCCTTCCCTTCCCTTCCCTTCCCTTCCCTTCCCTTCCCTTCCCTTCCCTTCCCTTCCCTTCCCTTCCCTTCCCTTCCCTTCCCTTCCCTTCCCTTCCCTTCCCTTCCCTTCCCTTCCCTTCCCTTCCCTTCCCTTCCCTTCCCTTCCCTTCCCTTCCCTTCCCTTCCCTTCCCTTCCCTTCCCTTCCTCCTCTCCCAAGGTATTGAGTATAAGAGCATTCCCTTTTCAGTTATTTTCTCTGAACTGAGGGGTGGGGAAATGTCACATTTGGGAATATGAAATCTGGCAAGAAGGAGAAGAAAAGAGACAGGAAGCAGAGAATTATTCTGGTTTGTTCAAAAAGTTGCCTTAGGGAGTAAAATGGTTGTATTGAAAAGAGTTCTGAACTGCTCAGAATTGGGAAATTTTTCATTGGTCTTACAGTTGGGCCCTTGTTGGCAGAAAGACCTCAGCTGTGGGAGTAAAAGTCCCATATTTCTGAGTTTTCAGAAACTAATAGGATCATCTCTTTCATCTCAAAAGGAGTGTCTCTTTTTTGTTTTACTATCTGCATTACTGTGTAGTTTCTCCCTTCTTTATCATCTGCTGCTCTCTGTAACAGGGAGATACAGCACATCATTAAGAACAAGTAAACACCATTAAAAAAAATTCCACCTCATTGTCACTGCATGTTTTGAATTGGATTATTGACTCTTGAATAATGCCAGAGTTAGAGAGAAGCAGGCAGAAACTAGTTTTGAACCCCTCTGGGTAAACAGCCTGCTTACAGCATCAAAAAGAATGGATTTACTCTAACTGCATGCTCTAGGTGGGAGAAATTTAGGAGATTTTCTCAACTGCAGCTCACACTCAGATGGCCCTGTTTTGGGCAAGTTGCTGCTGACTGGCCAATTTTCCTTAAGCACCATAAGGAACATGACATCACAGCACTAGACATTTAAGGAAGGGGCTCCACAGCATCTGTAAGAACATGGTGGGAATTTAAGCACTAGTCCTTTTTGTGCAACAGATCAAGGATCTCACAAAAATTCCGAGTGCAGTTGATTTGTGAATTTGAGACCATAAAATGGCTTCCTTACAAAGGAACAGATAGATGGGACAACCCCATCAATGCTGGGAAGATGTCGTGTGAGTAAGGGGGAAAACTCACTTTAGTCAGGCAGAACCTGTGATTCCAAGAGGTGGGGGGAAATACTTCCTCCAAGGTCTCATCTAATGACAAGATTCTCTAGTGTTTCCTTGAAATATTTTCCAGCTCAGGGTGCACTCTCTTGGGTGAGAGGGATGATGAGGTCTCTGCCAGACACTGCTACCAGGTTGTCCCAGGAGAGGTAACAGGAGGAAGAATGTGAAGAAACTAATCACCTTTATTTAGAAGGACAGAAAATAAAAAATAAGTCAATGGTAAATTTGGGGGTAAAGTGGCACCCTGTGAGTTTTTCACAGAACAAAGTTGGCTTATGAGGTTTTTCTCACAGTTTATCTGTCCTTGGACTCGGGATATGATGGGACTTATTCAAATAGCCATTCCCCTGCTCCTTTTGAATCAGTCTGCTTTCAGTTTTGTGTATAGAAGCTTTCTCATTTTTTTGTATCAAGAAGCACCATGACATCTTTTTAAAATCTGTCTTTGGCATTTTCTAGCACAGACAAGATGGGGTCACAGTTTCTTGAGAGATGATGTGCTCCTGCTGTTTACTCCCTACATAATCCTCCAAGTGTGACATCAGTCATCTCCATGCAACTCACTGAGACTTTCCAGGCACAGGATTATCAGTGATACGGACTCCAGTGGGGAATGCACAGCAGGAGCAGATGCACAGAAGAGGCAGAGAAAGAGAAGCCTGTTTTCATGCAAACAAGAACCCATAATGAAGTGGTTTTGTGGAAGAGAAAATGTGGATGTAGCAAATATGCAAAATATAGAAAATGTACCTGATATCCTGAAAAAAAGGAATTGTCAGGGATCCTAGCAATTACAGTTCCATTAATTTAAATTCTATCCTTGGGGTGGAAATGAAGCAAATATGAGAGAAGAGAGGAGGAAAGAGAATCACTAAACAGCTGGAGATAAAATTTTAGTAATGTAATTTCAGTAACATGACAATGGGTCCTCAGCCCAGCTGGATCCTCTAGGCGCCAGTAAAGTACAAATAATAGAAGAATAAATCTTCACAAACAGATATAAAAGGGTTTAAAATAATTAAAGTAGTAGTGCCTACTGGAAATTCAGTTGCTACACCGCATTTTGGTTTTCCATAAAGTATTTGATATTGCATCTCCCATGAATGTACTTGAATAATTAATTGAGATTGGCTTCAGTAGGAGTACTGCCATGGGGTCTACAAATTGGCAGAAATAACATTAGCAAATTGTAATGATAAATGGCAGTATTTGAATTTGGGGGAGGCAGCTACTGGGGTGCCACAGGGATTGGTGTTATGTCCTACCTCATTTATCACCCTCATTAATTGGTCTGGAAGAAAAACAAACAGCACATTAATGAAATTCACATTCAATGCTGAACTGAGGGGGAGTTTTAAATCCTTGTAGGGATTAATAAAAAGCAAAATCAAAAACATTCAGGAAAAAAGAGAGATGCAAGGACAGAGATTTTTTTTCCCCCCCTAAAGGAAATAACGCAAGTGCTAGGTCTTGCTTTTTAGAAGCCAGGCATTCTAAAATATGTGAGAACATGTCCCCTCAAAATGCATCCAGTCTTAATTACAGATCCCAGGTGATGAATTCTAATTGTATGTTAAAGATTTGGAAAAAAAATAAAAACCTGAAAAAAACCCCAAACTGACCCAGAAGAATTGGTTTATTGACTAACTACAGTAATGAGTGATCAGTCATTAGGCCACATATTTTATTACCAACGTCGTGGCAACTGTCTTGTTCTGGTGTTTTTTCTTCTCTCTCCTCTTTTTGTGTGTTCAAACCTTAGCAATCCTAAAGGTTCTTACTGTATTTTTCCTTTATTTCTCTCTTGTTTTTTGTCTTTGTCTTTTGCCTATTTTTGATTCTCTTTTCCTGATATGATCTGCAATTACTCACCAAGAATTAACTTCTTGGACAGACCAGTTACTTGATAGATTGCAATGCTTCCAGAAGCCAAATACACCTGTTGCTCAAGAGCCCTAAAAGAAAACTTCTTGTAAAATAGTGGTAGAAGCATGACAAAGCAGTTTTGTATTTTCCTTTTGATTGTTCTTAGTATAATATCAAACAGATTTTGATGCTAAACTTAGCACGTGCTTGGTTTTTCAGGGCTGTGCCTCGGTAATTAACTAGTTTCACTTAAGTATTATTCTCAGATTTATTTCTTACTAGATTAAGTCATAAATGTAAATCAGAAAATATTTCTCAATGTGGTGTACTGCTTTACAAAAGTCAAAATGGTTTTCATTTCCTGCACAGAGACTTTGCATCATTGGCCATTCAGGATTCCAATGGTACTGCCACCAAAAGCTGACCAAAGCAGAAAAAAAGCTAATCCATATTCAGCATTATGTCATCAGTACCTTCCCAGAAATAGGCAGCATGTTCTCCTTGAGGGGTATAGTACTGGTTTTTAGGGTGAATCACAGTATAACACATCCAGAGGAATTTTCCATCAGTTTGACAGCTTTTCAGCACTAAAACCTCTTCCTTGGCCCTTGGAAGTTTTGCATGGAACAGTGATACAATCACAGAATCACCAAGATTGGAAGAGACCTTCAAGATCATCTAGTTCAACCATAAACCCAGCACAACCATAATCACCTCTAAACCATACCCTCAAGTGCCACATCCAAATACTCCAGGACCTTCCACAGCTCCACTGCCCTTCTCTGGACACTCCTCAGCACCTCCTTGTTGTGAGAGGCCCAAAACTGATTCAAGGTGCAGCCTCACCAGTGCTGAGCACAGGGAATAATCCCTGCCCTGCCCCTGCTGGCCACACTGTTGCTGATCCAGGCCAGGATGCCCTTGGCCTTCTTGGCCACGTGGGCACACGTGGCTCATGTTCCAGCACACTCCTTCTGCTGAGCAGCTCTCCAGCCATGGGGGCACTGGGGGCAATCCTGTTCAAGGCACTCTGCAGCAGAGCAGATGAACAAAGGATCTTCTCCACATGGCTGCAAATGCAGCTGGCATCTCCTGTGCTGTTCTGAGCACCACATCACTGGAAAGATACGGAAAAGCTGGAGGGGCTTCAGAGAAGAGGCACAATTATTATTAGGTAGTGGAAAAGCTTGATTGATATGGAAAG
Source organism: Ammospiza caudacuta (assembly GCF_027887145.1). Lineage (NCBI taxonomy): Eukaryota > Metazoa > Chordata > Aves > Passeriformes > Passerellidae > Ammospiza > Ammospiza caudacuta. The sequence continues at coordinate 26,557,789 of NC_080597.1, forward strand.
ATTAAAAGAGCAAACAGTGTACATCTTGGCAAAGCAACAACTAAGAGGAGATATGCTAATCATCTCCAAATAAATTCAAGGAAAATCCCAAGAGGAAGAGACTTTGTGCAGGCTAAGTACAATGGGGCATTGCATAATAGGATGAACTTCAGAGAAGAAAAAGTTGTGAAGTTTGAATGTTAAGAAAAACTTCCTTTCTAATAAGATGTGGACAGTCTCTGGAGGAACATTTCTCCAGAAGTGCTTAGACCATACCGATCCCAGTGCAAGAGAAAAGTTCAGCAGCCATTCCACATGAATCAAAAGAGGGAACACTCTCCTGAAGTCAGATGGCCTCTTCCTAAAGCCAGAGACCCTAAATGGCTAGCTGATAGTTTTTGTGAGAGAGGCATCCTCTTGTCTTTGAAGCTGCCATGGCATGTGTTGTTTGTTCAGTGAGAATACCAGCGGTGCTGCATGCCCAGCCAGCCTGCTCACTGCTTCAGCAGGGTGCTGTATTCTAAGAGAAAGGCCATCTGTGAGATGTGTTCAGTAGATTCCTTTATTAAGAGTTGAGATACATTAACGTGTAATAAAGAACAAAGGAAGTGGAGGTGGCATTACCCAGTACATTACATTAAAACTACTGAATTGCTTGTCAAAGGGAGACCTTGATTGAAACACTGCAGCAAGGATGCTTGAAAAGTATCTTCTGGCTCACAGCCATTAGTCAGCACTGGATTAGTAGTCATGTACAGTAAACTGCTGCACCAAAGATGTTGATTTGCCAGGAAGGGCCAAGAGAGAGGGGCTTTTTTTTCATTTATACAGAACAGATACATATATAGTTACACACGGGATTGCAAGGTTTCACCCACTGTGTCAGATGCTGATCTCTGCGGGAGGAGAGCTTGAAGAGCAGAAAATAGCTTTTCAATAAAAGAATCTAAGACATATTAAGTAAGACATTACTCGTTGGGTCATGTGTCCATTTCCTTAGATGCAATAGCAGTAACAGCAAACTCTCTAAGCTTCTCTGCAGAAACTCTCCTGGTTATACACATGATAGATGTGAGGTAATTTACTTAGGGGTGGCTTTACAGGGGAATGGAGACACTGTAGCCAACTCTACCAGGTGCCAGCACAGCAGAACTCTGCAGCCTGAGGGTCCCAGTTTCCCTCTGTGCCTGAGCTCCCTCAGATTACTTCTCATTTATTCAGGGATGAGTGCAAGGGTTACTGGCTACCACTGTCACTTAGTCAAGTGTCCATAACCCACCTAAACACCATATTTTCCCAGAGGAGCTAGATATTTCTGTTATCTTTTTTTCCTTTATTTACCTGAATATTGACTCCCTGTTTCTATTTCTTCACCTTCCCAAGGCCTGTAGAATAACTGTAGTGTGAGCAATTATTTATGGGAGAGCTGCTGATGCATGTGACAAGAAATAGTGCTAATGGTGGTGTCTGTTAGCCTGTAAAACAGCTCCCCCAAGTAAACTGGTGGAAGTCGCATCACTTGGATGTTTTAAAACCATCCTGGACAAAGCACTGTAAAATATACTGCAGGGAACAATCTTGGAATGGCAGCAAGATTAATAATAGATTACTCTTTCATTCAGCCTAGAAAAAAGCCATATGAGAGTATTTAGAATACTCCAGAGATGGGCCAGTTTGGCTTGTCCTTTCAGGGGTCTATATGGGCAGTGCTCCTCTGCAAACACCAGGTTAGATTTGTCTTTGGGGAGGCACAGAGGTAGAGGAAAAGGGGAAAGAGCAAATACGAGAGCACAGCGTGTTGCATATATTGTCCTGACCACCACTTTTTTAGGACATTCCCCTTCACTACCCCTGTGCTAGTTATCACTCTCACACTGCAAACCTTTCCCCTAATTGAAACATTTCTTTACTCTGATCAGCTTCACATCCACCTGCAAGAGTCCAGAAAATCCTGTTCTTCTCATCTTGTAGCTCCACCTCCCTGTATGTCATTTCTGGAGTCACTAGTGAACCAATGGCTGGCTACTGAGAAAAGGCTGATGTGCTCAACCCCCAGTACACACCCTGATGGTTTTGTGCAGATTTGGCCAAAAATACACACCATGAAGAGGTTAACAGTTCACAGAGTTACACCACAGTGCAAAGAGCACACTTTAAACTAAGGAGCAGAGAACATAAAAGTCATAGTGATTAGTCTCTGCTAACCTGACAGGGAATGATAGATTTGATAAGTGATGCTACTTTTCCACTCCCTGCTATATAACACACCTTTAAATCAGGTTAAGGCTCACCAGACCGGAGCAATCATTGTAAAACATGTTTGGCTAGGCAGTGTCCTGCACTAAAATACCTTTCTGAGCCAAAAGTGGGGGGTTCATTAAATTTCTACAAGAAGAGGCTGAAGGAGCTGGACTTTTCAGCCAGGAGGGGCAAGGCTGTGAGCATCTAACTCACCTCCACTACTACTACAACTGCAGGGACACTGTCCACTGGCTGCCAAACTGGCTGGATAGCCAAACCCAAAGAATGGAGGTGAGTGGAGTTGAATCCAGTTGACAGCCAGTCACTAGTGGTATCCTCCAGGGCTCAGTATTTGGGTCAGTCTGGTTTAATACCTTTATCGGTAATTTAGATTGGATAGTAGGAAAAATTTGTTCAGCAAAAAGATTGTTAAGACTTTCCAGGGAAGTAGTGGAGTCACCATCCCTGGAGGTATTGAAAAGAAATGTAGATGGGGCACTTAAGAACACATTTTTAGTGGTAGGCTTGGCAGTGCTGGGTAACACTTTGATTTGCTGATCTTGCAGGATTTTTCCAATCTAAATGATTTATGGGTGTATGATACTAAAGACTGTACACGGTAAAAGGACAAGAGGCAAGGTCTTGTCACAATTTGCAACAATGGAAATTTAAATTTAATATAGGAAAATATTTTTACCATAGGTGTGGTGAAAGCAACACAAGAGCAGCCCAGGGGATTTGTGCAATCTGAGAGATTTTCAGTGTTCAGGTAGGTAAGATCCTGAGCAACCTCATACAATTTGGTAGTTGGCATTCCAGAAGCAAACCTTCTGCCAGAAATTGTTTCATTATTTTCTGATTTTACATTTTAAGATGTGGTTGGCTGATTTGGTGTTCAGATAAAAGCTCCAAAACCCTTCTGAAAGTGTGAGTCAGGCAAAACAAACAGTGTCACTTGGGAAATTATGACTTTCCATCTCTTCTGTGCCTCAGTTCTTCACTTGTTGCCCCATTCACAAAGCTCAGTGCAGTTGTGCTCCCCAAGTATTTGGGAGGAAGGAATTAAATACAAATGCTTTCCATAGAAGAGAAATTCTAGGTAGGAATCACACACACATATGCTCTTTAGAAAATTTAAAGCAGAATTTATTATTCTATTACTTGGCTTGCTGACTTTTTGCCTGTCAAAATGGCTCTTGTTGATTCCACTGCGTCCCTGAAGACAGAAAACTAAGTTGACAAATGCCTGCCAGGCAGGCAGCACTAGCACTGTCATTTGCATTTTCTCAGTGGAAAACTGGAATTTCTTGTCAAACCTGAAATTTCTCATGACAAAATTTCACTTATACAAAAACTGGTTTTAGGCAGGACAGTCCTTAGCTAGCTCCTAACAAGAATTTATCCTTTTCCTTTTCTCTTTCTCATCCACTTAGCCTTTAAATGATTACAGCTCTTGTTATAAACTTACCAGACAATGTAACATAACATATATGTCCTGTCAAGGCCAGGGCATCTAGGTTTTTCCTTTAATAGCATTATTTAAAAATAATGGCTCAAGTGTTCAGTGAAAGCCAAGTGGAAGCTACTGCTTATTTCAGCTGCAGAGTTTCCTCTGTGACTTAAGGAAAACTACTTAAAACTGTCATTTGTAAAATGAGAATACTCTTTTCTATCCATGAGGAGAAGCAACTTCTGAGCCTGGAAGGTCCAAGTTTGGTGCGGTTTGCAGCCCTGGCTGCTTCTGCCCTCTTTCTTCTCCTGCCCTCATTTAATGGGAAGGCATCATTCAGCTAGGAAAGATAACGTAGATAGGAAGGTAAGGTCAGATTATGAGAATTTATTTTGCTCATATTGCTGCTGCAAACCAACAGCTTGTTGCTTCTGGGTCTTACCCTTTGCTCTATGGGGTCACTTAAATCTTGGTGAAAAAAATTCCTCCTCTCTCTTAGTCCCCAGCTGCTGTTTTCCTGCATCTTGGTCTCTGCTGCTTCACTTGTGATGCTGGTACAGCTGACAGTTACTTTCTTGCCTATTGGAAAAGGACTAAGACAATAGTCTCCCTCCTGCCACCATGCTCAGGAGTAGTGGCATGAATGAAAATTCTCCCCCTGCTATAACTCAGGCTGGCCAAATGTGACTTAGTTTCCAAGAATGCATCTCAGCAATGATCTCCTGTAGACCCCAAGAAAGTTGGTGATGCTCAGCTCATGACACTCAGTCTTTGTAAACTCAACCTTGCTTCTCATCTTGCTAGAGTAAAGCTTGGAAATGTACCCCATGTTTAGAGGGAGATGGTATGGGAAATCAGTGTGGGTGTGCTTCCCTTCCAAAGCCATTCTGCAAAGACCTTGTGGTGTTTGTATTCCTCACCTAAATCTGCTTTCTATGGGAGCACTGAATTAGCCACATGAAAGGAATGGGTCCTGGCTCAGCCCTCTTCAACCCACAGACTAAGAGGCTTCACCTGAAAGATGGGCATAGCTGGCTGAATGTCACAGTTGTCTGACAGTTCAGAGACAAACCTGAGACTCCAACTGAAATGCATTTGATGGCTGGAGTTCAGCCTCTATTAGGCAAGAATCCACATTGTAAAGTGAATCAGCTTTGCACCTGTTTTGTCCCTGGCATCTCTTGGCTAAGAAAGGTCCGCCATTGGTAATGTGGTAAAAGGCATTAGAAAAATAGTAATAAATCCTATTAAAAAAATACTTTGATCAAAGATCTTTCTCATCTTCTTCCCTTGTTTCTTGTTTTCTTTATTTCTCTTTCTTTTCCTGTCCCCTCTATTGTCTGATTATTCCAGACAACTCTGTCTGATGGCCTGGGGGAATTGATTGTGGTTGTAAAATGTCCATGAGGCTGGAGGGTAGGAGCATATACAAATACCAGATAGATAACGTGTGACTTATATACATGTAAGACTCACATGCCCTGGTGCTGGCTCACAGTAAAGACAGCATCTAAAATGATTAAATACAGAATAACTTTGGTCTATGTTTCCCTTTCCAATTGCTGACTTTGCCATGTCTCCTGGAGTCACTTGAAGATTCTCCCCTCCTGACAGTCCTCTCTCCTGACTCTCATCTGCCTGCTCCCACCCCTCCAGCAGCCCCTGTGCAGCACTTGGATGATCTATGTTCAAGGCCCTGCTTGACCATAATTTTTTGTATACCATTGTTTGGGGGTTTTGTGCAGTGCCACCAGTGTGTCAGCTTGCCATCTGTCATTTGTAAAACGTTTTGTACAGAGAAGGAGTAACTCTGCTTGCTCTGTGTTCCTGCGTGCGACTCCTAGGATGAGGCCCTACCTCCAGCTCTGAGCTGGGCTCACCTGGCTAATCCAGATCTAAGAAATAGATCACCCCCCACAGCTTGCAGCAGGCTCCCATCTCACTGTGCCCCCTCTGTAGGGATGTGCCCTGGTGACTGCTCATCGCACTGACACAAACAACCCCAGCCCCCGAGGGGCTTTATGGCACATATCACAGAGGTGATGTACAGCACAGCCTCTCTATCTCCTTAATGTGGAGGTGTGTCCCCTGCCCCTGTATCCACACCGTTCATCTTGCCCTCCTTCAGAAGCCTGCACTGTGATCAAGGGAGTTTTGTGTCACGTTTCACAGATGCCCAGTTGAGGTGCCCAGGCTGGGATCACTGAAGAGAAAAACCTCCATTTGTTCTAAAGGCATCCCTCCAAATCATGTCACAAGCAATCAGACAAGCTTGGCAGAAAGAGCCTTTAGTTTTGTGTTATGAACAGAAAAAAATAGTATATGATCTAAGCTCCTAACTATGTTTATATCTGTTTATTCTGATATTTCCTTCAGCACATATCATCAAAAAATATGTTAGAATATTTTGCTCTCTGACTATCTTCCTGTCTGCCTATTTTTAATTATATCAGAATTAGGTGATTGCTGCTGTGGATTATGTTTACTTGAAGAATTTGCACACTGATGACAGTATTTTCACACCTTAGCATAAGCCTTTTGGCTTAGTAAAACATTAGAGTTCTGAAATGCAATGTTCCAAAAGGCAAAATACCCTGAGAAATAATGATAAGTCTGCAACAGCAACTTATCTGCACCTAGACCCTCTATATTTGAAGGTAATGAATTAACAAAAGCCTTAAGATGACATCTTATGTGTAACAAATGAATCTGGAATAGAAAACAGTTAACGTGTTCAAACTACTGTGGTTAAAACTTTTATCTTATTTTTTGTCTGATGCTTGAGCGATTCCATATCACAGCCCGAAGATTTGAATATCAACACAAACAGAAAGAACTGGCCCTGGCTGTCAGTGAAGCTGTGGCCACTTGACCCTGGCTGGACATAAGTGCCCACCAAGGCTGTTCTATCCCTCACCTCCTCAGCTGGGCAGATGAGATAAAATAAAGCAAAAGGCTTGTAGTTTGAGATAAAGACAGGGAGAGATCACTCACCAGTAACCATCACAGGTGAAGCAGACTAACTTGGGAAAATTGATTTATTACCAGTCAAAATCAGAGTAGGGTAATGAGAAAGAAAATCAACTCTTAAAACACCTTCCCCTCGCCCCAACTTCTTCCTGGTCTCATCTTCACTCCCCATTTTCTCTACCCCCTCCTCAGCTGCACAGGGAGTTAGGGCATGGCATCGTTGTCAGTTCATCACACACAGTCCCTGTCATTCCTTCCTCCTCAGGGGGAAGACCCTTCACACTCTTCCCCTGCTCCAGCATGCAGTCCCTCCCACTGAAGACAGTCCTCCATGAACTCCTGAAACATGGGTCCTTCCCATGGACTGCAGTGCTTAAACTGCTCCAGAGCAGGTCCCTTCCATGGGGCCAGTCCTTCAGGAACAGACTGCATGTGCAGCAAGCCAGGAGGGTTGAAGCAGAACTACAGTTGAATGTGGAAGCCCCTGCCTCTCCCTGGGAGGAAGCACAGAGCTCAAACCCACTCCAGGTAAGGCAGGCAGCCCCACGCTCTTTGCTGAGTCTTCAAAGCACTGAGGAGAAGATGCCCTGTGCTGCAGCAATTCCTTGACTGATGGCAGGGCAGCAACTTCTGAGTCAGCTCTGCCCCAAATCAACAACAGCTCAGGAGACACCAGAGCCCAGCCTGCAGCAGCCAACAGGTGATATCTGAGCATCTGTGAGAGTTCAGAGTCCAGAGGATTGCTTGGTGTGTTGGCTTTTGTTTGGGTTTTTTAACAAAACAAAACATGATAACATACTGTTTACCATAAAAATACTAAAATTAAAACTTCTGGCCCAGATGGTAACCCACTACAAACACTGCTGAACAGTGACTCTCGTTCTACTGCCTGTTTGTTAGAAAGGTACCACAAAACTGGACAGGGGAGTCACAAGACGCAATTCAATGACTGGGAGTGGAAAAAGAATGAAAGAGCCTGCTGCCTTTCAGGAAAAGACTTAAGGAGCTCAATCTGTTTCAGTTAATCAAAAATAAGATTGAGAAGTGATGTGGCTACAGGGTATAATTACCCACATGGGGAGAAAATACTGGCTACAAAAGGGATCTTTAATCTAGCAGAGAGACACATAAAAAGAACTAATTACCGGAAGGTGAAGCCCAGCAAATCTAACATAGTAATGGGGCACAACTTCTTAGGAGCACAGATGATTAATCACTGGAACAAAATACCCAGGGAAACAGTGGGTTCTCCATCTCAGTGGTGAGGTTGAATGCTGCTCTATAAGACCTGCTTTCAGCATGAGATGCCAGACTCCCTAAGGTCACTCATAGTGGAAACCTATGGCCTGTTTTGCACCAGACCAACAATTCTTTCACCTCACATCCAGTGTACCTCAGGATCTCTTCTGCCCAAAGGCCTTCAATTCCACACTAATAATGGTACTTTCTCACCTTAACTTTGCTACTTTTTCTGATGTTTCTTCCATGGCCAGTTCTGGGAATAATTCTTGGATACCCAGCCTTTTATTGCTCCTGATTGCCATGCTCTCCTCGGCTGGACATCTGCCCTATTTTCCCCACACCATACTGTGACATCTCTCCACTTTTCTCCACAGAGCCTGCTCTGTTGCTTTGCATGCATCCCTAAAAAAGCTGTCTGTGTTACCAAACAGCTGACGCAACCAGGGCAGGGAGCCCCAGGACAAAATGTGTCACTCTCTGCTCTCACTTGCCACCTCAGAATGTCCTGCCTACAGTGACATCTACACTTCAAGGGACACACAGATTCAGAAAGGATTTCCCAGGCAGAGTTCTCCTTGTGGTACCACACACTTGGCAGCCTCTGGCCTTTGGAAAGTTTGGAAAGGGCCTCCCCTTCCTACCCCAGCAGATGGACCCAAGGCTCACCACCAACCCACCCCCGCTGCTTCCCTGGCAATATATCCCCTGCCACAGCTGGAGTGTTTGTAACCTGGCAGACAGAAGGTTTCACAGACTTGATGTAGTTTGTGACAAAGTGGCCCACCTGCTGTTAGCTCTGGGCCAAAACAGGCTTTTGAGCGAGGCACCATCGGTGAAGCTCGTCTGCCAAGAGTGGTCCAGCCCCACCAGAGTCCTTATTAAACTACTCTATTTTTTCATCTTCATCTTGCAAGGCAACTTTATCTCTTCCTTCCAGGAGTGGACATGGCTAATGCAATCTTTGCATTTATCAGCATTTGGATGGATTATCAGAAGAAACCAGACCTGGGCCTCAGTTTAAGGCTGCCACTCAATTTTGAATTAAAAAAAAAAAAAAGCTGCCTTCTGTTTGGCTTAAACCTCAGAAGGCACGCAGAGCTTCTTTCCTAGTCCCTTCTCCAGCTCTTCAATAGCATCTGGCATCAGTTCAAGGTCCCATTTCTCAAAGAAGCTGAAAGATTGAATCTGTTCTCCAAGAAGGACCAAATTTCAGTCTGTGTCCTTGGTGGACAGCTCCTCTGAGCCAATGCCTCTGAGAATGGACAACAAAAGAGCTCTGATGGACGGGAAGTAAATCTGTGTGGAAATTGTTTAATTGGAGATCAAAAACACTCCCAAGCCTGGAGGTCTCTAAGGGGTGTCACTCAGCTTTCTTGGAGGCAACTTTATTGGCACCATTGATATTATCAATAGAAAAACCTTTATTCTCCACTCATGCCCTTATTCCCTCCTAAGACAACAGCCTTTCATGAGGAGTGCTGGCCCCAAAAGGAAAGCTGCAGGAGAGCCCCTGAACCCTATGAGGGAATTAATGAATTTTCTTCACATGAAAATTGCTTGGAGGCTGCAGTAATGGATGCAATATAAAACTCTACATATAAGCAGGAGAACTTGACCCAGAGTTTCTAGGTCAGCTGTCAAAGCAATAAACCTAATTTCTTGCACTTGGAAATGAGTGCTGAATAAGGGAATTGCTCAGATGAGGACTGCAGCTTGTAGAAGATGAAGTCCAACTCACCCAACTTCAACTTAATTCTAACCTCAAATGCTGTTCCAGAGCTCACTCCAAAAGCACTGTCACTAGACCTGCATCATTACCATTGCCCCAGGAAGATGTTGCAAATGAAGAGTTTAGGTAGAAGCCCAGGATTGTCCTGTGGCTTTCCTATTATCAAGATTCCTAAACTTACACTTTTTTTCCCTCTAGAGCTGGAAGGACTAGGGGAAGTCATGAAGGAGCAATAATTCAGTACATTAAATATACATGCATGTGTATATATATTTATAAAGAGAGAGAGAGAAAAAGAGAGTTAAGAAACTGCAAATCCATGAGCCAATTACAACTGACTTTCTCCCCCCTTCCATCTTTTTCCTTTATAGTGTAAAATAGACCTTAAGCTCCAATTCCAAAGTAATCATTGCAGTAATTCCCTCTAGAAGAGAATCACTATTTACTGCTTGCATTTTCACCTCAAATAGAAAATATTAAACTGCAAACATAGAAGAACTGGGGTTAAAAAAGGTATCCCCATTTTTCTCAGAATGGTATACCTGGAATGTATGTTGTCATGTAAAAATTGAATTGTGTATTTTCCACTGAGTTTTCAGTAGCAGCAAAGTTTGGTATTTCTGGAGCCTTGTCAATGATACCAAACCAAACATTTTATCACACAATGACTGCATGTTGATGCACAGCAAGGGGAGGCTGTGGTGACGAAAAACAGAGATACCCAGAAAGAAGCATTTTTGTAACAGGTGTAACATCACTGGTGATATCAGCAGCCAAATACTGGTGATAACCTACTGGAAGTTACCAGAAATCATGCATCAGAAGATATAAAATTACATTAGGATCATGCTTGCAGATGCATTCAGGATAACACAGGGATGTGTTTGCCATGCTAACAACACTAGCCAATTAACAAACCTTCCAGGCCAAACTAGAACTGAAAAAAGAGACGCTCATCCAGTTTCTGAAGTGCAGCAGTGCACGAAGCGTGGGCTCACTCCATATGTTCTCTCCCTCCTTGCAGAGTAAACCTCAGTGTTGCTTTTGCATGTTTAATGACAGTTTTCTACAACTCGCTGAGCCTAGGAAATACTGGAGGAGCTATGAGTGATTAAATTCAACTGGAGCGAAGCCAGCTCATCTCTCCATTCTTCAAAGCTGGTGGAAAATGTGCACCAGTAAGAGGTGAGGGTAGTAAGTTCTCCAGCATAAAGAAAGCAGCCACCCTGCTTAAAGTTTGCCCCAGAGAGGCTGTCCTGCATGTGGTCATGCCTCAGCCCCTGCCAGTCTACCCAGGCTCACCCTCATAATACACTGAGATTGAATGTTTTGTACAGTAAATAAATTACCTCAGGCTATGAATCATGGGGCTATTATTCCTTCCAGGCTTTCTGTTCTCATCCAGAGCAGAAACTTTCTAATGATGCCATCAGCTGCAAGAAAGGAAGCTTGAGTTATCATAGCCTCTGGATAAAATAGTATGTGTGCAGTACACAATTGCTTGTTTGTTCAGACAAGGTGTTGTTAACAGTGAGCCCTCTGACTGCCTGTAATAAGGCAAAATCAGTTTGATACCTGGCCCCACTGCCAGATGAGAGCCAATGGCCTGTAATGCACCCGCTCTTTTCCTTCCACTTACACCCTATGAGATTGATCACAAATGGCCCTTTGCAAATCATAAAAAATGAGCCTTATTGATGTCCAGCACAGTCCTATCATGCATTTACTCCATCTCCACAGATCCCCCACCATTTCCCTCCCTCCCTCCCTAGAAGATGCTATGTGGGTCAGGAATGTGACAGCTCACATATGGCTCTCCATTCCCAGCTCCACCATATGGCTCTACAGGCCAGAACCCAGAGAGATCATAGCAGCTGCAGCACAGAACTTTTGGGCTTGTATACTCAGACTGGCATCCAAAATCTGTGCTAAGGCCCACAAACACTATGGTGCATGGAAAGAAGGGGCTGGTGTGTCATAGCAGCCTGAATATGACACTGATCAATTTAATGAGCACATGGATGTGCCGGCTTTAGCCCTTGGTGTGTCCTGTCTTTCGGGAGAGTAAGAGGGCTGTCCCCAGCATTAAAGAAAGATGTTCCCTTTCCTACTTCCCAAGGATGGGGAGTAGAAGTTTTGTCCCTATCTAGTGATGGGTTTGGGGCATTCTCTTCCTAGTGGGAAACCAAGTTTGCTTCTGTGCCTAGTAAAGACAGACACTTATATCTTTTCCAACATTTGAGTTGTGTAACAACCTGCCCAATCTTTTAGGCTTTCCCAACCCTTAACCACTTGTCAGACAGTAAGGAAATACTTTTTCTCTGTTGCTCTCTACTCCATTCATTGGAGCATTTGCCTCAGCAGGCAGAATGTCTGGGTTTGGAATTTTACCCTGAGCATTTGATGAAATGTAATGCGACAACTTCCCAAGACTGAGCTTATTAGCTTGGCCACATGAATATGATTTGAAACCTTTCACTGGAGCTCACCTTGCAATGTGCTGCTGCATTGGGGAGACACCCAGAGGGCAAAGGGCTGGCTCTGATCCCTCTAGGCAAGTCCATCATTGTGAGAAGTGCCACAGAAGAGCAGAGAACAGAGCATGTATGGAAATCCCAAGTGAGTGGCAGCACTCTGATAGACCATCCCATACGTGCTTCCAGAGTTCTTACAAAATCCTTGTTTTCTACCTACCTTTCAATGTCTGTCTCTAACATATTGTCTCTTGTCTTCACAACCTTTGGCACTCTTGTCTGCAAGAGTTGCTCAGAGACTGGAAAGCAAGGCCCATAGAAAGAGTGTCCCCAACATTTTCCTTCAGTGGGCAACTTCCTTATCACCTTTAAGCCCTGTGAGATTGGACTCCTTTTTGTTTGCCAAAGGCTCACTGTCAGTTGCAGTGTAGGAATTGCAAATGTTCATCTCTTGATCAATTGCCAAATACTTCTTCAGGAACAAGGAGAGGGATGGCTGCTTATTGATGCCAGCCTGCATCCTGAACTAGAGATTTCCAGCTCCCACAATTTAGATTGCAACCTGTTTAGAGTGCAGCAAAGAGAGGCCATAAATTACAGTAAGCTGTGAAGTCCAATCACAGAAGAAAGATCAGAATAAAATTCAGGAGTATTTTTCTTCCCTGTCCTATGTATGCTCCCTATAGATCAGTATAGCAGTAGGAGAGAAATGTGTACACCTTGACAAGAGTCCCTCATTTGCTGGGAATCTGGGTCCTTCCAACATGTTTTAAGTTGCTGAAGCACTTGAAATGTAGCCAGCTCATTATGCATTGAGATTAGTTACAGGATATCTCAGTAATAAAAAGTAGAGGCATGTAAACCTATTTTATGAAAATCTGCTCCTCACACAGGCTGTACACATTGTGGTCATTCTGCTGGAATCACTCAAGGAACGCAAAGTTAAGCATTTCTTTAGGTCTTTCCAAAGTTGGGGTTGTAAGGCAAAATTAGGGGGGGAAAAAGCCTTTACAGCGCATGGTTGGTATAGGATTTTCAAACCTTTAAATCACAGCTAAATAAAAATCAATTCCCTTCAAAATAAGGCTGGGCACTGTGCAAAAGTACAGCTTTTGACATGGCAAATCACAGTTTTCAACTTTCAGCCATCTTGCTCATGAGTGGTTGAGAAGGGTCACAAGATACAATGGGAGAAATGCATTTTGCTTTTCATTCTCACTTAAAAATAGTCAGAATACTTTATATAAAAACTTTTCAAAACTATTCACCAAGCATGGCACATTTTAGTCTACAAGGTAGATACTTCACAAGCTACAACTATTGAAAAATACACTTTTTTATAAATAAGTTTACCCGCTTAAATATAGAAATAGTTGTCTCTTACTTTAATAGCTGATACTATGTCTTTCTAAACATAGAAATAAGACATCATTTTGCATCTAGTATCTTGAATCTAGGCTTTTAGGATGAAAAAAGTGGCCAAAAAGAAAGTGAAAAATATGAAGGAAATAGGAAAAAAATTCAGGTTGGTTTTTTCCATTTACTTTTGAAGCACAAGAAGCATGATAGTACTAGTGTTTGCAGGTGTTGCAATAAGCATTGACTTACCTGGTTTTACAGTGAGATCATTCTGCTCTAATCTTGTAAGGATTTTTATGTGATCATTGTAAAGGATTTTTCTCATGGTTTTTCCTACACTAAAAAAGAAACTCACACAGCATTTGGGTTTTTAAAATTATTTTTAAATTTTTAATGGAAGATACAGTATGATTCCTTGTGGCAGCAGACCTGCTCCATGGGAAGAGCTGGTCCTTGAAACACAGGACAGGCACTTTCCAAAACGGCACATAAACTCTGGCTTCTGCCAGCACCAAAGCAGCTATGGAAAAACAACAGAAATGTCAACAGGCTTAACAGACCTTTCTGATAAACACTCAGCACACAGTGCCAGAGCAAAGAATTCCAAATCTGCCCCCGAGAAATACAGCTTGCCATTTGGTTCCTATGTCAGGAGAGAAAGGCTGCCTTCTTTGCTGAGATATGTAAGTGCACCTGAACTGCCAAGGAATTTCTCTTTTGTTTTTTGATTCCCTGACCTTTGGAATAAAGGTGTTCTTTAATATCAAACATCATGTAATTCTTGGCCATTTGTACAGCACGTGCACTGTCCTGAATTTCAGTTTCATGCAGATATGTGTGCAATGCAGGAGCTGACACAGATGAGATGCAGCTCTGCCTAGTCCATGGTCCTACCTCGGACAGCCGTGGATGCACAGCTACAGCCCAGGAGACAGTCCCGGCTCCACCCTCACCTCAGAACCACTGCACCTTTCTTCCAATGCTGCCCCAAAGCTTCCATGGCCACTGGGGTCCCAGTGTGCCTGTACAAGCACTGCACCCCTCGGTTTTGTTATGAAAACCCTGGTCTCCCAGAACCACCACTAGGTAACAGAATGGCAGGGAAATGCCTTTTGAGAGCAGAAGTTCACAACCAAATGAAAAGATGTCACACTGCACCGCCTCAATCAGACACTGTGGTAGCAGCAGTAGCACTACAGCTGCAAGTAGCATTTTCTGCCTTCCTGCTTCTCTCTGTACTGCTCTGGAGTTGCTAAGTTGATACCAATCATGCCTCTGTTGCCATTTGGGCATATGAGTGCTTCAGAATGTGGTAGATTTTGCAAGGATGCAAAGATACAATCAAGTCAGATCTCACCCTAGGGCAAAGAAGCAGACAGTCAATTCAGGCAAATATTATCAGGTGATTTTAATACATTTGTTGTTCTTGCTCTTTTGGGTAATAATAAGTAACAGCTTTGGGGACAATTGGACAAAAGGTGCCTCAATTAGGACAAAATATAATTTTCTAGGTGCACACAAAGAAAAAGGATAAGGAGGAATGGAAATTATAATGGAAAAAAGTAAAATTTATGATTTATGAAGAACTCTTCATTTTACTGCGAATCATAATGGACTCCTGCTGCTTATAACCTTATTGTAATCAAAGGGTTATATTCATTTCTTGCATAGTTACATGCACATAACTCCGATTGAAACTAGTAAGCATTTTGTGCTTGCTGTGAGGAGCAGAGGTGCCACACAATTAAATAATTTACTACAGCTGAATTAGAAACAATGAAAATGGCCTAGAATGTTATAAATGTAGATAACATTGCTCAAGGATGTATAGCATTGTCCCTTTGACCTTCTGCTGGGGTTAAGACAGAAATGGTCACAGGCATTGGAGGCGATGGGAGGACAGGTTTCTGGAATGCAGCAGTCACAGGGCACCTCAAGAAGCAAGGATAATGCAGAAATCAGGAAAAAAAATTGTTCCAAAGCTGGATTCTTCTGAATTTTTGTGTCATTTTGAGTTTAGACAGTCTGATTTTGAAGAAAAGAAACAGCAGCAAAACTATCCTTGCCCCTACTTCACATAAGAGATCAGTATCTTTTGTCTTCTCAAGTGAGAAACAACATTTAATGCAGGAGCAGCAGCTACCAGTAATTAAAGCATCTAGACCTTCAATGCTTACACAGCACACAGAAGCTCATGAATGTTGCAATGTGGAAATAAGGACAGATATCCAAATCCCTATTTAGCTAACAATATAAGTAGCACTTGTTCTCAGATGTGCCAGACCTCCAAGGCTCCAGTCTAATTGCTCTCAGAGGCTGTGGACAAACATCCTCCTTCAGATCCAGCTGTGCTGCTGGGTGTTACCACTGCAGCTGCTCATCTGTGGTGTTCTCCATCCTCTCCCCACCCCTTCCCTCCTCCAGTGTTAAGCACCCTTTTGAACCAGCCCACGCAGCAGTTTGTGTCAGCATTCCATAGTTTGTGCCAAGCCAATTCATTCAGCTCAGTTTAAGTGGTTTAAATGGGAGGTGGCAGAAGTGATTGTAGCCCTGAAGCACAAACTTTGGGCAGCAAGGCAAGGATAAATCATCATGCAGCAGCCACCTGGAAGCTGATGAAGAGAACGAAGAGAATGAAGCTCAGGTGTAGAACAGAGGTCAAGTAGCAGTTCAGATCTAAGGAGCCATTTTTTCATTATGGGAAAGAAAAAGTCCCATGGAATTATCTGCACTGGGTCACCCCCACAGGCTGGACATACTGGACCAACAGGTCTTGTGCCATCCTGTATATCTGATTTTCCAGCTTCTCCCCTGTTCTGGGATGTCTCATCTGCAATTAATGAAAAGACACTGTTCAACTATGGCTGCCATCTATCCACAGTACTTGGGTCATATTCTTTGCTCCTCTGCCTGTACAAGCTGAAGTACCAGTGACCTTCAAAATCTTTGGGGTCTGGTATTTTTTAGGGATTCAGACAAATATTTCTTGTCAAGTATCTTTGTTTATCATAATCAGTCCAGAAAAACATGAATTTTCTGCCTCCAAGGTACATCCTTAGCAGCTGTGATGTAAACAAAGAGTGTATAGCTCCTGATACGTTGTGTGTTTCCATCCAGGGAACCCCAGTCCAAAAAGTGACAGGAATACCTGGATGAAACACATAACTCATAAGTCTTGGCTGGTCCCAAAACCACTGGCTGTACTGTATTTGAAGAAGCAGCATTTGCACCTACAACAAATACTCTCTTTTGGCCGGTGCCTCTACAGAGCAAATCTTGCAGCCTTTCTCATATAGGAAGTGATTTAGCATGACTTCATAATCTCTCCCCTTTGCCCAACTCCAGCTGTTTGAAGATCCTGTCATGCAGTGTTTGCTAAATAACATTAGTGTCTGAAAATGGTGGCAAGACAAAAAAGTAGCACCCATGCAAGAGACAGCCCAGCCTCCATATCCCTGCCCTTGGGGAGCTGTGTCCAGTGATGCATGAGGCATCCCAGCAACTTTCTCACCAAGTGATTCTCAACTGCAGAGAAGTTGGGGATCCCCATCCAAATCAGCTGATCCAGCTGGAGAGGAAGTGCAATCAATCAGTAAGAAACCAAATCAAGAAAATATTAACTAAAGTCACCTTGTTCTCGGTGAGGATAGGTCATAATCCTCCCTGAGTCCTTCTGGGAACATGAGAGCTTAAATCATGAATCTCAAAGTCTCCTTTGTCAGGCACAGTAATGTGGCACCTCTATCTCTCCTCAACTGGTCCTCTGCAGCTGACTGATTCCCAAGGAGTAGCAGTGAACCTTCAGATTCTCCTCCAGTACATACAGAGGCAGGGAGCATCCACCAAGGAGTGCTCCTACATTTTCAGCTGCCTCCTGTCCTACCCCAGTCAATTATGCAGTTGCAATAGAGGCACTTAGAAAGTGACAGTGCTCTGCCCCAGAGCTTGCCCCATTCACAGATGTGAGTGAAATCTGGGCTTCTTTCAGTTTTGGCATCCTCTAGATTAAATTAAAGGGGAGATATTTGTGTTAACTTATAACCTGAGGAAGAATTTAGAACAATTCGAAACCTCAGACAAGTTCAGAGAGTGATTCTGCAGTTATGCCTCATAACTCTGAGGAAGACAGCGCAAAGGCTCATAATAACAAGCAGCCCTTTTATGTATAGAAATGCTGATTCTAATTTCCCCTACCTTTACAATGGCATGGGACACTAAGGTGGAGCAAGTGCTATTTTTGCATAAATTTTCCTTGCTGTTGTGACAGGGACAGACTTACAGGGAGAAGGGCTGATGGGGCCATAGGTCTGATTACAGCACATACTGGCTGCCATGTAGTCTCTTAGCTACAGGTTTGGGAGTGGCTGCTCCTTTTAGCCCACTTTCTTAGATTGTGGTCACATTCCACTCAACTCTACACTACTAAAATTTGTTTAAAGATCTTTCTGCAAATGAGAACAAAGGGCCATACACATTTTCTTAACCAGTCCCTCATTTTTTTCGTTTTGCAGTGAACAAAATTATTTCTATGGTTCCTGTTGTGTTCCAGAGATCATTTTGGAAACTTCCTAGAGAGAGATTGGAAAGTAGAAATTATCTTCTTGTGGTCAATAGAACCTGCATGCTCCAGGGTGTCGCAGAGGTTTTTGTCATCATTATATGAATTAGTGACTAGTTCTTTAAGAAGCTCCAATAAATTATGTCATCAAATAAAGATAAGCAATGTGTACAACACTACTAATTTCATTTGTACAAGAAGGAAAAACATTGAGCAGTGGTATGAAGGACACCTGCAGTATCCCTCCTTTATGACTCATGTCCACCCATCTTCACAGCCTTTTATTCTGGACTTACTGTTTGAAGTCTTTTTTGCTCTTCCCTTTCCAGAAAATATTCACTCTCTGAATGGCTTGGCTTGATTTGTTAGGACAAATTAATCAAAATCACTGCTATTAGGAACATGGTAAACTTCTACTTGTGTACAAAAGATGAAAGGTAACAGCCTAGGAAGGGATTATTTCTATTCCTAGGTTTCTATATCAAATTTCAGACAAAACATTCCTGCTCTTAATAGCTTGAATGTCCAAAAAGAAATCCATGGTAACTTCATCAACATTGTCTGAATCTTTTCACAGACTGGGTGCTTTTCAAGAAATAATATTTTAATCATCTTTTTTAGTGAAGAAGAGAAGATCAGTACAATGTGCCCATTCTGTTGCTCAGGCACTCAAAGTTGGCACTGGCTTCCCATTAGGGTTGTTCACTTGGTGACTGCAGGATGCTGAGGCCCTGATCCAAGAATGTAATGAAGCACGTGGGCCTAAACATAAGCCTGAAGGTAATTTTTCAGACTGTCTTGTGTTCATTAGAATAATCCTGCTCCAAACACCTTGCAGAAACAGTATGGGAGAACCAGAAGGGAAGGGAGACAAGTGTTATTTCCAAACAGTTTTGACAAAAAATTCCAAGTATGGAACAGCTGACACTACACAACACCTGAAGTGATGGTCTCCTGAGCAAATCCATGGGATGTGAATCATTTACATCAGCCTCTTTAACTTCCTGGGCAAGCCATTGTACTGAACTGCACTTCATTGCACTGCTGTAACTGGCACCTCTGAGCACAATAAGCCCATTCAAGCAGGGATCCTGTTACTTGTTCTGCTTTTCTTCCTGTGAGGTCCGTGACAATCAGTCCAAACTTACACAGTTAGAATAATCCCTGCATCCACTGAGAGGTGGGAAGTGGGAACTACAGACAGATGTGGAGCACAGGAAGTTTCTAAGCCCAAGTTCACCCTCGGCCAGAGTCTGGCAGGCTGTTCAGGCACCCATGCAGCACCCCAGGCATGATGGCAACTGTGGGCAGAGAGGGGATTCATCTCCCTCCAGTTTCTCAGGATCAATGGCCAGCAGAATCTGATTTGCCGTGTCTGCAAGTCTTCTGGTGTGAGAAAATAAAAAACTTGGCCAAAAGGAATGGGTCCTGGCCACAGAAACCACAGACTGCAAGGTTCCCACACTGAGAAAATTCTGTGATAATTGTCAGGATCTTGTGGCTCTGCAGAGCCACTAGTAAAGCTTACTTTACCCAGTAAAGTAGGCATGTGCCTGTGTGCAAAAAGAAGGATGCGATGGTTTGGGTGCAGCAAGCTAGGCACACCTCAATTTGTGGGGACAGTCTTAAAGAAGAAATTGTTGCATTTTATTTCAAGTTAATTGTGTGCATATTTCTCATCAGTATCCCATCATCAGTCTAGACTATTGGAAATGGTTTTGGTTTTTTTTTTTTTTCCTTCAGCTGCATTCCTATTCTTTGCAGAGGCAAAATCACTCATGAATCTTAAACAGCTTTTGCATGGAATCAGCTTAGCTAATGAAAAAAACAGAGAAGATTGCCATAATCTCTTGAATCTAAGGAGTAATATAGAGAACTGATTCTATCAGGATGAGGAAGAAAGGAAGACATAAGAAAGATGGCCAGGTGCATTATGAATTTTTTGCAATATATTTCTTTAAAATATGTGGGGGAGGGAGAGGTGACAGAATTTTAACAATACCATTATTTTACATCGTCCTTCTCCTTATTACTTATGGACAGGCTGATGCTGAGATTTAGCACAGGAAACAGTTTTAAGAATCCATATATTCTTGGCTACAGTTCATGCCCTCAGACTGTGCCAGAACACCAACTGAATGTTAAATATCTAACCTAGCTATGCATTTTTAATGCAGACTTTACCACTATGTTGAAATAACACTAAGCACTAATGGCAAGCCTTTTCCTTTTTTAACACAAATACAAGGCAGGATCCAGAAACTGCACTGAAACAGGAGGTGTAGTCAGAACCAACATACACTGCAAAAACCTATGATTTCTTCCCAGAGACAATGTGTCATTCACAATGACAATGGCATGAAATTAGATGTGACCACACTCATGAATAAGGTTTGCTGGACTGGGAGCTTTTCATTTAGAAGATTCAGGCAGGTCTGCAATTTATTCTAGTGCTGCCCATGTGTATGCCTCAGCTCTGCCACTTGAGGTGCGTTTGTCACTGAAGGCAAAATGAGTCATGGCTCCTCTGCCAATGCTCCACAGACTTGCTTTAGATGTAGAGGTGGAAGTCACATCAGCCTGTCAGCCCTCCCACACCAATCTGGTGGCCCAGCACCTCACCAGTGAGGCTTGTTTGGATCCAGGCTCTGTCCGAGGGTCTCTGCACAGCAGGGCCCTGGGTGCTTTCAGGCACTAACTAGGTCAGAGATCTCTGACCAACACTGCTTTGAGTAAATGTTCCTTTAGAAACTATGAGGATTGTTACATGAAATTAATCAGAGGAGACATCTCATCTTTCTTTCCGTGGCTTCTCTCATTCAGTTAAGCACTGATGGCTTCAAGGCAGGGATTCTTCCAGTGTTTGTGTAGATAGGGCACCTTCAGTTTCAGTGGCAGCTGCTAAGCACCAGTGTAATACATAATAATTAATATGCGTTAATTGTATATACCAAAGAAATCAGCTGACTGGCAAGTCCTATGTACCTACTTCTGGAAAGATGATTAGATCTTTATTATTCTCTTTGCTCTTAAATACATACATAACTGTATATACATATTTCTTCTTTATGGAAAATTTTTTTTAAAAAGGGCCATTTTAAAAATAAGGTAAGAATGAGAGGGATGTTCCTAAGCCATGACATTTTCTGGATTTTGAAATGGTGTCTTCAATTTTTTAAATTATTTCTGGAACAACCATACTAGACTTTCATTATTTCACAAATCTTTGATTCATTATGCTTTTCACTGAAAACAGAAAAACACCCCTCAGTGTAAGGGGAAGAACTGGAGATCAACTGCTACATGAGCAAATCAAAAAAAAAAAAAAAAAAAAAAGGAGAGACAATCTATATCCCTGTAAAAGATTCCACCATACCTAGTCTTCTTCTTCTGCCTTCCTAAAACTTAAAGCTTCAAGGATTCTTTCATTGATATTGACTTTTGCAATATTCTGCTTTGAGTTTGCCTGCTACTAATGCTTACCCCGGTAGTCAAGACCAATTCTGAGAAGCGATGCTTCCTCGCTGGCAGAAGGTCTTTCTCCAGTAGACAGGGATGAAACCATGCTGGAGGGAGCCGTCAGAGCTCTGCAGCAGCTCACCCATGGCCCTGAAGTGGGATCCCTATTCAATAATCAGGCACCAAACAGAAATATTTTTGTTTCTAATGCAAACAACATTTCTGGGGTTTGCTTACTCATTCTGTCACTGAGACACTTGAAAAGGATGGGTGGTCTGTTACGTACCAAAAGCAAACAGTATCACATTTACTTTCCTCAGGGAACTTAAGTTCTCATCTTATGTCTTTACCCCAAGGTGTCCAAACACCATCTTAATTTCCTATTTCAGATGCTAAAGAGTAAGTAAGGTGCTCCTGAGGCCTTAGTTGTATTTCTGTGGAACATGCTATGTATTTTGTCATTGTTTCCTCTGTCAAAACTCATACCATGGACACTCTGTGACAGGAAGAAGTACCTCAGCACCTAGTTCTCACCACCAGCTAAAGTTGGTTGAAATGAATCCTGCTCTTTGTCACTGCTACTTTCTGGGCAGCTCAAAGATACCTGTTATAAGTTGCTCATGCTGTGCCAGCAGTCCTGCTTCAATCAATGCAACACCTCACACAGTGAGACATGACCCAGCTACAGCAGAAGTGATTTTCCTGTTCTCAAAATCAATGAATTCTGCCATTGATTTTCCTTAGGACCAAAATATTTCTTTATCTTCAGGATAATGATATAAGTATGGCCTTGATGGTTAAAAGCAAAGGTCTGTGCAGCCCAACAGATTAAAAAAAAAAAAAAAGAAAGAAAAGAAAAGAAAAAAAAGGGGGAAAAAAAGAATAAAAAGAGCAGAAGCAAGGCTGGCATAGAGTGATTATCCCTATTCCTTTCCAGCAGCTAGAAAGTATGTTGTTACCTGAGTACTGAGCTTGTAGATCTGTCTACATCACTTGATGCAAACTTTTTTTTACCTAATGCCAACACATTTATTTAATTGTTGTTTTAATTTAATTTCAATTGAGCTTTCACAGTTTCCTGTGGCAATGAGTTCCACAGTGTCATCTCTTGAAAACATATGGTACTTCTTGTAAACTGTCTAAGAAATTGTTCCCTCCCTCCTGGCATTTAAGATGTGAGCACTGCATTGGTTTGCATGGTTATAAAAAAAGTATTTTATCATGTTATCTATTTATTTCCTAATAATTTCTAATATCCCATTTGTCTTTTTGACCACTGTTAGCTTTGAGGTGATTGTTTCTGAAGAATTATGTGTAATGATTCCCAAATCTGTTTTCTGAGTTGTAATAGCTCATTTAGAGTCCATCACTGTGGATGTATAGTTAAGGTTGTTTTCCTCTATGTGCATTACTTTGCATTTATTGACACTGAATTTAATCTGCCATTTTATTACCCAATCACTCAGTTTCTTGAGCTCCTTTTTTAAGCCTTCACAAACAGTTTTATCTTTAACTGTGGTAAATAATGGGATGTCAGCAGCTGGATATGCCAATTGATATTCACTTCTTTTTCAAGGAGAGTATTTAGAGGCATGCTGTGCCTGTGGGACCACACCAACAACCTTCCTCTTCTGTGAAGCTGCCCCTACCTTTTAATGTCTACAAACTGAGTCTCCAAAACACCCAATATCTCAGGAGTACCTAGGCCATGTGACTTTTCCTGCTCCTTTGTAGAGACTCATAGCCCATGCCTAACTTTTTCCTATACTAAAACTCCCTTTCACAAAGTCAGGCCTCGGGGTCCCAGCCCATCGAGGGGAGGTGACGCCCAGAGTTACAGTTTTCTTCCCGCTGTGTCTCACCAGAGAAGCTCGCCCCGCCCTCCCGCGGGCGCAGCCCCCGGCGCCCGCCGCCCTCCCGGAGCTCCGGCCGGGGCAGCCCCGTGCGGCTCAACCCCTCGGGAGCCTCCGGGCCGGCCGTGCCCAGGGCTCCATCTCGCGGCGACCGCCGGCACGGTCCCAGAGCCCTGCTGAGACCGTCAGTCATTCCCTGCTGCGCTTGCTGCCGTAGTCCTTCCCAAGCCAGAGCACTGTCACAGAAAATATGCAAGTCCCAGCAACAGTGGGATATGAATACTTTACAGGGCAAAAAAGCCCAAAAAATCCTGTTCACTATTCTGGTCCCATCTTCTTCTAGAGGAGGTGGATGAAGAAAAATTAACTGAAGGCCATGAAAAGGTATAGCTGATGAACAGGGAGCCCAGGACCCTGCCAGGGTAGCACACTTCAGCTGAGAACTTACCTGCTGTAACTCAGAGCTCAGTGCTTTTGTTAGCATGCTGCTAACTCAGGGTAGACTAGCTGTGTCTGTAGAATGCAGAGTCAGAAACACTGAAAAAGAAGTTGCATTGAGAACAGGGGGGTTCATCTCCCTCACTCTGGGCAGCACTGTGTGTCGAACCAAAAGCCAGTGCTGAAAAAAATAACTATCTTCTCAGGCTCACACCCGAGGACTAAAAGCATTTGTTTGGCAGTCTGAGTTAAAAGATTGAGTTCCACAGCAGAAACAGCATCATGGTACAGGAAAGTCCAGCACAATTCTACTTGGAGAAACCAGCATGTTTGAAACGATTCTGTACATCTCTGAACTGCATGGTGCCAACATGCCGTATGCACATAGAAAAAAGTTCAGATACAAACATTGAAAGTACAGCCATGGCTTAGCTCATCTCAGTTCAGCCCAATTCCATTAATGGCAGTTTGAAGACATAATAAGATTTTTGTAGCTTTTTTCCCCCTTGAGATCACTGCATTAATTGGACACTTCTCATCTTACACGGAGAAGTGTTTCCTAGTTTTGTGCTTTTCCAGTATCTAGCACAAGGAGATTCTTAGGTGTTAAAAGAGGGTGAGCTGCAAACTCAGTCTAGTGCCTTGAGAAGCCCATCTGGAAGCCACATTTTGGAGCACTGAACAAGCACAGAACACAAAATCAATTAATAATATGACTACAGTATACACAATGAAAAAATGCATCAGATTGAAGCACATTTCCAAGCAAACAGCTTCCACCTTTACTCATGTTTGCAGGCTATTGGTCTGAAAGACACACGCCTGAACTGCATGGAAAGGACCCACTGCAAGGCTGAATGCAGTCATGATGTGCAGAGTGACTGGGAAGACACAGAGCCATTCCCTTTTCCTCTGACCTAGCACGTATACTATTTGGCCTGGGGGAAACTTCAGGTGCCAAATGAGGCATTAAATCAACCTCAATTGGAAAGCTTTGTTAACAGTTGCAATTCTAAGCCAAAAAGCAAAACCCTCACCTGATCAATATTCCAGGCCAGCCAACACCTGAATCATGTACATTGCACAATTTATAAATGTAAACTCTTTTTGTCTGTGTTCCTCCAGCTGCTGCCACTGCACTTCAATAGTGTGATCCAAAACCTAGTGCTTTTTTCAGCTGTGAACTAGGTCCATATGAGGAATGCAGAAGGGCATTAATCTTATTCGCTCCATGTGTAAAGGTCTTTAGTGCCCTTGAAATCTAGTACTTGAGCTGTGTGTGGTCCACGGATACTCAGCCATCATCCCAGGCAGGAAGCCTGACTGAATGGATCATAAAAATCACACAGATCATTTGTTAGCTGTGTTTTGTCATGCAGAGGGTGGCTAAGCATACCATGGAATCATAGAATGGTTTGGGTTGAAAGGGACCTCAAAGATCATCTAATTCCAGTCCCCCTACCATGGGCAAGTACACCTACCAGACCAGGTCACTCAAATCCCCATCCAGCTTGGCTTGTAACAAAAAATTACTTGTTATCACTCTCTTTATCTCTCACAAAGCAAATAAAAATACTCTCAAACTGCATTTATAGCAGCTTCTTCAAGACAGACTCAAGGCTGTGCAAATTCTCTTTCTCTGTGTCTTTAAAACACACTCTCTGTATTTGGTTTTCTAAAGAGTTACCGAGAAGACTCAGCAACAATTGCTTGTGGAGACAATAGCGGGAGGAGAAGCTGACCATTAGCACTGAAAAGCAACTGCAAATTGGGTAGGGATGAGCCAGGTTAAGCAACCAGCTTGTACTTAAGGTTTAACATGTTGTTTCCTCATCTTTCTCCCTGCTGCAGCTGCAAATAGAAGAGACGTGCCAGCTAGTTTAATCTTGCTTATAAAAAAAGGGGGAGTCTGTCAGGGTCCACACACTAAGGACCCATGCAATCTCTTTGGATTGAAGTATTCTGGATTTGATTAGCTCAGTAACAGATGGTGAAAAGTTCCTAGTAAAAAGACTTTTGTGGAAGGCAGGGACTATCCTTTTTGAAGATGAAGGTAATAAAAAGATAAGGCTGCAGCTCTTCTTGATTTTCTGTATGTCCATTATCCATAGGCTGGATATTAACTGTGCAGTCACCTGTGGATGCTCCACACAAACAACTATGTGGAAATCCACATCCAAAGGGAACATCAGCATGGTGCTACAGTGTCCCAAGTGAGGCTTTGGTTCTGCTGGACATAAGCTTCAACACGTCTGCACTGACAAGTTCCCTCACCACATCCTTTTTTCTACTGTCTCCTCCCTGCATGTTGTCCACACTATTTGAAATACATTCAGGGCCAGCTGTCTTACTCCTTTCTGTGAATTGTGTTATGCCTTTCTGTATCACTTTTACCTTGCATTACCAGGAGAAAAAAGTCCTTGCCTATGTATGACTGTTTATGTGTGTGTAATTATTTTACTGCTGTGTAGCTGTGTTGTATTAAGGTGATGCCAACTGAATATTTAGTGACTTAGCTTGTTACGCCTGAGGTGAATTTTTATTGAAATGTGGTATTCCTATTATGAGCTATAAGCCCCAAGTCCAAAATGTGCATCTTCAGAACTCTTCTCAGAATATTCTCAGAAAATTAATTTCAGATGTATTTGGTAGTTGTAACACTTCTGTAATAATGATAAAACACAGACATGCTGCAAGCTTGATCCAACCAGCATTTCAATCAAAGGAACATTTTATTTTACGTTTATGGCAGTCAAGGTGGGTCCATAACTTTTAAAAAATATTGAAGTGAAACTGGAGGTCTTCATGTATAACCAGGAGGATGTTTGAACGCAGCATTCAAATTACTTGGCACTACACTTTGGTTTATGTAGCACAATTTCTAAATAACCATTGCCAGAACATGAAGTGGGATCTAGAGATACTTCCCATGTCACTATTGTTAGTCAAGTGACATTACATGTGTGGTTAACTGAGCACTGAACTAAATGTGACAGATTTGGAGATATAAAAATAATGTAAAATAATGTGACTTTGCTCTCCATTTTCTTCATAGTTCATCAAAGAAGTAACAGAAACATATTCTTTAAAACAGAAAGTGATAGGTAATAACAAGCTGATTCTTAACCACATTTCATTCCTACCATTAGTGTACTATCCCGTAAAAAAAAAAATTTTAAAATTTAGAGAGTATTTACCCAAAAAAACCCTACCAAAGCTGGCAGTGACTGCCTTGTGTCTCCAGTGCAGGGATGGCAATTAGTATGTAGTGTGCAGGGAAGATCCAGTGGATAGAGCACAAGGCTGTACCTGCCTTTGCAGATGCAGAGGAACAAATCTACATGATGCCCAGGACAGATTAATGCACAGGAGTGTGCCTGGGGCTCCAGCTCTGCTTTGATGTCAACAACATATTTGTTTTCCTTATTAAGAAATGCTTTTAGCCCTCCTGGCCATGAAGGAAAGCTGGAAATGACAACCCGTGTGTCGTGGATGGAGCAACATCTGCTTGAATCTGCTGTCAGCGTCCAGCAGAGAGAAGGGCTGTATCTAAAGCCAAAAGGAAATCACAGGGACTTTTTTTTTTTTTCCCTAAATAAAGAAGACAGAGAAGATTTTTCATTTTTAAAAATTCCATTTTCATGGATTCCATAACAAGAGCACTGACAATCTGAAAATGTCTTCATTTTTCAAAGCTTACTCCCATAATAAGGCAGCTAAATGGAATATATCAGACAATTGGTTTTATTTTTGGCAACCTAAACTGCAAACAAGCTTCAGTGTTCGGCCAGAAAGGAAATTAACTGTCCTCTTACATTACCGCTATTGTAGGCAGGGGTGGGGGGAGAGAGGCAGACCCTGCACAAGCTGCCCCAAGCAATGCTCACCAATCTGTGCCCAGATTCCTCTCTGGCTGTGCAGGGGCTCCTCAGTGCCTTGTCCCGGCCATGCAGAGCTCAGCTCCCCTCTGCTCTGTCGATATGCAATGGGGGTAAATTTTCACTTTCTCCTCCAGACAGGCTGTGGAAATACTTACTGGATCATAAAATAACAACTCTCGTAGTCGTTTTCAGCGTCTCACCAGTGACTGAGAGCTCATCAGCAAAGGAGGCTGAATGAGTCTGGAAAGAAAACCACAGAGAGGGGTGATCTATCAAGCAGCTCTTGTCTTTTGCTTTCTGGGCTGAGAAAATGCCCTTTCATCCCCTTACAAGTTGTCTGAACCAGACAATTCTCACCTGCTCCCTCCTCTTCCTCCCCTTTCTCCCCCTGTGGCAGTGCCATAGCGTGTGTCACAGCCGCGGTGCGTTTAGCACCTAGTGGCACTTGCTGAGGACACAGACAAGGGACCAAAACGAGCGCAGGGAAGGGGGCTGGGGGCCACAGCTGAGGAAGAAAGAGTTCATGCAAATCAGTCACTTTTCAGGTGATTCATCAGTCCTGCCCGTGAGACAGATCATCCCACCTTCTGCAGAGACTCTGGCCATTTATAAAAGCTTTTCGTACGTCCTAATGCATCTGCCCTTCAATGTATGAGCAGAAGCAATCTCAAGTCTGGCATTGCCTTAGCTTTCCAGTACTTGACTCTGCAGCCTCAGCTAATAATGTTCTTTAGGCAGACTTTCTGGTGTGTGATGTTATGGATAAAAAGCAGACAGTTCACTTGAAGAGAGGCTGGGTTGGCACACAGCTACAGAAATGTTGCTTTCCTGTAACAAACTGCAAAAAAAGAAAAAGAAAAAAGTCAAACTATATATAGCCCAAACAATTTTCATAGCCTGTGCCAATGGCACATCAGAAAATACAGAAACATGTTTGAAATGTCTGTGGTTATAAAAACATGAGATGGTTTCTTGCAGAAAATGTATTTGAAGTGCATGAAAGTGGCTGTGTTAGATGTCACCCAGAGGAACCAAACTAGGGCTTTCCTGCCTCAAAGGCATAGACAGCTTTAGCAGCTGGATCTGAACTTTGGCTCAAGTGTGTGCAGTCCGTGGGCAGATCCACAGAAGGATCTGCAGTTAGCTGGCAGATCAGAAGTGCCCATTTCTCTGAAGTTTGAGTTCTGGTGCCACAACATGAGTGGAAACACCATGATTCAAAGAGCGACCTCAGGAGAAAAACCATGCAAACCACGCATTTGCCCTGTAATTGGACAGTTTACTTTGGTATGCAACTCAATTTCCCAGCAGACCCCCAAGGGCCCATCCAAACCCTAACAGTGACTTGCTGCTCTCCTCCAAAGATCCTTGAGTCACAAGAGCCTCTTTCTACCCCTGCTTCTGCCACTTCAGCACTTGGCCTTTCTCTGGAAGGATGCAGCAAGGAAGCTCTTAATGGGTCCCCGTGGGGCATCACAAGAAGTCCAGGAGTGAGGAAGAACATCAGGCACATAATTCATGACCTGCCTCAGGCAAAAGGGGGCAAACAACAACAGCAGCAACAAAAACAAAAAAGCTCTTCCCTCCAGAGTGGAGTAATAGGAGTTCCCACAGGAGCCCATTAAACAAAGCAAAATGCTGAGAGCCTAGGAATATTGTGCACTTCATAATTTTCTCAGGATCCCCATGGATAGGACAGGGAAAGTTGCAGTGCTGTCTAAGTGGAGGGAAGGAACCTGGGAGGTGTGTGGGCTCTGCCAGGCAAGAGGGATTTGTACCTCCTTGGCAGGTGGAAGAATGTCTCCTTTGTGTGCCTGCAGGTGATATTTTTCCTTCTCTAGTCTGTACATGGATGTCTTGTGCTCTCCCAAGATTTTTGCAGGCCCTCAGTGGACTGTTAGTTTGTTCTGCCATTTTGCCATCTGGCCTGCCTAACACGACTGTCCCTGGCAGAGGTTGAAATTTTGATGTTTTGTCTAAACTTGGAAGTGACATTTTCTTCAGGTTTTGTAATTAGAACTAATGAATTGCTACAGTGCAATCTGTTTTACTTTCTCTTCATGGAGTTTGACCTGAATTTTAGCACTGACTAAGATGATGTGTTGACAGGACAGGCTGCAGGGGTGATATCTCCAGTCTGCTCTGCAGATGTGTCTTGCTCCTGCCCAGAATCTTCTGCTATTAAGACTTCATTATCTATTGCTCTCATTTCTCTGTCAGAAAAGACTTTATTCTCCTCTTGGGACTACATTTGTTATGACTCTGAGGACATATCTTCATGCCCTCCTGCCATTTCTATTCAGGACCTGTAAAGAAATTAATACAAACCATCCCAGCTCATCCTGAAATAATACTTAAGGTCTTGTCAGGCAAGAGGATTCAGGATCAGTTCACTCCCTTCACTTTGTGAGATAAGTATGGTTTGTGGTATTTGACAGACAAAATCACAAATTATTTTAATCTTCCCCACTATAAACTTCTTAAAATTGCATGTATAGGTGCTGCAAAGACTGAAGTTTAAAGAAGACAGGGAAACTCTCAGCTTCTCATGTGCTTTCTAGAATAAGTCACCTGAAAACAGATTTTAGCAACCAGCCTTTAACTGATTTTAAGTAACTGGGTTTCCTTATAGATATTGGATGGTCTCTAAAGTTTCCTGAAGAGAGGAAGTGGAGAAGAAGGTGCTGATCTCTTCAGCCTGGTATCCAGTGCTAGGCTGTGTAGGAATAATTCAAAGCTGAGCCAGGGAAGGTTTAGACTGGATGTTAGGAAGCATTTATTCACTGAGAGGGTAGTCAAACACTGGAACAGTCTTCCTAGAGAAGTGGTTGATGCTCCAGTGTTTAAGAGGCATTTGGATATTTCCCTAAATAACATGCTTTAATTTGGTTAGCCCTGCATTAGTCAGGCAATTGGTCTGGATGATCACTGTAGGTCCTTTCCAACCAAAACAGTCCTATTCTATTCTATTCTATTCTATTCTATTCTATTCTATTCCTAAAATTCTTTCCCACCCTGAAAAGCTGCAAAAACCCTTTTATGCATAAAATCAGGGTTGCTCTTGGCTTATAAATCACAGGCTTTAGTGTATGAAGTAACTGCAGGAGAATCCTTGCATGCAAATCAGATGGGTAAGACTACCACTTCTCATTCTGTGACATCTTTTCATCATGGGAATGTCTCAAAGTGGAAGATGAGGATGTAAGACAATTTCACTTCCCCACCTGGGCTGTCTCAGCCCTGCTGTGCTTATCCCACAGGCCATGCTGCCCTCTCCTGCGTGGCTTTGAGAGGCAGAAATATTCAAGCAGTGATCCCCTAATGCTGGCTCTGTCAGCCTGAACATTGAATTAATTAGTGGTAAATAAAGCACTGTTTCACAACACTGTTTGCAAAGCCCATCATGTGAAAGAAAGGTGGTTAAAATCCATGCAGGGTGCCAGAGCCAGTTGGGAACTTTATGACATGGTACTGCTTTTTCCTTGTGGAAATCACAGCAGTTTTAGAGGACGGTAAGGCTGGCAAATCCATACATGCTGGAATCTGTGACCATCCCAGACAGATAAAAACCCTGTTACACATGCAGTATAGAATTTCTTTATTCCCACATAAATTATCTATGCAGTAACTGTTTTCCAGGATACCTCACTAAGTGGACTGCTGAATTTGAGAAAAATATCTACCAAAAAAGTGGGCTTAACAATATAATATAATATAATATAATATAATATAATATAATATAATAACTATGCATCCTGTTAATCAGGACAGACAGCACCCTTAGGAAAAACACACATGCTACAACTTTCCCCAAATGTTTTTTTTTTTTTTTTTTTTTTCCATCTATGAAACCAGGAAACTGGGTCAGCTGCAAAAACGTGCATTTGCTCTGCACACACAGAGCTCTGCACTACCAGGCTGGTGTTGTTTGGATTCACTGTTCATTAAAATAAAATAAATTTTAAAAATTCTTCATGTTCTTGAAACATGCTGTTCCAATAGTCTTTAAAAGGCCATTTTGCCATGTTCAAGATTACTGCTTTATTTAAAAACAAATTGATTACAGTGGGAAAGTAATTGAAAGTTCAACAGGAAGACAAAACATTTTATTATGATCAAAATGAAATGTTTTTATTGAACTGAGACTAATAGACTGAAAAAAAAAAGCTAACCCAAAACAAAAATTACGTTCTTTTTCGAGTCTATCAGAGTTTGACATTTTGTTCTGGCTTGGTGTGGGAGCTTACAATCTCAAAATCTTCCCAGCATGGGAAGGCTGCTTCCCATGAAACTTGTAGCCAGGCTGTGAATTACTTCTAGACCAGGCTTCTCAGGAATGAGACAACAGATGCCTGCTCCACCCCATTACTGTAACATGAACATTTCCCTCACAGCCAACACCCTGATGGCCAGCTAAACCAGCTAAAGGGTGACTCCTGCTTAAGTACTCACTTGGTCTGTCTGTGCTGTTTTTTTTTCATATAAATACACTGAAAAAAGCCAACGTGGTTAAGAACACAGAACAAAATTAACTTAGTCTCACACTCCCAATCTGCGCATTGAATAGTTGGTTTGGGAGTGGAGGATGTATGTACTGTACTCCAGGCATGTAACTTTTAGACAATTAATCTACGCTACTTCTTGAGGCTTTTTCTCTTGGAAATACAGGAAGAGAAGTGCATCCTGAGGGGTGTTAGGTACATTTCCCTCAGACATTTGCCTAAGGATACCTTTAATTGCCCATTGGCAGAGCCAGTCTCCTCCTCGTTGGCCAATAAGAGAGTTTGCCATGCCACTGTTTCAGAGTCCCTTCTGCTGGCATCTCCTTAATGGATGAGGCTTTAACTGCAGGTACCACTGCAGGACAACAGCAGCTCAGCATTGCACCAGTGATTCCCAGTTGCATTCAGTGCCTTCTCCTTGTCTGCATCACCTGGATGATGAAGAACCATTCCAGGTCACCAGAAGTTCATTTCCATGCATCACCACAGACATATATTCACTACCAAGCAACAACCCATCTGAAATAATGAGCTACAGGTCATGGACTTTATGTTTTACTCTGTTATTGATTCCTTGGGCTTATCCCTCTCCTTTTTCTCTGGAGAATTGGTTTCATTTATGTACATATGGATTCTGTGGCCTTCTTCAGTAGGTGGGGAGAGAACTGTTGTTCTCCCCCATGTTTGCAAGGATGGACCTCATTAAGCATGTTCCTTCTTTATTTTTAGCTTTCCATCAGGCAAACAGCAAAAAAATCAAAGCTTGTTTATAGCCATGCTGGACAGTTCTCCATGTCAATTGCTGCCCCATGGCCTGAATTGTTATGAAAAGGACAACCTTTCATCTCTCCAGCCCTTTCAACATATAACAGCTCCTGCTCCATTCAAAGCAAATTGCTCCCTATCATGAACTAACTAAAGATTTTTGATAGAAAAACCTCTGCAAAGGGCTATGGGGGGCTGGCAGTGGAGAAGAAGCATTATGAAATACAAGAATGGATTAAACAGAGGGTGAAGTTGTTAAAAACCACCTCTAAATTATGTAATCAGTGACCTGGGCTCAAACTGTTTGTCTCCTTCCTCTCTTGCAATCCTGCTGCTGCCATTAAGGGTTTTGGCTTGGGAGAAATATTTTTCTGAATCTGTTTCACCTTGATGGATTATGATGCCATTTTAAATGTCAATTGATAATAACTGTGCCATTAAAAAAAATCATAAACGTTATCTGTTTAAACCTACAGTGTCCCTTTTAATATTATTTCTAATTTATGGGCATTTTGAGGAATCTACAGAGACCACAGGGCTAATAAATCCGAGGTGAAAGGGGCTCCAGAAGCCGGCTGTGTGAGCTTTCCACTAGATCACTGCCAGCTGTTGAACTTTGAGGAGATCAGAGCAGCTCAGGTGTCGCTGGGGGGATTGATGGAGTCCAGTACGGCATAAATGATGGAAGACAACCTGCAAGGACATGAGGCTTCAGAGGTGGTGTGGGCAATTTGCAGGTGCAGGTGTGTCTCTGGCTGCCTGAGCTGGCTGACTTGCTCTGAACAGCTGAGTGAGCAGAGGCCCTGGGAGAGGAGCTGCTGTGAGCTGCAGCATCCACGCTGTGCATAAACACTGGACAGCTCCGACTCTGAGTCACATTTGTGCACAGAGTTTAAAGGAGAAGCTTCAGAGGCTTTGGAAGGAATATCATCCCATTATTGCCTTCATCCAGTGGAAGAGACCAGTGGGCCAGGAACAGTCCTTTTTCATGACTGACAGGGAAAACACAATTCTTCTTCCTCCTTGAGATAGCCAGTATAGGACAAAAAATTCCAAAGTATTGATCTCAAGTAGATTTTAAATCTATGCATCCAGAATTTTTCACTTTCTGAAATTCTTTAATTTATAAACCTCAGGGGCTGTGTGGACCTCTAGATTTGCCTGGCACTGAGAGGATGAGTTGAGAAAATCAACACGGCACAATTTTGTTCTAGACAGCCGCCTTCTGCTGAAAGGGTTTCCTTCAGAGCTCAGCAATCCCAGAGGAAGATGTGTTTCCTGCCTCAAGGAATTTATAGACTAAATTAGATGGGCAGCACAATAATTGTAACAAATGAGAGTCATCTGCATTTCCAGGTCAAGCAGAAATATAAAAATATCCCCAAACTACCCTGCAAAAGCCGGCATATTAGAACTTGGCAGAAAAATAACTTCTTCATTCTCCGGTAATTTAAAAGTAAATAATTTCTTGTTTTGAAATTAAATAATTTGTTACATTTCAGCAACTCAGTCATTTGAGAAAGGGGGTCAACTGAACTATTTTAATTTGCAGAATGTTCATTTGCATTTCAAGGGTCTATTTTTTGCCACTCATCTTTATTTTAACATAATACAAAGCAAGGAAATTCTGGGTGAGCAGTAATTCCAAAGGCAGTATTTAATATTTTTTTTAAATTAATGAAATTGCATTTATCACTATTTTCCCACTTCTGCATTAAAAATAGTAAAATGTTAAAGTCTTTTGGTACTACTTAAACATTTTGATATCAAACCTGCCTTTTTTTCTGAAGAAACTTTTGTACACAAAACATGGGATTTATGCATCATTACACTGCTGCTTTCTAATCCCCTTTCAAGAGTTGTCACTTATTTATCCTATTTCCTACTTTGTGCTTGTTTTGATTTCAAATATAGAAGAACAAAAGTATATTTCTCAGTTGACATTGCCTTCAGTTTCAATAAAAAAGTACAATACAATCAGAACAAAAATAAAGCCTTCACAAGGACACTTTCAAGTTGTAAATTTGCATGTGAGCATCTAATTTAAGCACACACAGAAAATCAACCTGTCACTGCAAGCAGCAGGGAGGTTTAAAGTTGCAGACCGAGACAGACTAGTTATACAAACATGCACAATTTGATTTTGTGACATGGGACTACAGAATCATCGCAGCAGGTGCCTGCACAGAGCGAGCTGGTGGCAGTGGAGACAGGCAGTGCAGGCACTCTGAGTATGGGATAATGCTGAATTCACTCATGACCATAGAAAAGTATTTATTCTATTCTGAGATGGAAACTTGGAGTCTGCCTGTCTCAATTCTCTTTACTTCAGAAATTTTTTAACATGAATGCACATGTACTTCTGCCAGAACGCTATGTTTCTCCCTTTCAAAACTGTGTGTGTTTAACACAGCAAAAATTGAGCTGGGGCAAGGACCAGGGAGAGGAGGTATAGTTTTTGCCCTGAGAGTCTCTAGGCTAATTTACTCAGCTATTTTACCCAAATATATGGATTCTTTCATGAGGAGTACTGGGATCTATCAGACTTTCCTGTGAAATCCTCCTCTTCCTCCTCCTCCTGCTCCTGCAGCAAGATATGAGCTCCTTGAATGCCTAGGTTTTAATAACAAACCAAAGTTTTCCATTGCAAAGGAAAATGTTGCCTTGCTTCATTTAATAATTGAAGCAGACGAATCCATAGGTTCCACTCCTGCACCAATATAGATCCTTCAGAAAAATGGACAGCAGTGGAGGCTTCAAACACAGACATCCCTAAATCTGATTTTCCTGTGCCTGAAACGTACAGTAAAAGGTAGCACAGTAAACATCAGAGAGTTCAGACTAAATTAATAAAATGAAAGCTGGGTCAAGGACTCTCAACTTGAGGCATCTGGGAAGTAACATTTGAATCCATTGCTGTATAGGATGCCAGAAAGCAAGAAAAGTGGCTCCCTTTTTAGTGCCTCAGGCAAACAGAGTAGGGAAAATAGGGTGTCTGTAAAAGAATGTACTAGGTTTCTCCTTGTGCTTTTTCATGGGTTTTGAATCAGGAATCACAAGGAAAAAAGGGAAACCCTCTTATTAAATAGGCACTTTTAATCCAGGATACGGATTCAGAGCTCCTTTCTTTCTCTCTGCATACACACAGCACGCTCACCTGTTCTCAGCCCATAAATTACCCGCTCTCTCTCTAAGCAAAGAAGGGGGACACATCCCTCTTTGTGTGCCCAGCCGGGATCACAGCCTGGCAGCAAGGCTGGAGAGGACAAAGCTTGGCTAGAGAGACATTCCTCCAGTGCAGGGATTGAAACAGGAGGGTGTTCCCTGCTTCATGGAGAGGGCCACAAGAACTTTTGCACCCACACAACAGCTGCCACCTCATCACACAACCAGGAAGGCACAAGATCCTCCTTTATGGAAACAGCAGAGGGATGCGAAGGGAACAAATGAAAACACTTCCCACTCTAGGGCACGTGTGTTGTCAGTGTGAAAGACACTCACTGGTCTATCCTGTCGCCTAGGGAGAAGTTTGGTTCATAAAATCAGATAATTAAATATTCTTCATCACTGCTGCATCATTTTGAACCTCTTCCATTGTTCTTTCCTCATCAGCCCCCACTGTTTTTCCAGTACCTAGAATCTGGAAAAAGCCGAAAGCCTTTCATCTTATCAGGTGTGGTTTATTGCCCCCTGGTTATACAGTAATTTTGGTCTCCACTCCATGAAAAGGTCGTACGATGGGATATCAGCTCAAGAATTGTCAGTTCGCTGGACAAATAAGGCAGGGACTGCCAATACAATTATAAGAGCCTGATAAGGAAGGCACAGAGAAGAGCCAGCAGGAAAGGGAGAAACGACCATAGCAGTTTAAAAGGTGAGGGGCAATCCCAGAAGAAGGCAAGAAATGCCCCTGGGGGGAGGGAGAGAGAAGGAACAGGAGTGTATCTAACCACATTCTTCCCAAAATAAAAATTAACAAGAAGATAGAAGTGGCTCAGGAGAGGAATCACAGGTATTCACCCTCATTAACCGGGAAATCTCCCGCTGTGCTCGATGCCTAATTGGGAGGCTTAAGCAACTGGTAGGATGATTATCAAGCTAGCTTGCCTCATAGCTCAGGATGGAAAGAAAATAATGTCTTCTCTTTACAAGTATAGGTGGGGGTAGAAGGCACTAATTCCTGCTCCTACACGTGTTGCAAGGACCATCTCTTTTTCTCTTGTGACTGATAAGATGGCATGTTGAAAAGCACCTGCTTGGAAAGTTCAAAGGGTTTTCACAAAAGAAGAAAAGAGAATCTGAACCAAAGCTGATGGCTAGGAGGGATGGTTGAAGGAAAACCTGGGAACTGCTGATGAGGAAGCTTTTCATATGTGACACCTCCTTGTATGCGAGAGAAGTTTACAGGTTGTCTCTCTTGCCAGTTAATGGCCCGAGGGTCAAGTATTTGTCCTGCCAATTATTTCCTTAACTCCATAATGGTACAAATCCAGTGGGCTTTTTGGAGGTTTCAGGCTGAAAGCAGAAAAGGAAGATAACTACCCCACAAACAACATTTACCAACAAGAGGCAGCCCTTCCCAGGGCATTTTTCTCCTGGTTCTGCAGGGAGCACACCTCCTCCTGGAACGGCCATGGAGAGTTCGGAGCTCCGTAAACACGGAGCAGGGGGAAAGCTCAGCAGTGGGTGGGGTCGGTAAGACTTTCAACCCCCACTTCACTCCTACCACCGCAGGTGCTGGTGCCGGGGCGCTCGGCGGCGAGGGTAGGCGTGTGCGCTGAGCCGCGGGTGGCTTCTTTCTCCTCCCCGCACCCCGGGGTGACCCGGGCATGGGTGCGGAGGGCCGGGCCCCGTCCCCGCCGCGCGTCCCGCGGCCTGCTCCGCCAGCCCGGGCAGCACGGCAGCGCTCTGCGGGCCGCCGCCGCCGGGCCGGGAACATGACGGACCCGCGGGTGGCTGCTGGACAGAGGAAGCCCGGCCTGTCCTTTTCCATTGAGGAAATCCTAAAGAAGCCTTCTGCCAGCACTGTCCCGAGCAGTGACACCAGGAAAAGAAGCAGCTACGCTGAGAGACCTCCGTCCCTAAAAGCAGGGTCGCCAGTGGCCTTCGGTATGTACCAGTCATAAAATGGAATGAAAATGTTTCTTGCTTTTTGGTCCCAAAGGCTGTCAGGTTCAGTCATCTAGAATTTTAATTCTTTAACTTTTATAGGAATTTAGGATTTCCCTTATCAGGTACAAATCGTTCATTATATACGCAGAAATAATATTTTAAAAATAATTTGCTTTCAACCTCGCAGTAGATTGGACTCTGGGGTTTGGTACATTGTAAAGCCTCAATGTCATTGGAGAGGTGAGTATGCAACCTGAGAAGTTATTTCAGGTTGCTCTCTTCAGTGAAGAGTGCTTATTGTAAAAAATACAGCAGCTTTCCTTTTAAAAAATATACTCTTGTTATCTAGTAGGGGGGAAAAGATAAATGTGTGCCGTAAGAGCAGGTATTCAGACTCAGAAAGTGAGCCTAAGACTGCTGCAACTTAACAAAATTTTTTGAGTTTTACTTACACCAGGAATTGACAGTTGTCTGGAATTACAGCCGAATCTTATATCAGCATTCTTTTCTGATAAATTTGACCACTCACCCTCAAGCGGGAGAAATGATCTGTAAGGGTAATGGTAGCTACCGGAGTGTTAGAACCCAATTGCTAGAATAAGAGAAAGCATATATGTTTAAGAATTTCTTTTTATCATCATGGACACTAGGTTCTTTCATGAAGTAAATGAAAACATCTAGGAGAAAAACTTGCATAACTTTGATCTTGGCAAACCAGCAAGTGCGTTAGACTTTTTGACTTCAGTTTTCACAGTTTAGTTACTCTGGCCTTGAGTGAACTTTTACCCCCACAGAAGTTGTCCCCTTCTTTTGTTAAACAAAGGACAACATCCAACATTTTCTGGATTAAATATTTTTTAATCTTTTTAAATCTGCATTTTTCATAAGAAATAGATACAAGCAGATGTACTTAAACAAAAAAATGACCTGTACTTTTGGCACAAAATTTTTACTCACCTGTAACTCAACTTCTTTCAATAACGTTTAATGCTACACTTTATTTTTTGTAATATAGAGTGATATTTTCATGGATTAGGACCCCATTTCCCAGGACACTGGATGAGCCGCCCTTTAGTAAGGGAGAGTCTTTCTCCAAAAGCCCGTCAGTCCAAGAAACTATTGCCTATTCTCATAGAAAGCCAACAAGACCTGAGGGTGAGGGGAACTACTCACTACTGTAACTTGAGTTACTGGGGTTGGACTCAGGCACCCTAACACTGACTCTTAGTCGTGCTCTGCACAAGACTTGGACTTCTTTTTGTGTATCTGTGACACAGGAGAACTCACCTCCTCACTGTGTGGCTCACCTCACAGCACTGGGGCTGAATGTACCACTGCTGCCTTTGTGCCAGTAACTGGAGCTTTCCATGGAAACTTGTGTTTGGGAAAGAGAGATGGCATTTTGCTGCTTTTTCCCAGAACCATAGGATAACTGAGGTTTGGGGGGACCTCTCCAGGTCATCTGCTCAAAGAAAAAGCTGTTCCAAAGACAAAATGAGGTTGCTGAAGGCTTTGGCAAATGTTGCTTGCCTGTTTTGCCACTGGTACTATTGGAGGACTGGAGCATTTGGAGGTTTCCTTGAGCTGCTTTTGCCAACTGGAACTGGACAACCAGTCCTGAAAGATGCAAGAACTTGGTAGTTTGTAGAGGTGGAAATGTACGTGGCTGAGGCTGCTGCTGGTGGAGTAGGGCCCATGTGTCAAGGGTTGTGAAGGGGGAGAAATGCTGCAGTGCGCTCTGGCAGTGTGGTTTTGTGAGCTGAAAATCCTCTCCTGAGGGCCCATGGCAGTCACTTTGTGCCACTGGATCCAAAGTGAGACAAATAACACCACTGAAAATTCAGTCAGTGCTTGTTCACAGCATGGGCCACAGAACTGCATTTCAACAGCATGAGAGTGTTCTCGGGGAACTCAGACAGGACCTTTTTGTATTAAGCCTTTTTCACAATCAATATGTTGAAGCCCAGTTTCACTGTGTCTCAGCTAAGTGTGTCTTGGCCACTGCAAGTTCGAGGGTCTGACAGGTCTGCATGCAGGACGTGGTGGGCTCCTGCACTACTGCCCTGCCAGTGCAGCCTCAGCCCACGTTGCTCCACCTGAGCATACAGTCAGTTTTCCATCTTGAAAGCAATGCAGGCAGAACCATCAGGCCTTGCCTTTGACTTTTCTTCACTCTCTTCACACCAGAGACTCTAGCTGTAGCAGGAGAATATAGTCACTCTCCTCTCCCCTGCTAGAAAGAAAGGCTGGCTTCATAAACTTAAGGGAAGGTAGAATATTAACTAATGAAAACAGTATATATATGTGAAGATTCATTTAATTGTTGCTGGAAGTGGGAGAACAGGAAAGCTGTAGAAATCTTCCAGAATGTTTTTGTACTTTGTTTTTGCAATTGATCAAGGAATTAAAAAAAAAAAAAAAGAAAACAAAACCTTTTCACTATTTACCTAAGAATGTGGTACCTAAATTTATTACCCTTTGCTTTCTGAGCAGAACTGTGATTTATTCAGATAAATTATATTTATTTCAGAAGTGCAATACCCTGTGCTGTACATCTTGGGATAATTGTTGTATACCATCTAAGTCATTCAGCTTCATGCCATATAACACTGTCATTAAAAAAAATGTGTAAATAATCAGCCACATCTGGTATGGCTCAGTGCTGGCCAAGGTCAGGGAACTGAAATGAGCTAGGGAATTTGCTGGAAATTCCAGGATGGGACACAAATCCAGCTGCTTTCTCATAACAGTTCAGCAGCAGCAAAGAAGGAAGTACTACAGGTCAGGGGTTAGTTATATCTTACTAAGGTTTTTAAGAACATTCCCCACAAACCTCTATGGTATTTTTCTGACCAGAGCTATGATTCATTTGTGAGACAGGAAGATCCATATGACACCACATGGGCTACTGTAAGGTAAATACTGAGGCCAGAAATTACCATCTGATGTAGACAGTCTCAGTACCAAGATCACACTTGTCCTGGAGTCTGCTGAGGAGATGGGTAGGACCAGGAGAGCAGAAGATGGAGAATGTCAGAAATGGTTGGACTTGGTGGTCTGATGTTTGGACTCAGTTATTTTAAAGGTCTTTTCCAACCTGTGATTCTAAATGACGGGTGCAAACCAAGATTCCCAAGAAAACTCATGGGTGCTGGATCAGATGACTTCTAGAAGTTGCTTCTAACAAATTATTCTGAGTCTCTGACAACAAGGACGTTGTGATGTACAGTGCAAGCCTCTCACAGAGTGGTATGGGAAGATCTCTAGGCCTGACTCCTGAGTTCATATGTTTTTGTGAGTGTAATTCCAGTGGGACTTGGAATAAGGAGTGTGCAGTGTTCTCTGAAGCATTTGGCTTTCCAGTTGCAGCGTTAGTCATAGCGGAGTTCACTGTACACACACAACAGCTAGAGGACCTGGAGCTGCAGTTATTGAAGCTGTTGAAATAATTGAAAGAGTCTTACCAAATTAAAAAAAAAAAATAATGGACAAGAAGCCATTTTAGTATGCAGTCTGTGCTTTTCCTCTCAACCTTTTGTCACAGTGCTTGAAAGGGTAACCATGGCCTTTGCAAGGAACACAATTAAACACCCAGTGAGTGCTGATTTCCTCCCTTTTGCCAACTCTTTCATTTAAAACACAGAAGAATATCAGACCTATTTCAGAAAAAAAGATTGTTCTGAAATTCCTGGGAACCTGATTTTAATGTACTTGAAATTACATCTGAATTGATTGTTCATTACTCCCCTGTTTTCTGCCAGTGAGGTTTCACCAACAGGAGATCCTTTGTCAAGTCAGGGAAAACTTGGGATGAGAGTGTTACACCTGGGAAATTAATAGTGAATGCAATAACAGATATGGTAATTCCGTCATTCTGCCTTGTGTTATGCTCCATCATGTTAAGGATATGCAAATTAATAGGAATACAACCACCACTTCATACACAAACGTCAATATGGTGATTGTTCACCTTTAGCAGCACTCCACCCATCTTTATCACTAAAGAGGAAACAAACTGAAGGAATCTAACTGAACAGATACCATCTGGTCAATAAGACCAATTCATCCCACCTATTGCAAGGAAAACCAATAAACCTGGAAAGCAAAAAAATAGGAAGGAAAGAAAAATATGTAGAGGAAATAGAAAAAAACCCCACAATACAAATATGCTTCCATTTAGACTCTTCCCTGTTCACAGTGTTAGTAAGACCCTAAAATCATAAACCTTGTGCCTCCTCAGGTCTGTCTGCAGTGATTGCACAACAAGGCTTAACTGAAACTTAGATTATCTGAAATAACCTCTGCTTTCAAAGTGAAACCCTACTACCTTGCCTGAAATTGTCCATCCTTTCCTATGCAACTGAAAGTCAAGAAAAAAGACCATTTTGAGCAACAAGTCAAAGTAATTTCTGTGCATGGCAGTAACAAGTATCTCATGTTGTGCTGGGCTGAAACGTCATTGCCTACTCTGGGGGGGGGGGGGAAAAAAAAAGAAAAGTACATTCTCTGGAGGAAGTTTTGCCCCGTGTCAGTTTATAGCTGATTTTCAGAGCTCTTGCTGGAGTCACATGAATGTGTACCAAAAAAATTCGAGCTGACCTTAAGAGCAACCACTTTAGGCAGGCTTTTTACTTGGTCAGAACAACAAACACCAGAGAAGGTTGCAATGCAAACAGGATTGGGGCTCCAACTCTCAGCTATGTGCTGTAAACTCAGTATTATTAAACTCTGCCTTCAATCTTATCCTCCTGAAAATCTTAGCCTTCAATCTTAGCCTCCTGATTAATTCAGAGGCTCATACTTTGAGGTTCATACTTCTTTGATCTCAAACAACAGATCCTCCCACTCCTTTTCACCAGTTCACAGAGACATTGGCATTTTCCAATCTGCCTAGGACTGTCTTCCATTTCTTCCCTCTTCTTTCTGCCTCAGTCGGTAATTGCTCTGTCCGTGCTCATATGTGATTTGTACTCATCGCTGGGGTGTGTGAGCATCTCAGGAAAAATACTGGGGAGCAAAGTCTTAAATAAAGAATAAAGACCTGTGAAAAGTCTTCTCTAATTTAGGAAATGCTAATGTCATTCCTTAAAAACTTTAATCACTCCCCATAAGAGCACCTTGCTTAGGTACCCTCACATTTTTCATTACTGTAGCATATAAGCATCATCACTTTTGTAACATATGAATTTTCACGGCATCATATCTAGCAAAGGAGTGCAGCTAGTCCTTAATTTAGGGTTGGGAGACTAAGATAGAAGTCCTGGGCTAGGAACCTATGCCAGTACTGATACCATCTGATCATCTGTTGTTTAACCCCTGCCTCATGCTAGTGACTATTCCCAGGTCTATCCTTCTCCTTTATGCCACAAATATTATTCAAAACCTCACCTGTTTTCTCTCCAGAAAACTCAAAGTTAGTTGATACTAAAGGAATAAAATTAGTTCCGTTTTGCACAATGTGCCTCAAATGCTAAGGTGGGCCAGATTTTTAAGGTCCACATGACTGTACACATATAATTTTGTTAAGAGCGTTACGCAGATTGGTGATATTTTAGATAACATTTTAACAATTATTCCTTATTGAAATTAGACTTTGGCTAATTTTTGGAGCTCTTATAACTTCGCTTTCTTCATGGAGGTGTCAACCGTGTATAAAACTCCTATTGTGTGAGCTCTTAGTGAGGGCAGAATCAGAATTAGATACTTTGTCTCCAGATGTTGTAATTGTCATTGCTCCAATGCTGCTTTCAAATAGAACTTGTTTGTTTGAGAAAATAAATCTCTAACAAGTCTAAAAACTTAGATATTTTGCCAATGCCAGACATGACAACAAAGATATAAACTCCAGAGTCGAGATGTGGGAGACTGCTCAGGAGTGCAGTCCATTATTGCATTAGGATTTTAATGTTCTTCAGCAATAATAGCAGACAAACCTGTACTGTCATGTTTGCTCCCAGGCCATTCAAACCATGAAACCTAAATTCCAAAATGTGTACATTATGCTTATGTGTTGCTTTTTACTCTGGCTTTCCAAGCAAAGAATACAGGTGGGGAGGAGAACTAGAGCAAATTCTGGGTTTGCCATTAAAGCAGCACAGACACAGATGTCTTGTCTCTGAAGAGACAATTGAGCCATGATTGCAGCTACCAAAGGCAGCACATCAAACATTCAGGACCAGGGTTTATGGCAAGGCTGTAATACAGAAAAGGGAGGTGGAGAGTGGGGTATTTGTGTAATTCTCTTGGGATGCTGACAGCCACAGACAGCCCACTGCTGTAAACCTCGAGGCTTCCCAGTGTGTTTTGTTTCAGTGCATGGCTTTGCAAGGTCTGCTTACATTCATAAGGAGGAGTAAGAACTCATACTACATTCATGAGGGCAGAGAAGTCATCTGGAAGATCTTTGTGGTGCCCCAGTACACAATTGAGGTAATAAGGCAACACCATAGCTGAAGAAAGATTGTGGCTTCTGGGGCCAATTTCCTCAGCACTTGGGGTCAGGTGTCCTAGCACATGACATCACTGGTTGCTGCTGAAGTTACTGCAGTTTGTTTATAATGTCCATGCTCAAATCTAAGTTAATGTTACAGCTGTACTTAGTGAAAATAGGCCAACACACGCTTCTCCTGTTTGTCCTGTCAACAAAAGCGTGCAGGTGATTTCACAAAGATGAGCTGGCTGTCAGTACCTTTCTAGATATCACCAGCATTACTTGTCACAAAGGCAGAGGGGAAATGTTGACTGCCTGGGCAAAGGCTGCCTTTAGAATTGTCCAATTCCGAAATCAGAAGAGCAGACAGCCCAGATGGAGAATCAAGGACATAGGGACCTGAATTAGGGAAGACACTGACTTTTAGCCTATTCATTGGCCCATTTTCCTATAGGGTAAATGTACCTACAGGGACATTTAAGAAAGGACCAGACTTTTAAAAGCATTTGGCATCCAGCAAATTCCATGGCAATCTTGTTGAC
This sequence comes from Ammospiza caudacuta, assembly GCF_027887145.1. Lineage (NCBI taxonomy): Eukaryota > Metazoa > Chordata > Aves > Passeriformes > Passerellidae > Ammospiza > Ammospiza caudacuta. The sequence continues at coordinate 26,602,773 of NC_080597.1, forward strand.
AGATTTTCAGAGCAGCTCAGTATCCACTTTGCTTCCAAGTTCTTCCAAAAAGGCAGCCACTAATTTGGATACTGACAGGGAAGCTTGGATTTCTCAATCTTTTGGTTATGTCTCCTTATTTTTTACAGTCCTTTTTAAAAAATCTCTAAGGACCATTGAAAGTTTTAAGGTGGAAGGAAGCAGAAAACAGGGAAGATTTGGGGGTCAAATTCACCAAGGTCCTGTATGTGCAACATGGGGTAATCTTGGCATTGAAGTACAGCACAGAAGGATTAGGGCCATTTTAAGTATGACCAGGTTTGAATGGCACAATATCCAGACCACTTTTTTCACATAAACTGGAAGGTGTGCTGAATGGTGGTGGCTGCTTTATTCAAAGCTGTCTTGTGCTGTGTCCTTCACAGATTCCAGCTGCCAGAGTCAGTCTGACTGTGACTTACCTTCAGCCAAAATCCTTCTTCCCACCATGTGTGCTACACCCGTGGCCAAAGCAAGGAGAGTGCAGGCAACTCACTGCAAGAGAAGACCTACTGCCAACCCAGTGTCCTTCCTGGGTGAGGACACAGGACGTGAACGTCTGGAAGGCAAAAGAAAACATGAGGAAGATCAGCTATGTGGTTTCCCAGTGGACCATCCCCTTCATGGTGAGTGCCTCTGTATCCAGACTTTCCCCTTCAATGCCCCAAAACACAGCTGTTATCTTACAGTTATGTATATGGTGATACCAAGCAACAGCCAGCACGAGTGTTTCCATTGGCTGAGTCACAGGAGTTGGTCATAGCTCTTGGATGAGTCACAGAGACAGTTCTTCATTCTTGCCATCAAAAGCCACTATTTGAGCCAAAGTTCCAGCTCAGTCTTACCAACTCTACCAGTGTTAGTGGTAGGGACTGTTTTGGGTGTTTGTTGCCCTCCTGCTTCGGTCGTGAGGAGCTGCCACGTTCTGAGCCTCACTGCCAGGGTTGTGGAACGCCCATTTCCTGAAAATGTGCATTGCACAACGTGGGGAGAGAGGCTGGTGAATAAGCTGAGTCAGCTCACTGTGTTCTGTACACCTTGGACCCACTGTAGAGGTGATGAAGAGGTCAGCAGCATGCACACAGGCAAACTGGCGACAGGCAGTAGATCTGGCAGGATGGGTCACGCACAATTGTCAATGCTGGCCATGTTGGTGAACCTGCAAATTTAATTAGTTGTGAACATTGGTAAATAGTGGTCTATCTCCTAGCCAAAGCACTGGACAATACCAATATCCTTTTCCAATATGTTGCACAGGGACTTTAGGCTAAGCAGGATATGTGGTACCTGAACGAGACTAGTTCCTAGCAGACAGGAATTAATTGGCAGCATGTGACAGAAATTTCTCTATGTTCTTTGTGTTTGAGGAAAAGTAAATACAGACATTCATACTATACTCCAGAAAACAAGTTTGCAGCAGCAGCAGAAAGATGTTTTTGCATAGTCTCTTATTATTTACTCCAGGGAAAAGGAGGCATTTCATTTAAGTCCATTGAAGATGGCAGATATGGGGTTACTCAGCTGGCTTTTCTGAGATTCACTCATCATCCTTGCTCCATACTCTGCAAGCTGGCAGGAGAAGGAACGCTTTCTGTGAAATACATTTGAAAGAAAATCCTTTTTTCTGCCACTGCTGCCAAGGTATACATGAGTCTTGTGACAAGCTGCTGTCACCTCCTCCTCCTGCACGAGACAGCCATCAGTATTGATGCAGGGAGAAGCCTTGTAAGATAACTGGAAATTTTAGCTTTCCTCTGCCGTGTAAGCTGCACACAGCTCATGACAGCAGGGCTAAATCATGTGGCCTCCTCATAGAAGAGCCAGGGCTGTATGCATCTGGCTCTCAGAGTTGCCTCTGAATATAAAAGTAGAATATTCACATATTCTCTATATGAGGGAGTCTCCAGCCAGGAGGATCACACCATAGCTGGGAGGTGACTATCCTGACTTGGCACTTAGCCAGCCTCATCAGTAAAGCAGGGGAGGTAGCCTGCAATTATTTGCACAAAACAGAGCCAACATGAGCAGCCCCCTTCAATGGCAGCGTGTATTTTAAAGGCATTTTAAACAAAATCCCTCTGTTCCCTGGTCACAGTGAGGTTTTGAAACCAAGCAGAGGTTTAATGATCTGCAATTTCCTAGGCTACTGGTTCCTGCAGTTGCTGAGCCTTTGATAGAAGCTGGCTGGAGAAGGAGGGATAATCCTAAAGCGTGGGATTGACGTTTTCCCTGTAGTGTGCAAACAATGATGTTTCGGATCCTGTTCATACACTACATCGTTCCTAGCAGAGAGCTGGAGGCCTGGGTTTAAAATACTTTCCTGTATCTCAAGTTTCAGCCTCCTTCTTCCACTTGACAGTACAGGGAAGAGCTGGTGGTTCATTTTCTCCTGCCTCTGGCTGTGGCAGGTATCATCTTTCTCAGACAAAGTCAGCAACAACACCTGCAGGAAGGGTAGACTGCAGCATCCCTGGAAGCAGTCTGTAGTCCAGCTGATAGCAAATGAACTTCTGTTTATGCACCTGTCAGCTGTGGGGGGCTTCAGACCTGCTTTTGGCATGGCAGCTACAGGTCAGTTACGGGTCCTCTGAGAAGGCACCTTGGCAGTCCCAAATGCCCACAGTGTATCCCTGGAGGTGTCCCCAGGACCTCCCTCACACCCACACCAACAATCGCTGTAAGCACTCAGAGGAACATCACCAACCTCAGCAGCAGGAGACCTTTCTGATGTGGAAAGACATCAGAAACCCTTCGTGGGGCATTCCCTCCCCTCTCTCTGTTAGCACACATCTATTGATGGTTTGTGAGGAAGGGCCCTGGGTCTGTCTAGACACACACATCTGTTTAGTTGTCAGGGAATAGAAGAAATCAGGCATGCTATACAATCACCTTGGAGGCAGGAGAGCTGGGCTTTGGTGCTATTTTGTATGGGAGGAGAAAGGTGAGGAGACTTCAACAACAGCCTCCTTCATGGGCATGTGGTCTGAGATAACAAGATCACCCCAACTGTGACCTTGAGTATGGGATTTGGAGCATATTTCCAGGAAACTCTGTAACAGTTCCCTAAAATTTTTCTTTTCACCACAAAATGGCTTCTGCCACTAAGCGGTTTAGAAATGCAGTGTCATTTAAGCTAAATAGATTTATGTCCTTATCACAAACCACTGCAGGAAGCAATGCCTCTTGTACTTTGAACTTAGAGGCTGCCCTGTAAGCAAAAAAAGAAGAGGCCTCATATGCTAGAGACATGCTGACACTGGCATTTAGTTTTGCTAAACCCCTATTTGAATTTGGGTGCCTTCATTCAGAATGCTGTATGCCTTCACCTGTGGCCTTCTGCATGGAAAGCTCAGCAGAGCCTTTTCAGAAAACCTGGATTCTTGGAAAGCAGCATTGATAAAGCCCATTTTAGAAGGAGAAACAGCTTTGATAAAATCTGTTTTAGAAGGAGATCATTTGAAAGAAGGCCTTACTTTGAAGCTGCAGGTAGAGACTCTGTTTGGGCCAGCTTCTGTGAGATGAGTCATTGCAGCCCCTTTGCCATGCACAACCACCATCGCTGCCAAGGGATTCAAAACACCAGAGCAAGCGGGGAAAACTCTTGTGGTTGTTGGTCACCCTCTCAGCACCTGTCTATGTAAACCCAAATCCTGAGCTCCCGCTTTGCTTTACTTCTCTCTGCCCTGACCTCCCTGGGACTCAGCTTGCCAGTCCAGAAGAGTAGAGCACTGGAGCCTGAGAGGATAACACACCCCCATGCCTGCCTGACCTGCCTACCTGCAGCAGCTCCTGGTGGAGATTGCCAAGTACAAGATCCCAGCCTAGTTTGGATCCTCCTGGGCAATCATTTTGCAATGAGTCTTTTACACATGCTGGGTTTGATTGTATACATTGGGTAGGTGTGCACTGTAACTATATCCAAAGGCAGTGCATGACTGTGCCCTACATTGCACACAGATCATGGTTCCAGTCTCCTGCTCAAGCAAAGGAGCAGCTGCTGCCTTGGAGAAGCCAGGTAGCAGCATCACCTTCAGGCACCAGTGGATGTCTGGTCCTGTGGGATTTCTTCTCTGGGCAGTAATTGAAGGACTGCATAGATCATGCTTCAATAAACAGAGCTGGCTCCTAATTCCACCAGAAACTGAGGGCTTCAGGCTGTGAACCACATGTGGTTCAGAGGTTCATGTTATTTCCTGCAGCTCAAGTCTTCATTATTTGCTGTAGAGGAGGCTGCCCTAATGAGTCAACATCACCCAAATATTTCCATAGCAAAAATCTTCTGCACATTGCTGACTGTGAGCTCAGGGATCTTTTTATTAATCTAATTGTTTTATTGTCATGATAGCATCTGTGATCCCAAAGCATATTGATGAATTTTGGTGGCAGTTTTTGTAAAGACAACAGAAAGTATAGAGATAATCTCAGTTCTGGAGGAAGTCCAGTATAAGTCATGTTCCCTCTGTACTGATGCCATTTGCAGACATCCTTAGCTCAATGTTTATATTTTCTCTGAAGTCATAAATTCACTTGTACTATTCATTTGTGGACAATATGGTCAAATCCCTGTACCTCTGTGAAACAGCATGATTTATCTCTCATGGAACAGTCTTTTCCTCAATATGCTGACTTACCTTAATGCACTTCTGAAACACCCAGGAGCCAATGAAGCACTGTGCAATCACAATCCCAGATAAATATCAGCTGCCCAGACTACACCAATGGGACTGTGAGAAAGGGCACAAGCATCTCATTGTCCTGCAGAACAAAAGGCAACAATTTTAAATGAAAAGGAAAAGCAGGAGGAAAAAAGAAATGCCCATATATATAATTTGGCTGCCATTACTGTCTTACCAGCCTTTTGTTTATCTGTGTGAATAGTCCCTGCAGCCCTCTGTCTCTAAAGTGCAGTGTTCTTCTATATGCACTTGGAAATGCCCCAGACCATTGACCTTGTTTTGGTGGGTTTACTTGAGGTATTGTTGCAGGCTGATTCTTTCTTTTCTCCGTCTTTGAAGACTGACTGTTTATAATGACACCCTGGATATTAAATGAAAACCTGAATCCTTTACTCTCACCCTTCAAACTCCATTCACATAGAAGTCTCACTGGTATAAGTGAGCACTGAATAAAGCAAAGCTGCTAGCAGCTGGGGACTATTATAAAGTCCTTTTGTGTTGTTTCTTCATGGGTTTTGGGTTTGGAGTTTTATTTATTTAAAGCAAATGTTAACATTCAAAGCTTTCCTCAAGCCGTCCCTTCTTCCCAGGGAATTTTGGATACAAAGGGTACATTCCACAGGACCCAGAGGTTGATTTGCTCCTGCTAGTCGAATCTGTATGGTGTGACCACTTGTAAAGCTGATGGCACATCATGATTAGTTTATTTCAAAGGCCTTAATGAGTATTTATTGGCTTCTCCAAAATTGTCCTAGAACTTTTTATTAAAGCCCTGGGATATGATACTGTTTATTACTGTTCTTTGAAACTGAGGGCAGGTCTTTTACCTACTCTTTTAGCAAGCCTTTTATGCTTAAAGGAGAAACAGTAGAGGCAGGGATGTGAATAAACATTCCTGATTGGTGTCTAGATGTTTGCAGGTAAAAATGATCACAAAGAGCAGGAATAAAGAAAAAGCAGGCTCTCTGTGCAACCTGCAATAAACTCAGGTTTTTCCCTGTTGCAAATGACTGGTTTCTCACAAGGGTTTTGGACCAGAGAGTGGTGGGGAACTGGCTTTCTTTGGTGAGAACCGTTATTGGTTTAGGCTGGCCACTGCTTTTAAGGTGAGGTTTGACTATGGTGAACATTCACTAAAATGAATGTGTCAAGTGTCAAGCTTGAGATTTAGCCGCATGGGGAGCCTATACATGCATCTGCCCCAAATCCACATGGGCCTGAAGGAGTACATGAAGGTGCAGGCCCTTTGGACTAGGTATAGATGTGATGGTTTGCTTCATCCTTCAGATCCTGTGCTGACCACTGGCTGTGCCAGAGCTATGCACACCATCATTTCAGGCAGCAGCATTTATAAACACTGTCATCACTTTTCTGGCAGACAAGAAAGGTTAAATTCACCAGGGGCTCAAGGTTGATGGTGAGCACGATCCCCCACAACAAACTGTCCACGTGAATGGTTTCATACATGCTGTCTACTCCTTGCCAACTCCTCTGACAAGCAGACTTAAGAAACTCCCCTGATCACCACTGTACAGCCTGCTTAAACAGGTTTCTAGCCTGGTATTTTTGGCTCGCACCCCTTGATGTCTGCATTTCAGTCTTGATGTCAGGTGATTGGGCATGGTACTCATTAGGGTAGAAGCAACTCTACATGAAGGAGTTTTGGACTGAAGGGAAGAGGTCAAGACTTCAGAAGTTCAAGTTGTGCTTCTCTGAATTAACTTTGGCAATGCCTGAACAGGCAGCAGCTGGGTGCTATGTGCTGTTTCACTAGCAGGAGGCTCTATCTGGAGCACATTGTACCCATCCAATTAGGATCAGTCTCACTCGCTATGCCAGTCCTTCTTAGGTTGAAAAGTCACTTTAATAAAGATTAGCCACACTGCAATACTCATGCCTAAATATTGCAGCTAAGCTCTTTTGAAAGCCATGAGCCACCTCTTTAACTAGGAGAGGGACTGCCATGGGCACATCCCCTTATACAGACAAGCAGGTTTTGTCCTGATGCTATCCTGTAATAACTGGAGGTTTTTGCTGTGGGGCTGTCTGCAGTGAGCAGAATCTCACCACACAAAAACAACATTCAGAAAAGCCACGAGAAGGAAATGGCTGGGGGAGCCACATATCTGAATTACAAAGAAGAGAGAGAGAGATAGGAACTTCTCTGAAAAAGGCAAAAAAGGATGAAACAGAACTTAACCAGATGTGATGAGGCTCTTTTTCAACACACCTGAGTTTCTTTCTGAGAAAAAATGTTACAGTCAACTTTGTTACACAGAGAAAAATACATTTCTGAGGATATATAACTAAAGCCACTTGCTTGCTTATGTAACTGCTTTCTCCTTGTCAAAGAAGATGCAGAATCTTTGGATCTGTCTGTGGCATACTGTGAGAGGCTGTCTGTCCAGAAATGACAAAGAAGATTGCAGTGAAATAAAGTGATCCTACCAGTTTTCATCTCCCTGGGTTACCTACTTCAAGGCAAATATGTGCTAGTAGTGATTTCCAGCCCTTCTCCTGTGTTTTTAATTCCTTGTCCCTCCAGTGTATGGCCAAAGTAGGCTTGATACAATCCTAGCTGCTACTGGGGTAAGTGCTAATGGGGGGTGCAGTTGCAGAGATCTCCCTGAGGCAGCATTTTTCTAACTGGTTCAGATGTGCAGCTAAGAAACAGCAGTGCAAGGTGTACTACAGGCTATTTGCCTACTACAGAATGTAGTCCAGAAGAAATTTGCCCCAAGTATAGCATTATTGCAGCTCTGCAGCTTTTACTTTAAAAACTGCAATGTTAACAAACTTTTACAAGTAGTTATCAGTATCGATTTGCTCATATCTCAGATTGCTTGAAACTGTGTTATACTGGATAGTGGAAATAAGCTGCAATATGCTAAGCTAAAACTGTGTATGTAAACAATTGCAAGTCAGATGCTTCGAGCTGTGCTTAGTTTAAGGCCTTAATGCCCTAAGCTTCCTTAATTTTTAGGGAAGGAATGATGGGGGCCTTTACTTCATATGGTTATTTGGAGGTCAGAGATTACATAACAGAATAGGTTGTGAGAGGCCTCTGGAGACTATCTTGTCCAACCCCAAATCTAAGCAGGGCCAGCTTAAATCAGGTGTCTTAGGCTTTTGACCAGTCAAGTTCAGAGTATCTGCAAGGACTGAAACTTCACAGCCTCTCCCGGCCCCCACATCAGACTACCCTCATTATGAAAACATTTTTTACCTATTATGTAACCAGAATTTCCCTTGCTGCAACTTGTAGTCATTGATCTCATCCTTCCACTGCACACCTTCAAGAAGAATCTCTATTCCTCCAAAGTTCATATGTTTGAATTTGCTTCAAGCCTGACCTAATAATAAAGCAGATCTGCAAAGGACAAATGAGCCTGATATCGAATTTAAAGGAGCTATCCTGCTTTATCAGTGGGGAGAATCTGGCCCTTCCAGTGTCAACAGTAAGGCAATGTACAGACAGCTGTATCTCTAAGCATCTGAAAATGCTGACACATTTAGCTGCCTCGTATTTTCAGGCTTGGTTTCAACAGCCAGCTAACCTGCAAATGACTTTCATGGAGCATAAAAGCACACTTGAATATCCCCAGCTTTTACATAAAAAATAGCTCAGGAAACTCAGACAGAGTCTTATTTCCCCAGAGACTCTAGAGCCACATTTGAAAAGCCAAAGTTACACTTCCAACACTTCCTAGTCTTACATCTTCCACCCACATTCTTTATTAGACTGTAATTCTGAATGCTGTTGTTTGCTATGGGATCTCTAAGCTGAGGTCCCAAGGCAAAGGGAACTATCAAAGCTACAGTCAGAGAAAGTTTGATCTTGCAAGAGAAAATGTTAACACAGAGTCTCAGATTTTTTGCATTTCTTAATAGTTTTTTTAAAAATTAGAAATAGAATGACTGATTACTTATTGAAAAAATACAGTTTTCTATATTCCCTGCTGGCAAAAGTCTTGATTAGTTCACAGGAGTCTATTTTGTTAGCAGTTTAATTTTAAAATATATAGTCAAAATCAAAGTTTTTCCTTCAGTCTCAAAATACAAACTGTATTTTGTTCAATGTGATGAGTTTCAGCTTTGCAAAGTTTGGTTTCAGTCGGACTGATACTTCTCAGCACTGTGCAGATCCCTGCCCTTACATAAGAGTCTTGTCTATAATACAGTTCACCTTTCCAGAAAGAAAAATGTGGAGGATTTAGAGTGGACTGATAGGGAGTTTCTTTTGTTCATCACCAAGTTAAAAGGGTCATTTTCATATCCAAGAAGCTGGTATGAGACACCAGAAACTCACATGTCTCTCTGAAGCCACATTCTCTAGTCCTGGACATTTCTCAGGTGCCAGCAAGACAGAATATAGTAAGCCAAATATTAAATGGGAGGTGAAAATCTTCCAAACAAGAAACAGCATTATGAACTGTCTTATCTGCAGGGGATGTAGTGTCCTAATATTTCTACTGTCAGAACTGATATTTCCCTTTTCTTGCATATAGCAATAAACCCCCTTTGCAGTAATCTTTTGAGAAGGTTCAAGTAAATGTAATCAGAGCTTCTTAGGAGAAGGTGCCCTTTATACCTTCAGCATAAACATGCACAAATATTTCTCATTTCAAATCTCTGCTCCCATAGTGCCAGCAAGATTCAGTGGAAATAGCATTTTGTTCTGAGACTGAAGCCAGTGCTGCAGTTTAATGAGTAGTACTTTGATAGGCTGATGGAAGGTCTAATGATATGGATTTAACTGTGTTGGACATCAGCTTTATTAGGCTGTTTCTGAGACATGGTAGTATTGACAGTCATGATAAATGACATTCCTCAGTTATTCCTGCATGACTGGTTTTCTTTCAAAGTCCCCAAAAGGTTTAGAAAAGATGAAATATTCACAATGGTATTGTGTCCAGGCTCCTTCCTACCAAGCTGATGAACAGAATATTTTAATTCTTATTTTCTGTGTCAACAGAGCCACAATGAGGTTTTGATTACAGAATGAAAAATGTCATTTTCTGCTTGGCACAGAGCCCGCTTTATATTGGCCTAGGTGTTTAGTTGCCTTTTCACTGTGTTAGCCCTCCAAAGGATGCTAATGGCTGAACAAAAGGGGGAAAAGGTAGCAAGTCTCTTTGAGGGGTTAAGCTAACTTTGTGTGGTTGATGGTCCCATTAGAAAGAGTATGCCTCTAGTTACATAGTATGAATTGTTAGTTGTCATCAGACTGTGAAGACCAAAAGCAGCCATACAGAAAAGCAATTTTTTGTAACAACATGGTTTCATTGAGAATTACTTCAGGTCATTGAGTAGCAAGCTCATCACAGTCAGTAAAATAATATTAGAATTTTTATGTACCCATCAGATGCAGCTTTCTGAGCCCAGTAGAAAAAACCCTGTGGTTCATAATGCTTGGGGTATGGCTTTTTGTGCTGGTCACTCAGTGTCAGCTGGAGATACTCCATTTGTGCGTCAGAGAAGATCCCAGCTTTGGGATGAGGCTGAACTCCACATTCTGCAGCTGCTTCTTCCTCTTCCTCTTCAGCATCATTTCAGAGCAACTGAGACTTCATTCTAACTTACATCAAGTGCTATACAGAGTTTATGATCTAAATAAAATATTCTAGTGTAGGAGGGCCTTTTCAAAACACTGTAGGAGTGTTTAGGGAAGCACTTTTTGTGATCACACCACAGCAGGTGAAGCAATGAAGCATTGGAATTCACAGCACCTAAACTTCTGCATGGGCTTTAAGGCCTTATTCTTAAGTTCCTTAGGTTAAGCTTGCTTAGAAGGTCCCCACACAACAATAGTACAGTCAGAAAAATACCTTTTCTTTGCAACAGCAGAGTTAAACTGCTGGCTATACCTGCTGCTGTAGGAATGGTATGGGAAGAGAATAGCAGTCAGTTAGGGGTCAGTGGTTGGTCCAGCACTCAAGGACTTTGGTGACAAACTCATTGCAGGGTTAGTATGTTAAAATACATAGGCATTTGTTGCTGTTGACATGCAGTGGATCAGTGGAATTAGCAGTACAAGTGGACACTTTTGACTCATTCCTTTCATGATAAAGGACTGCATTCATGTTGTCTGCTAGAGAATATCAGGAGCCAGTCACCTATGATAAGTACACGTCTAGAAGAAGTTGTAGATGCCATCCCAACTGTAGAGAAATATACAGAAACTGCTGCATCTCTGAATCTTCTTGTGGTCCTGTAGCCTTTTCCTGTAAAAAGTAATACATCTTTCCTTGTTTTTCACAGCTGAGAGGAAAGGGAAACGAAGAATCCGGACAACGTTCACAGCTGAGCAGCTCCAGGAACTGGAGAAAATTTTCCAAGTGACTCACTACCCAGATGTCCATATTCGCAATCAACTGGCAGCAAAGATAAACCTCCCAGAAGCCAGAGTTCAGGTACAGTGTGTCTCCAAAAGGCTATATTCTCTGCAATTCATTCATTACTTGGAGGGCATTCTTAATAGTTTATGCCTGGGTGGCAGTGCTAATGAGGTACGTGACCTCTCTCTTACCCTACAGATAGGGCCACTGTCACTGAACTCTTTTTACAAATAGGGGAAGAAGTATTTTTCGCCCAGCTGTGACTAACCACATGGAAATAATCAAAGGGTTAACAGAAGCTCTAAGCATACTAAATGCATAGCAAGTAAGAGTTAGAGATGGTTATGAGTAACCTGTTGGACTCTGTAGCGACAGAGCAGCCATTCATGAAAATATTTATTGATCATTTATCAACCATTTATAGGTTAATATTCATCTAATACAAACTGTCATCCACATTCATCTTCCACAGGGTCTCAAAACATATGAAAATAGTTGCCAAAATGGAAGTGCTTCTTAGTGTTCTGTATTTCGATAGGACAGGCTATAAATACCCTGGCCATAATTTCAGTGCACAGAAACTAATCTGGTTTCCCTCAATTGTAATATAATGTTGCTGACTGAGCTAAAATTGACCCCAAATTCTTACTGCATAGGAAATCTGCTACATTAAAATATACATACCGCTCTGTATTGGCATTTGGTGTTGCCTACCAGGCACTGTAGTGATGATTTTTGCATGAGGCAGTTTCTGCACTTGCTGCAATGCTATCTATAGTCATTGGTGTACTTCTTTGCATATATCCCTCTCTAACAATCAAAGTTCAACACAGAGCTGTTTATTGACTATGACATGCCTGGGACTATTGACTAGCTATGATAATATTACTTCATCATTAGGTGACAGGGAGAATTAGACCTGCATTGCCACAATATGCCCATCAGCAATACCAGTACTCCAACAATGCATTTCCAACAGCATAAAAGACAAGCTGAGCTGCCAGTCAGTGCTCTCCACAGAACAATGAATCACATGAAAGAATAAGGTATTTTTCTGTTTAAAAATTTTTTTTATAATTTGTATAGGGAAAAATAAAAATGAGTTATTACAGGAAACATCAACCTGAGATGTAAATGATAGAAGTAAAAAGTCCCTCATGTATGAAGTGCAGATGGCAAATTCCCAATTCAGACAGTGTTATACATGATACAGGAAATTCTGTCTTTGGCCTCATCCAGGCTGATAAAGGGAAATCAGCCACAAAACTAAAAATTAGCAGTAACTTAGGTTCAAGTTACAAGTTATAGTTTCAATTGACTGCATTTGTCACACAAATCAAACAGCATACAGAGAATTTGCATATGCTCTTGCTACTTTGAAATAGTTTTCACAAAGCTTTGTGTAAGTTAAATCACCTCAGAAATATAACTCAACTATCAAAAAATTAAGTGAACAACCAACCGTTTGGTAACCAAATGAAACCCTTCATAAACTGTAAAAAATCTTGTGTCCTCCAGTCAGGAAAAAAAGTTATGATTGCTGTGAAACATCGTAAAGGGATAGATGAGACTGTATAACTGCATGTGTTAACACATAAAAAATTAAGAATCCTGTATGAGTAAACATGAGAAACAAGAAATTATAAAAAATAAGTAAGCAAAGCAGGAGGGTGCAGGCCAAAGCTTTGGTCAGAAAAATTAAAGATCAAAAACTCAATAAAAGTCAGTTAAGAAGAAAAAAAAGCCCAAAGTGATCAATTATATTGATCTGTTACTTTGTAGAAACAGTAGGACTGTCAAGGATAATGCATAAATGGCAAAGATGTTCAGTCATAATTTCTGCTCTATCCTTGGAAATATGTCAGGGAGCACTTTCTAAAAGGATAATATTGAACAGGAGCTGCTACAGACAGGTATTTTTTAATCTACACATCTAAGTAACTTACCTCCAGTGGTTCTGAAAAAGCTGCTTGAGATGTAGTTTAGGTCATCAGTGTTGATATTTAATCAGTTCTGGAGCATGAGAGACATTCCATTCCAGGGGCCTTGAAGAAATCTAATGTATCAGTATTCAAAGGGTAACAGGACAACCAAAATGACTGGCCTGTCAGACAAACATTGGTTTTTGGCAAAAACTGTGAAAACAACTGCATATTTTGTTAATGGAGAGTTAAAGAAAAGATAACATATTTAATGCTTATCAGCACTGGTTTATGAAAACAGACACTGCCAAACTCATCTTTTTATGGTGGGATTATTAGTGACAGTTTTAAACTGAAAGAAGGTAGATTTACTTTGTGTATGAGGTAGAAATTCTTTATGGTGAGATTGGCAAGACACTGGAACAGATTGCCCAGAGAAATTGTGGGTGTCCCATGACTGGAAGTGTTCAAAGTCAGGCTGAATGGGGCTTTGAGCAACCTGGTCTAGTGAAATATGCCCCTGCCCACAGCAGAAGTGTTGGAACTAGATTTTCTTTAAAAGGTGCATTCCAACCAAGAGTAGTCTATGGTTTTGTGCATTTGGTTGATAAATGTAGACAGAGCATGAGGAATAGGTTTAAAAGACAATTGAAAGGACTCATGCTGGGTATGAAGAAATCATTTTAGATGTAAGGGTGCTGGAGAGCTGGTTGGGGAAAAAAAGAGCTGTTTGGTCTGAGAAGTGTTAAAATCTTTGCCTTTAGTTAAATAAAGTAAGTCCATGAAGTGAGAACTTTATCCCATGTGCAGGTTTTAGAAGCAGCACTTCAGAGACTGAATGTTGGCTGGAGTGCCCCCTTTGCCCTCTATCACTTTGTGAGTGTTAAATGGTGCTGTTTCACCATGTAACTCCTGCATGGTAGAAAGGGAATGGAAAAGTTCATACAGACTAAGCAGTTTCCAGACACATGCACACCCAGATAAACAAAACTGTCCTTTCAGTAACCCCAGATACATCTAGCTATCAGCAATATAGCAGCTAACTATCAGCAATATAGCAAAGGGCTCCTGACATTCCCATTACTTCTTGGGTGAGATGCAGAAATAACTGAGCTGCTCATTATTTGGCTTAAAATACATATGTATTTACATTCAGTAGCACCTGTCTTCAATAACCAACACTTTGTGTTCATGTGAACCACTTGCTTACATTCAAACAGCAAGTCCCTTAGCAAGCTACAAACAATTGAAGGGGGCTTCAACTTTTCATGGCAGTGCAGCAAGATGCACAACTGCAGCTGCACAATAAATACACTTATGCCTCTGCCAGAAGGCAGACTGGTCAAATCAGCTGACAGATGAAAGGAATTCCCTAGAGAAAATTAGTTGTCTGCTTTCCAGTGCAAATGAGACAGCTGACAGCATACTCAGATTGCTGAGTGATCCCCGCGGGTCTTTCACTTAGGTCCCTTATGTGAATTTCCAAATGCTACCAGCTAAACATAGGTAGAACCCTGTTAGTACATCTCCACTGGTGACACACTTTTATTGCAGCCCAGCAAAACATCTAGGTGGATCTATTCTCAGTCTATTCACTTGGGAACAGGGTGGAAGAGCTCTGTCATGAGATGTCACACCTTGGGAAAACAGAATGCTGTGTGCATTGACCACTGCACAGCTTTGTTCACAGAAAGATCTGCTCTCTCCAGGGAGCCCTGGGAAACCTGCAATACTGTCTTTCTTTGAACAGGGTGATCCTGTTTCTTCTGTGTAGAAAACAGGGTATCATGGTCCAGAGTTTCGATATGCTATGTAAAGTGTGAAAAGTGCTCTGTCAAACCCAGTGGTTTACTTTAGATTCAGCCTCTGGTTCTGCTGAGCTGGACACAGTGTTTTCTGATGCTCAGAGTTTAGGGAAAGTAGTTGGCTGTGAGAAGTTCTTCCTTCATATTCTGTTAATTTCTGTACCTTTTATTTCTTGCCTTTATCCAGATCTGGTTCCAGAATCAGCGAGCAAAGTGGAGGAAACATGAAAAGTTCAGCAACTTCGGTGGCCTTCAGTATCTAACAGAAGTTGATTTCATTCCTGCTCCCAAGTCAGATATCACAGTGAGTATTGGACACTTTGTGTCAAAGCCAGTGAGGGAGAGCCAGCTATCCTTCACCAGGTAATCACTTCACCAGTAGTGCCATGGGACTATCCCAGAGAAGGAGCAACTGGCTATGTGATTACAGAAAATCCCACCATCAATCCACTGATCAAGTAACACGTTTCTTCATAGAATTAAACCTGTTTCATAAATATTCTGTGAGGTGTCTCTTGTAGGGTCCTTCCCCATTTTGCTTCTAAATCACTTCCCTATAAATCATACTTTGATTCAGAATGTCTTTGTAATCAGAAATTTCCTGGAGAGGAAGACCTAAGACAATGGCAGACACAAAGCCATGTCCATTTAGAGACAGAATCTCTTTACAACATCCAGCCTTGGTTAGGCTGACCAGTACCTTGACCTATACTTTAGCAGTCCAGGACTGTTATTTTTTAGGCTGCCACACAGGCTCTTTCCCTGACAGGCTAGAAAAAAGAGTATTTTGCTTTGTGTCCTGGGTGACAACACATCACTGGGGTTTAGGAAGTCTGTTTTTCTAAACGTTTCTTCTTAATTACTGATCACCAGGGAAACAAATAAGGTTGATTGTAAATTTCATCTAAGTAGAAGTCCATATTGATTCACCTGAGACTATGCTTTTATTCTTGAAAGGCTCCTAGCTTGATGCCAAGAAAACTCTCTGCTTCCTATCCTGCCATGGGATACTACTCACCACTGCAAGGACAGCTGACAACTGCCTGGCTGCCCAGCATGCTCTCCTTCGCTCCCCACCACGTGGAGCTGCTGCCCTTCCCAGAGCCATACTTGCTCTTCAATGTCCTGCCCCCGTACAGCTCGCTGCTACCCCACAGGCTGGAAAGGAGCAGTATCTGTGCCAGCTCCTCATAGAGCAGGACACGGGGCAGGGGGGGCTTTGGGGATGCCTTTCTCTTCATGTCCTCCGTGGAGTTGTGCGGTTCCTCTCCTCGAAAAAACCTGCTGGGATGATGGGTGGCACTGGTGCCAGGTCACCATGCTGGAGGAGAGGTGCCACAGCCCAGTGGATGAGGGCAAGAGGCACCAAGGACCTGAAAGGAGCTCCTCATCTCCCTGAGGAGCAGCATGCTCCGTGGAAACCCAACCCTTCAACCAAGAGCCTCTCCCCAGGGGGACGGTGCACCAAGCAGCCCTGTGAAAGGATTTTCTGGGATTTTACTCAGCCATGAGACATTGGATGACCCTATTGCACGGATGACTGGGGGCAGGAAAGACACTGGGGCTAAAGTGTACATAGGCCTAAGGGCCAGCCAAAAGTGCTTTTCTGTGCAGGTTTTGGTGACTTTGCTCATACATTCTGGTCTTCATGTACTGCAAAGAACATGTTTAGGTCAAAAATCAAACTTTAAAGATACTTTTTTTTTCCAAGTAGTCAAATGGGGGGGGGGGGAGGAGGGTTGATTTGCTGTCTGTGTTTTTGACTTGAATAAAGGGGAACAAACACAATCTGAGCTGAAATATTACAGTCTGAGCTCTGGATTTGGTACTGCAAGTCTCTGGGGGCAAGAGAATTCTTCAGCTGGTTAATTAAAATGCTTATGAGGAAGCCTCTCATTTTTTGACCTAAATTAAGAAAGCTCCAAAACACCCCCAGAAACAATAACAAAAAGAGAAAGCCTGAGTTTAATCTGCTCGGTCTAATAGGATGATATGACCCCACAGTTTAGTTTAATTGTAGATAAATAATGAGATCGGCCTGCCCATTTACAAAATGTCTCTATCCCTGTTATTTACATAATACTCATCCCCTTCCAGCATATGGTGCTTTTCTCTCCCCTGTTTATTCAGGGTTCAATCCTGTTTCCACTAAGGTCTGTGCTGTATATACTGTATCTGTACTCTTACAGGTCTTCCACAAGACCTTTCCTCATGCTTGCTTGGATCTGAATTCTCTATCATCTTCATCCCTGTCATCTTATCAGTCACCTGAAGGACACTCAGGTCAGATACAGGGCTAAACTTCAGCTCCAGCAAAGAGCTTCAACACCTAACTGATTAAAATCAACACAAATTAGTAGTGCGCCTCATGCAAGTTTAGATGACTGCATTGTAGCCACACACACTCTCAAGTTAGGACCTTGAGTTTACTTAAAAGAAGAAAAAGTGATCACACTAAAGTTTCTGAATTAGGTGCAGATCACTCATTAATGCAGTTTCTGGAACATGAATTGTCCTTACACAGTGATTATCTGGAATATAGGCATCGTAATAATCTAAAGCTAAGGGGACACAACTCTGCACAGTAGCCCAGGGCTCAGGCTAGCACCTGCAATGAGATAGCTCTTCCTGCATGAATATTTCTTTAGCTTAGAGGAAAATTCTGGGGTGATCACAACATGACCATTTTCCTTGGTCAGGTTATGGAGGTAAGAAGCTTAGGGTGCTACTTTTACATTGTTTCATACTCTGGTATTTCCACATAATGCTGGGTTGGACACAGCAGTCCTTGGGACATCCTCAACTCTGCAGTTCTTCAGACACACAGGTCTGCTTTGGCAAACATGTCTTAAACCTGACAAAAAGTTGCTTGAGGGAGAAGTCATCCAAGGAAGCTGACCACACAAGACATGAGTATGGAAATGTAGTCACAGTTTCATCCTAGCCTTCTTCACCTGACATCAAGTGATTCAAGTGACAGGGTTTACAGGCCCCTGGGGGGGACTCCTGCAGTCTCACAGCTCTCCATGACATTCCACTCACATTTTCCATATGACAGCTTCAACCTTTAATCTTCCCTAAAACCCCTTGTGACCTAAACAATTTCTCCCCCTGGCTTATGGCCTTGATTTCTGTTTTCACATTGACTTTTTGGTAAAAGAAAGAGAGTAAGAGCTAGAACGCTTTCCTTTTATGGTTGCTGCTGTTGTTTTGTGGGGATGGCTAGAAAAGAGAGCTGGGGCTTTGAGGGGGTTGTTTAAAGGTTTCTCTTTTTTTCTTTTTTTGCTTCATCATGTGTTTACCATGTGTTTTGATCACAGTCAAAAAGAGAGCATGCAAAGAGGGTGATGCCTGCTCTGCAATTCCATGCAGGTACACACTAGACTTCGGGTCACAAAAAGCTGTGATTCAAAGCAGCCGGACATCTGGTTCCTCATGCTTTTTGATCAAGGTCTACATCCCCTTCCTACTCTATGCTCTGACCTGACTTTGCTGAGTGATTGTAAAATACCATTTCTCTGTTCCTTCACATCTCCCCTTAGCCTGGACCATGGGTCTCACCCAAGGGCCTACTTCTGTTTTCTTGCCCTGCTCACATTTTGCTCTGTGTAGTTTGATTTGGCTTTGATATGAGAAAACAGTATCACTTCTAGCTCAGAAACCATCAAATGAGCCAATGTCTGTGCATCTCAGGGAGAATAACCCAAAAGACTTGGTGTAAATAAGTAATTCAAAATAAAATCATTTTGAATGAATTAATTCAGATGGGCTTTTATCCAACCAGGAGAGTTTGGCTCTTCCAAGAAGGTCTCCTGTGACACTTCTTCCCTGCTTGTGTCCTTATGCAAACGTGCTCTCTTCTGGGACAGCATTACCCCACTTCCAGGACTTGTTCTTGCTTCTGCTGAAATTCGTAATTTACAGTGTCTATCCAAAGATACCAGTACAGAATGATTTTATTTTCAAGTGGCTAACAATAAAAACTCACCTCCTGACCACCTGAAGAATGGAGAGGGTAGGAAGGGAAAATGCCTTTCATTCCAGGTCTTCAGAGCTGGAGCTTCTGAAAGGAATTTGATCCAATCTGAAATCTGAATCTGAAAGGAGTTTGATCAAAAATGAGCCTGGTGTCAAAGCCATGAGATGGGTTTAGATTAAATGCTTTAAAAGGAAACCCAAATAGGTTTGGTTTTCAATAAGCTCAAAAAAAAAACAAAAAAAAAAAGAAATCTGTGTCTCAAAGTAGAAAATGGCTCATTATTCCAACAGCTATTAGATACATATTATACATCATGGGCATTTCAAGGAGAGCATGTCCCGTCATGGGACAGCGTGCATTGGCTCTCTGGCCCTTTCTGGAGCCATCCTATCAAGTGGTACATGTTGGCCACCTGAAAGATCTGAAACCTCTTTAGGAATTAAAAGAGTACCAGCCAGCAGCCACGTGCCAGGAATCTGTAGTAGCTGTCCCTCTCTCTGCGTTTCAAAACTCTCATAGTCACGTTCTTTGCCGTCACATTACTCATCTTTGTCACATGGCTGATGTTGAGCTTACAGGACAGAAATTCACTGAATCCTTCATCATCTTTGATTAAATATAGATGCTGCTATTTACAGCCTTGCAGACCCTGGGCCTTGTCAGCTGTAAATGCATTCCGATGCTTTCAATAGCAGAAAAGAGACACTTTGTCTGTCCTTCCATAATAGGATAAGCCAATTTGACACTTTCTTTCTCTGCAGGAAGCACATTCCTGACTGTAGGGTTACCTTTCCTCTGCTTGTGACTACTAAAGCTAGGAAAACTTTTAGGGCTCCCAGCAATACCAGCCTTATCTATCCCTAATCTTCCCCTCTCTGAAGCCTTGCTTTTCCCTGCCTCCTTTTTGTCTCCCACACACATTGAGAGGACTAATGCCCTTGCTACTTTTGCTTTATTCCCTTCTCTAATATCTTTTTGCTGCTCTGAACTTAGAGTTGTCCCATACCACACTGCCAGGATTTCCCAAGCAGAAGTAGGTACACACTCTTTTAGGGGTGCCTGGCAGGGTAAACACCTCCTGAGAAAGGACTACCATGAAAATCTTGCTGGTATAAGGACCTACTCAGAAGGGCCTTTTTCTTTTGTTTTCCTGAAGCAGAAGTAAATAGATGTCTGGTGTTCAGGGGCTATCGTATGAATCCCAAAATTATCTTTCTTATAGTTACAGAAAAAGCAGGTCCCCACCAAGGGGTCTTAAAGTTGAGCCTGCATCACAGGTGTTAGCAATCTTTTATTGATTGCATTTTACAGCACTCTACAGTGCAATCTGGCTGCTCTGAGACACTTGGAATTTAAACAAATTTTAAAAAATTGACATTTTTCTGTGTTATCTGTCTGCCTCAGGCCAATGTCTTAAATATAAGCAATTCAGTCCCTGAGGCTGGGGAAATTGCGCTTTTTAACTCAGGGTGACAAAATTTTGTTGCCCTTTTGAAAACAGCACTTTGAGCAGGAGCTTGAAATCTGGCACAGAGGTGGCCTTTTCTGTTAATTTTTCTCTTTGCCATCATTGTCACCAACTACTGTTATCTGGCCAAAGTATTAGTCTCTGAAAAGTATTGGTTTGCACAGGTTTATTCTGTATCCTTTAGATGATAGCAATTGCATTCCTTACGGAGTCAATGCTCCCAGGAGTGTTTACTCTGATGGCTCAGCACAGTCACCCCCCACAAGTTCAGTTCTTGCCTGGCTGTGAACAACACGTGGGCCAGACTCTCATGAAAGCCAGCAGGGCCCTTTTCCCTTGCTTCCTGAATGCCCCACTGCCTCCATCACAGGATCAGGCTGGTGGAGCAATCTGCTCAAGCCTAACATGAAATAAATAATTTCCTATGACCACTTGCAAAATATGTGGAGTGCCATGGGGCAAACACTTTTGATCTTTACCTTGCTAAAATCAGCTGTTCAGCTCACTGTAACTGGGGCCCAGGAATGTCTCCAGGAAGGATGTAGGAGTCTGGTTCAGTCTTTGTTGTTACCAACAGGAGAATGTCCATCTTCCTTGGCAGAACCAGAGATTGGTGTGTGCTGGAAAAAACACCTCTAACACACATACTCACCAGAGAAAACCGCAGTCAGAGTGCTGTTTATGTTGCACAGGGAGTTATTCAAATGCAGATCAGCATTAGCATAGCATTCCAGGAGTTAATATAATTCCAGGCAATTTAGCGCTCTCCAGTATTAAAGCTGCTGTCCTGACGAAAACAACAGCATGTGGTAGCATCTTATGTTTTCTGTGGTTAGCTGAGCTACTTCAGACAAGCTGTTTTAATAAAGTCAGATTTGTACTCATGTTATAGTGAATGATAGTGCTGAAGGAGCTATGAAGATTAGAAACTCCTCTTCTGGGAAGCCAAGTCTTCTCAGCTTGTGTAGGATCTGTTGCAGCACACAGCACTAGCCCAGGAAATGTTTTATCACACTGTCATAAAATAACTGCTTCTTAGTGTAAATGTTTACTAGGAGCAAAATTAATCTTGTGCCTTCATTTTCCACGGGGAGGATGGGATCAGGTAGAATATTCCCAGTCCTGATTCTCCCAGCAGATCAGTACATCCTGCTTGGGCTCTTTGGTTGCTCTCCTGGCCGCACAGCCTTTGCATTCCTGCCTGCACCATGACCCTCCCTGAAAAGGGATCATCCTCTTTGCCTGTACCAACCAGAGCTGTGCATCCCATTTTCCTCAAGGCAGAGAAAACTGAGGGTGCACATCCTGGTGAGTAGAAGCTGTGATCAATAGGTCTTGGGTCCAGCTGTGGCTTTTGGCCTGGGAATTGCAGCAGTGGCATCACACCCTCAGTACTGGTGGTAGCAGATACCCTCAACAATGCTGGCTGTTCCCACGTTGGAGAAGAGTTATTTTGAAGTGATAGGAGCTTTTGAACTTCAAATATGCCTAAATCTCTCCACAGTCTCCCTAATTCAGGCAGTCTGGATGTGGCCACAAAACTATGGCTCTGCAATGCCTACCTGTATCCGGCATGGTCTGGATACTGTCCTTAATGTAAGGTAAATATCTTAACAATACTCCTTTTCTTAGAAGGCTGTGTTCACCATCCAGCATGGGAAATAAGGAATGCAACACTACGTACACTCATTCAGACTCACAGAACACCTGCTCCCAAACCACACATAAAGAAAGAGGGAGAAAAAATCTTAAGAAAATTAAAAATCAGATGAGGATAGCTTAATTAAAACATAAACACAAATGAAATCACAACAATCAATGATAGTTCAACTCTAATTGAATTTTATCATCAGCAGAGCTGCTGTTGTTTTTCACTTCCTCCCAAAATGAGAAGCTCTGTAAAGGAAATGTCCCACATCAAATTTCACATTCAGTTGAATTAGTCTGGAAATCTTTTTAATAAAATTAAAAAAAAAAAAACCTTGACAGAAAACTTTAATTCCTGCCAAGGCCCTTAAACCAACCACCCTGTGCCAGAAAGTTCAGTGACAGAACTGGAGGGTGTCAGCACTAATCATCTGCCCCTGTTTTCTGAGGGTAAATTCAGCATCTGTCTCCAAGCTGGAGAGAAGAGGCCCTGGAGCCCTCGAAGGAATTGGCTTGTAATTCTGATGTGATGGCATCAGCTAATTAGCAGCTCTAACAAACCTCACCTCCAGCCCCCTAGCCCTCTCTGGATTTTTCTTCAATTATGGCTAAGAGTGCAGCTTGCACGGAAGGGAGGTGAGGTGGGGGGAGTTGTGCATAGCTAGTGAAGGTTAGACAGCTGCATAGAATAAAAATGACTGCAGCATTTAATGACACTCTTGTTTAATTCTGACAAACAGGGGGATTAACATCCTGCAAATAGGGACAAATTAACATGAAGGATACTGAGCAGAGACAAGCCCCAAAGCCCTTTCTCTGGCCCTTTGTACAGAACTAAATTTTACCAATACCAGTTTTAGGGACCTGTTAGCCTTTGAACATGTATACTCTTTCATATATTGGTGTGACTATAAATACATAATTTCCTTGAGGTTCTGCTTTATTAAAATTATTAACTATATGGGTTTTCTTGCTGCCCTCTTTTCTCATACATATCATACAAAACAGCAAATACTGTTTACCACAAGAAAGATAATCACTTACATACCAAAGGCAGAAAACACTTTAAGTGCTGTCCTCAAAAGAGTTTTCTGTTTTGCTCAGAAAGTTTGGCTGGTTCTTTTATCCCTCAGTGGCATTGGAAAATTCTCCCACTGAAACCAGTGTAGTCCATTTTTCATTGAAATCCCAGCATTTCCCAACTGCCATAAAATGACATTATTTTAGAAATGCCATAAAATCACAAAGAATTTTACAAACACCATAAATGTGGCCATGGAAAGAGTGAAAAATGTTCAAAGTGTGGTTCCATCTCTCCCAAATAACTGTGACACACCTGTCACAGTACAAAGCTTTGGAACAGTTATATTGCCACACATAGCAATGTAAAGCACAGATGATGACACAAACAAATGCTCAGTGCTGACACTTAAAAGAGCAGCTGTAAAAAATAGCAGTCCATGATAAAAAGCACAGCATCAGCCAGTGACTTTATGCAAAATATTATTTACTGTACAAACATACTGGGCTGCAAAATATAGCTAATAAAATAAGTGATTTCCCTGCCTGCGGCTTCCAAAATCACTCACAGTCTCCAGCAGGCACAGTTCCCTAGGGGTGATGGAAAATATTTTCTAGCAGTTGACAAGAAACTCTTGATTAATTTTTTTCTGTTTTGCTGGCAGTGAAGAGCCACCCTTGACAATCTGATTTTAACTCACTAAACTTATTACATCTCATTACAAGTCCCAAGGTTTAATTTTTAAAAAATTAAAAGCAGACATTCAGGTGCTAAATAAATCAGATTGCACCTCCCAGAGACAGGACCTGTTCCTCCAGCTGCACAGTAGCCAAATGGTGTGCCAACATTTTCATGCAACACAGAGAACTGGCATGGGTCATGCTAAATGTCACCTCAGAGCAAAGTGATGTGACAGCTGAGGCGTGCTGAGTTTTGGCCAATGCAGAGCAATAACGTGGTGAGACACCAGCCAGGTTCAGCCTGCAAGTTACTTAGGGACACCAACCCAGGAGCTGCACCACGGCAAAGTCCCCTTGGTGGGGAGGAGCAGATGGAGAATCCCCAGGTATTCCACAGGTGGCTCCCTGGGCACTGTGAATGCCTGTGTCACACATACATCCTTTGTTATCCCCATCTCACCTGCACTTGGAATGAATAAAATCTCTCTCTGCATGGGCCGTCAATTTTGAGACATATGTGCCAATAAAGATCAACTTGAAAAAGCTCTGGGAAGATCAGGCAGGCCTCACAATTTCTCTACTGACAATGATGGGTTTTGCTACCCAAACACAAAACAAGAAGAAAACCTTCTGGTGATGCAGACCATGTGACTGAACAGAAATAGAAATCCTTTTCCTTGGCTGATTGCCAAATGATCTTGTTTCTTCTTAACAGGTTTGTATTCACTTTCATTTCCCCCTGTTCAATGAAGCCTTTCACCAGAGAGCCAGGCTCCAGAACAGGAGAGGGAGAGATGGGCATGTTAGGAAGAGTTTCTTCCCACCAGCTCTTTGCTACAGAAAAGCAGTCTGCATTCACCAACTACACAAATTTGGAAGCATTTTACACAATTTGGATTCTCAATTCCTTCCACAGTGATTTCACTCTGGCACTACTATATGGGCACAGATCCCTGAAAATGGGGGACAGCTTAGGCAAACACCTGGACTCGCCACAGATGCACGGCGTGTCAGATGTGGACTGCCACTCACTGCCCCAACTCAGCTTTTCTCTACAGAGAGCTGCCTCACTTGGCAAAGTAATCAAAGAATCACAGCATCACAGGATGGTTTGAGTTGGAAGGGACCTTAAAAATCATCCAGTTCCAACTCCCCTGCCCTGTGCAGGGACGCCTTCCACTAGACCAGATTTGTCAGAGCCCCATCCAACCCGGCCTTGAACACTTCCAGGAATGGAGCATCCACAACTTCTCTGCGCAAGAATCAAAATATGTGAAACACACTGAGGTGCTTCATGGTTTCCTACAAAGGCTCACAGAATTTTCCTGGTGTAAATTAACTCTGACATTTCAGGCAGAGTCTTCTGGGAGCACCAAGAAGTGAGCACAGAATGAGGGGACAACAAAGCTTGAAAAATCCAATCGAAAACAAAGCAATATCCTTTCTGGGTTGTCTTTCTCAGACAAACTCCATTTTGTCCACTTGGGAGTTTCCTTGTTAGTTGTTTTTTTTTTTTTTTTTTTTTGCTTTTTACTCTCCTTGTTTTAAAAGCCTGACACATTGACAGATGCTTCCCATATATTTCCATCCTGTAGTGTATTAAATCTTGATGCTCAAACAGCTACAAGTCATTTCAAGGGATTATTTTTTTTCATTGTTATGCCTGGGTCATCTGAAAATCTAAGGGGGAAAAGACATTCTCTACTGGCTCTGTGTTTAAAAATTATTTATCTTGCTACATCTTGCAGCATCACAATGAGTAGAATTTCACCACCCTGTGTGGTACAAGCTCCTGCACAACACTTTGCTAATGGTTTCTTTTTCCCAAGCAGGAATGGCTTCAAAGCCCCAGAGTTTTCTCCCTAGGCTGGAAAAATACCTGAGCCAAACTCAGATGGAATCAACACACTAGGCAGGAGCTATATTAAAAACTCAGAGCAACTTTTTTTCTCTCTTATTAGCTGGGCAGTGCAAAGGCAGCCTGGGTTGATGACAGCAGGAATGTGTTCATTAACCAAAGGCATCACGGTTGCCTTCCTATTGCTGAGCTCTGCAACTCCTACCCACAATCAATGCTGCTTCAGTAGCAGAGTTTAATCTAAGCTTTGCCCCATTTATCCTAATAAAGACTAAAGATTTATCTTACTTTTTATGTTACTTTTCTTTGTGGCAAAATTCAGCTAAAACTCCTGATTGCTTTATCACTTGCTCTAAGCAATGGTTGCATTGCCCACCATAATGGCAATGCCCACATGCCAGTCAAAATGTCATGGAGAAATAAAATCACAGTCTTCTGGGTGATGGAATTTTCCTTTGCAAAGGAAATATTTTGTTGCCCCACATCTTGGATTTCCTACCATGTGAAAGGCTGTTCAGCCTGATATTTGGCCCTCAGCATTTGCAGAAATCGTATGCAATACATCTGTGTCTCCCCACGTACCAAGAAACACATGCCAAACAGTCTGGCCCAGAGTCATCCTACTTCTTGACAGATGCTGTTCCTAAATACCTCCTCTGGAAAGGCAAAATGCCTAGAGGGGACTGGCAGTCATCAGGGAAGTTTGGTGCAAGGTCACACACAGTGAGCATTGTCAATAACAGCATCAGGTGTGACACACATCCCCCCAGTCCTTTGTTTCATGTTCCCTGAGCAGCACCACGCACTAGCTGTGATCCTGCCTCAGAGCCTGGCTTCACTTCTGCCACTTTTTGCCATTTCCTATGCTGAAAGAGGTAGCTACACAGGCCAGTGCATGGAACTGGACAGCTGCTTGTCTCTGCTTCCCAGGTGTTGTCTGCTCCTGTAGCACCACCCTGCTCTGCCCATTAGGTGAGAATAGGAGGAATAGGAAGCTCATTTCATCAAATGATGAATGCTGATAGCATAGGTTTTACTACCTGGGACCAGCTCAGGAGAATCCCAGCTCCCCCTGGGCCCAGCTGGCAGAGTGGGTGCTCATGAGAAAGTGCAGTTTAGCAGTGACCTGCACATACCACACGGTCCGCTTGGAGTTGCTCCTCAGCAGTGCCAGGGTATGACAAAATAAAGGTTCAAAAATAGAATTATTGTGGATTTACACAGAGGCTGGGGACCATCACGAGGCTGGAGGGAGTACCTGACAACCATGTCTTCCTCCTGAAGAAAAGCACCTTCCAAACCCTCTGAGAAGACCCAAGTTATTCAAAAGCTCCAGAAAGCCGCTGAGCCCCATAGACTGGAAACTGGTATCTGACAGACTGGCCAGCAGCCTTTGCATTTACTTTTTTTAATCAGCCACCTGCTACATGACCCCGGTTCTGCACTGTACACGTGAGATGGGAGCAGAAAGACCTTCCTGCTGTCTGCATGAGACAATCAAGTCACTTAGCAGCAATTAGCCTCCCAAACAGCTTAGCTCATTTACAATTATACTATGGTTCCTGACAGCTCTGGACTTCAAGACATTGTTTGAGGCAGGTCATAAACCAATCTGTGTTTTGGTGGTGCTGCAATGGAGCATGGAGCTAAATAAGGGAATATAATGTGGCCCATAAAAAGGTTTAACCCTCAAGTGCCACAATGGAATCCATTGTGCCATTTTAGGGACAAGTGAGAAACAACCACCCTTTCCAATCAAATGATGTAGCGTGAGCCACTAACCAATGTTTCCAACTTCTGCTTCTGTGTCTACACAGAAAATAAGAAAAATCTTCTTGTCTTCCTTCATAAAGAAAGGCATCATTTTTTCAGCACTGTATATAGTGCATCCTTGCCATTTGCTGTAAGTGTGATGTTATTTGCATTCATCTCTCTGGTATTTTTAATGTATTGGGATACCAGGAGCCCTGATGGTGCTGTGGCTGGCACTTAACCTCATGTATTAGGTACAAATTCAGGTTCTTTCTACAGGTCAGGCAAAAACATGAACCTCATTTCAGTTGCTCTAAACCACCTCATGCAGAGTCTTTCCTGATTGCAGGGGGAGTTAATTTTTGAAGGTTAAACTGACCCACTGCAAATCCACCACAAAAAGCCCTGCAGATGCAGGCATTCAGTATCTGCTCTCTGAACCATAATGTTTTCTTGTTTTCCCCTTGCCAGTGTTTTGTCCCCATTGTCTGACATCTGTCAGGCTAGGAATTAAAACCCCACCAAGCCCTAACAACATCAGTAGCCCTGGCTCTCATCACTGATCTCCACCTGCAGGTTCTGATGCCCAAGGTGGTATGAACTACTGCTGGGGTGATAAGTTCTGATCTCTTGTGCTGTCAACAGCTTGCTCACTGACTCATGATGTCCTGGGGGACAGGAGGATGTGGATAAAATTCTGCAGCCAGTTGTTAATTTGCTTCAGTCAATGCTAAATTTGTACTATAAACATTTGCCCTGAGTGCGTGAGCCACTGTGCATGCGGTGCTTTTTTGTGCCCGTTTGTGAAGCTGAAGAAATTGTTTTGTCCCAGTTGTCTCATGCAGTAGAGGAGCTGTTCATTTGAAGAAATGAGGCTCCCTGGGGATCCCTGGAGGATGCAAACTCTAAATAGTTTTGCTTGTCTTCTGCTCCCAGGGTCCAGTCTCAGGGCATCTTGACACTGACAAATCTTGTAGTCAGCTGCAAGACTTTACTGAAGGAGGGTAAAGACATGTATGAAAAAAAGATGCCAAAATTTGGTTACTTGTCAGGAAGCAAGTAATTTTGGGGTTAACTTTATCCCTGACAAATGCAGGGCCAGTCCCTCTGTTGCTTTGAAGGCCACAGTTCTGTTAGTAGCAGAACTGTTCAGCTCGCTTGAACCCTGAAAACTGGGCCTGGGATCTTTTCCCAGTAAACTGCCCTCTCTAGATTTACTCTGCTGCACCAGAAGCCCAACACACTGATCTCCCATCCCAGGGCAGGCAACAATTGTTGATCCATGTGTCTCTCAGCTGATGATCCTCTTCCAACAAGGTTTGAAGGTGTTGTAGCCAGTGGGGCTAGCATCTAAGAGAGACCAGCACAAAGAGGGAGTCCCTCCAGGCAGCCAAAATGCTGACTTTCTCTGCCTTCCAGAGAACCTGCCTTGCAAACCTGCTCTGTGTCCAGCACAATTTCTTTGCAGGCAAGACTGTGTAAACTCTCAGAAGAGGTCAGCATGGGGGCAATCCACAGAGATGCCCTTTTTTTCCAGCCAGTGACCCTATGCTTATTTTCTGTGACCTGTCCTTGAGGAAAGAGCTGGGCAGTGGAAAGCAAATCACACCAGGAATTAGGACTAAATGAAGAAAGGAACGTCACAGAGCATAAGAAGAAAAGAGAACAGACAGAGGGAGCAAAGCAGGTGAAAAAGTAAAACTGATATTGTGTTAACTTCCACCAGAACAAAAGATTTTTCTGATTTTTTTCTCAAACAAAACCCTAAAAGAACAGCCTGGCAACATGAGAAACCAAGCAGAATAGAGAAGCCATCCTCACTTTCACCAGTGATAGGTTTCAGCACTTTTCTAAGCCCCTGTCTTACCACAGTGTCCCCTAAGTCCCCTGGTAGCCCATCAGAAATCTTCTCTGGGCAGCTTGTTCCTGCTGCCTGTTGGTGCAGAGGACAACATGGGAAAGGATGATGTACTTGTATGCACAGAAGGAGTAATGGGCTTTTTGCTTGGGAATGCTTTTGTTTGCTAACCTGCTTCAGCCCACCAGGCCTCCCAGAGTGTGGAAATAGCACAACACCAAAATGGCAGCCTGTGCCAGTAAGAGTGCAGGACACTTAGATATGTTTTATGCATATTATTATTACAGGGAATCTCTTCAATTCCCAGGAAAAAACATGACTGTTTGATTTGCTTTGAGGAAGTGGTGACATTTCTTCAGATAGGGCGGTAACAGGGACTTGTGTGGGAGCACACCTATGATTTGCTGGAAGTAGTTTAGATTGCCAAGGTTAATTAAGTTAAAAAGTGCCAAAGACCATGAAATGCTAAAGTTCTTGTGTTGCATACATCATAGTTTTCACATTACTGCTAGCTTGCTGAAGAAATTGAGTCCTTTCTTATTGAGAGAAGGTACACTCTGTTTAGTACTTCTCACACCTTCAAATAATTTGTTCTTAAAAAGTAATTACGAAATGAAGCATAGGGCAAAGTTATCTTCTTATCCAGTGAGCAACCTTATAACTTATCTGTCCCCATCATTAGGACAAAGTTCAGGTGGGATGTTAAGTAATGTAGCAGTAGAAGCAGAACTAACAACAGCTGTGGGGTTCCTACCTTGTTCCTGTCTCGGTGCCTTGGGCTGGCATCACATGGCAGGCGGACCTGGAGTTTAAAGTCAGCCACCTGATGTGCTTTGTGCAAATCCTGAGGCCTGGATTTACTAGCTTTTATTCTTACCAATAAACAGTAAAGCAATATTAGCCAATAAACAACAGAAGCACAAGAAGACGGGCTCAATCTCTTAAGAACTGAGCATGTGTTTTATGCTTTGGCATGGTGAAGACATTTAACAAAGTTGTTGCCCAACTTAGAATGGCTATATGTAGTAAACAGAAGTTGCTAGAAAGTGCTGCTTGCTAGAAATGGCAGAAACTGCAATATAAGCAATATACATGTAAGTATCTTAATGATAATTGCATCTAAGTCTTTTTGGTGGAGTGCTAGGTGCCAATGGAAACAGCCCAGGCTTGCTTGTGTTAAGAACTTCCCTCCAGGTAATGCCAGTGGTTCCCATCTGTGATACATCATTTGTATCATGTCTCAACTAAAAAGTTTATTTGCCCTTCATTGGGCTTGAGTGGCATCATGGAGAAATTTGGATTTCTGTTGTCTCTGCAGTGACCTTTTCAGCCAGTTCTCACTACTACCCACTAAATAACTTGACCTGTAGAAAGTGCACTTCAGAAGTAATAAACTTGAACAAGCATGAACTCAGAAATACAAGTGGAGCCGTTGAGAGCAGTTCTGCTCTTTCCTTACTGGTAACATGTCAATAGGGGATTTGCTGTTTGTCATAGGAAACTGCAAGGAAACATATTTAGATGCTGAACTTCTGAACTTCTCCTTTCACCTGTGTTTGAACCCTGCTAAATGATTTTACAACTATTATTGCTTTACAACCCATGACTGTAAATTCTTCCATTAGATTTTATTACTTAAGGATAAAAATGTGTGCCTGGGGTTTGTATTTATATTTAATAATATGTGTATGAGCTCCCACACGAAGTGACTGATAGATAAGATAGAGGGAGAAAACGGCGGTTTGCCTCTGAGAGCTGCGGCGTCCCTCGCTGGGAGCTCTGGCAGGGCTGCAGCGGGGAGATCTGAGATGCTCAGCCCCCAGTCACCTCCCCAAAAGGCCCTTGGAGACCAGGAATGCTTCATGCTGGAAAAGGAAGAAAATACCAGTTTTGCCAGCCTCAAGTAATAAGAAAATTTTTATTATGGCCCTATAAAACCTGTGGAATGTTTAAATGTACCATTTATAACACGAGTTGCTCGTTTTTGTTCCCTTTTCTGAGGCTGTCAGTCTAACAATTTCAATCTCTCCTCCATCTTTTGAAGGTCTATGCTCTCCTTTCATTTTTTGACAAACTCTGAGACTATGCTGTAATAGCAGGACTCAAAGGGCTTTATGAGGAAAACAAGGACAAGAACATTGTAAACAACTGGGATAAAAATTATGGGAATTGATATCATCAAGTTCTCAATGCTTCTTCTGTACACACTCACTGTCTGTCATATGATGAACTTTTGAGAGACAAAACTGTTTCCTTCTTTTGGTTTCCTTATTCCAGCTTAATTTTTGTGGGTTGTTTCCAGTCAGAAATATCAAGAAGAGGTGAAGCTTTCTAGCAGGCTCTGGCTAGGGAAAACTATGAGTGCTGGAAAGAGAATTTTCTCCAGCTTCATCACTTGTCAGGGAGCCAAAACCTTGCAGGGTACAGATGGGAGCCCTGGGCAGGAAAGCAAAGGCAGCTGCCTGGAGCACACTGTGTGTTGGAGCCACAGACTAACAAGCAGGGAGTGCAGGGAGAGCACAGAGGCCTGAGAGCCAGACACACCACAGGCTAAGTCTTCTGACAGGGATTCTTCTGCTGCTGGCACAGGGCTAGTTTTGCCTCAGGACAGCTTGACATCATTCAAAGGCCTCCACTTTGCCTCCTTAAAAAGATATCTGCAGGGGCTCCAGCCAAAAATACCCACTTTCACAGACAGAAGACCAAATGTCCTGCAAAGATCTCAAAGGGCTCACTTGACAGGGAGGGCTAAAGCACAGAGGAGCTCAGCTTCAGCCTGAGAAATAGGTAGCTGTGAAAGGGGCAGTAGAAGGGTTTCTTCTCTTCCCAGAATAGTTCTCCTATGTCTACCAACACTTCTTTGAGATAAAATCAGGTTGAAAAAAAGAAAAGCGTTTTCATACAAGGCTTAAAAGAGAATATTGACTCTAAGAGAGTAGGAAAGTTTACTCCCTGATGGAGAAAAAAAACATTTAAGAAGGGACAGGAGTCTGGATGGACAGTGAAAGTTTGGAGAGTGATTCAGGGTATTTCAAATTCACCAGCATGGCTCCTGTTTTCAGATGATACAGAACTTGTATTTCACAGTTGTGCTCCCTGTTTCTCCACCTCATCTGTCTCCATTACTCAGTTGTTCCAAGTAAAACTCTAAAGGTTTTGCTCTGCAAAATGAAGAATGGGTTTGGAAGATCCCAAAAGACAAGAAATGTGCATTGATAGCATTTTTTTAATGGTATTATCACTCTGCTTTAACAAAGTTTAAGGCAATTAACTCCCTAAGAGCCTCAGGTGGCTGATTTCCCCGATTACTCAGCCAGAGGGAATGTCATTGCAACTGCAGCAATTAATTAATTAACTCACACCAATTGATTGGAAGAGTCACTCCATTATTAAGCCCTTGCTTCAGTCTCTTGTCACTTTTCTGACACTGCTGGGAGTTTTGTTAAGGATTTCCTGGAGTTTTGCTTCAGCTGGAAGGCAGATTCCTTTTAACAGTTACAGTCAAAGCAATATGTCAGCTATTTCCTTTTCCAAGGATGAAAAAGCCTAGACACAGGTATTAGGTGACCACCAAGTGTGGTCAGATAATGCAACTCAGTCCTTAGAAACTGGGAAAAGCCAACTTTCGGGCTGCTTGTCCAGCTGGGATTAACCAAACCCATCCCTGATTTCTCACCACAGCAGCACAGGGAAAGTGATGGCATCATGGCCAGATTCAGCCCTGCTGCTGGAGGCATTTCCTTCTGCAGACAGTGATTTTGTCTGAGACAGCAGGGTGGGAAGACAGAGCCAACCACTACACAGAAGGTTTGGAAAGCATGAGGAGCCAAGCTGCTCAGACTGTCCAGTCTGGGTGGGAAGGACATCGATTTTCCCTCAAGGATCAGCAGAAGAATGGGGCCTTTGTCTCCAAGCTCTTTGCTCCTCTATGCTGAGTTATGATTGTGCTTTCTAACTCTGGGAAGTTATCTGAGATGCACAGGCAGCTGTCTCCTGCCAAGAAATAGTGGTATCAGGACTGCATGCCATAATTTTTCTCTCTCATCCTTTCCCACACTGATGGCAGGTTTCAACTTTTTGGGCTCTTTTCCAGTTGCTGTCAGATTTCTTTGGTGTGCTAACAGATTTCTTTGGGGTTTATTCCCCTGCAGCAAAGGACAGCACAGGGAGCACAGGCAGGAGGGGTGTCCAATCCTGATGCAAGCACTGCCCCAGGGACATCGCCACATTGCCAAGCCAAGATGGCTCCAGGCTGGGCAAGAACTATAGGGAATAAAAATACAATGCACTTCCACTGGCTTCTGCAAGCATGCAGACAAAACAGTTCCCCTCTAAATTTTCTTCAGACAGGCATACTTTGTATGTGGGTGGCATGACTGGAGAGCCTGTCTGGTCCTGTAGTGCCTGCTTCTCCTCATCTGGCAGCTGGAGCCCACCTCAGGATCAGGCAGCACTGCAGGAAACTATCAGACAAATGCCACAGACTGTCCTACAGGTCTCACGATGGCTCACAGTCCAAGTGTGATTGCATCCAGACTGGACAAGGCTCATCCACTGCTCCATGAGCTCCTGTCTGGTTTCTCCTCAAGCCCCAGCTGTTCATCTCCATACCCCTGCCCTTACCATCCCTGGTAACTTGGGCAGGGAGGGCAGGGGGCCGATCCTCCACAGTGTGAGCCTTCCTTAAAATCTTTGGAAAACCATACTGAGAAGGGTCCCTAAAACTTCTGGAAATTATGGCCCTTCTATTTCAGGAAGATGACAAAAGCTATGTTCCCCAAAGCCAAAGGAAGGTGACCAAGTGGCCTAGACACAAGAGCAGTAATTCTGTGTGAGTTCTGCTCTTGGCACAGCTAGGAGCCACTTCTGTGTTCCAAAGCACAACCAGAGCTGTAATTCTCTCCATAAACTCGGACCCTTGCTTACTCCCTCTATGCTGGTCCAAAAAGACAGGCATGAGTAGGAAGGATTGAGCCAGTTGTGAAGGGAGTGCCTCAAAAAGATGCCTAATGGTGTCAGCCCAACTTCACACAGAGATATTTGTGAGCAGTCTGTACGATGCTACAGCTGTGGCAGTAATGATTCACAGCAGGGTTTAATCCAGGCTTCTTCACTGCCATCCTGTGAAACTCTGTTCAGCTCCTTGCAGCTTAAGTCTTTCCTTGTAGACAGCGCCAGGGACTAATTAGTCCTTTTAAATGTGCTATGGCAGCAAGTGCTGAGCTCCTTACTTATGACTGCCTTGGATCTGATTGATGTATGAAAGTCTCTTCCATGACAACAGCATCAGGCACTAGCCAAGGCTGCATTGACTGCTGCTGGTGATGGTCCCACTGCAAAAGCCAGTTCAAACTTCCCCAATTCCCTGCTTTCTCAGTTGTCTGCATGGTCACTAAACCTCCAGATTAGCCAGTCTGCATTTTTGTTTCTGCTCCTAGTAACAGCACCAAGCCTGTGTGAATAAAGCAGGCCTGCAGTCCAGGAACAACACAGGAGCCATAGTCACAAGGAGGCAGTGACAAGAATAACTTAAAATAACTGTGGCAGTGACCTGTTGTGTGTTCTTGGACATATGTATTTCTACTTTTCTTGACATAGTTTCTCTAAAGTTCATGCT
This sequence comes from Ammospiza caudacuta, assembly GCF_027887145.1. Taxonomy (NCBI): domain Eukaryota; kingdom Metazoa; phylum Chordata; class Aves; order Passeriformes; family Passerellidae; genus Ammospiza; species Ammospiza caudacuta. The sequence continues at coordinate 26,637,412 of NC_080597.1, forward strand.
GTGTCTCTTTTGGTCACAAATGCTTTTGGGTGAGGACTGTCTCCAGCTCTGGGCTTGTAAAGCTCTTAATGCAATATGGTCTTGACCAAATTCTCCAAGCACTCTAAGTAAAAATATTCAATTCATAGGGCTGTATAAACATCAATAATTTTTTCCATCTTTTACAGAAGAATGGTTACACTGCCTGCTTTGAGGTAGGGCTGTATTTCAGGATGCTATCATTATACTTAATTGATCATTCCTTCAGCACAAAAAAAAAAAAGAGGCTCTGCTCTTTTAATCTAACCCATTCTTATTGTCATACTTGCAAACCCTGTTTGCTGCATTGTCAAAAGCTATATTTAATTTTTATCTTTCTCTATCTAATAGAGCCTACCAACATCCATCACAGAGCAGGACTCCCGTGCTGTTGCATGAGCACAGAAAAAATCCCCAGTCTTTGCCCCAGAGAGAGATATAAGTGCTTATAAAAACAGTGATAATTCATTCTCCTAACACTTTTGTGAAGTAAGCAGTATGATTATCAACCTCATTTTACAGATGGGGAAGTATGTCACAGAAAGGTTAAGTGATTTATCTAATAACATGAAGCATGTCAGTGACAAGTAAAAACTGGAACTCTTGATCCCAGATAGAGTTCTCTGGTCTATAAAGCAGTAAAACCAGAAATGAGGACCACAATTACTGACACAACTGTTTTTAAAATGCTCAGCTATTTTTGAGACAGAAAACTATGAGAGAAGAGTTTCCCAACATTACTTTGATCTTTTGTCAATAATTCAAGTCCCTAAGCTGAGAAATCTTACATTTCCTAAACCTGTTCCTAAATAAACCCATGTCTCCTCACTATGTTCCTTCTTTTTTATTACTCAGTTTTCCTTATTTCAAAACTTCACCTCCAAAAGTATTTACCTAAAGTAGCAAAGGTTAAACCAGATTTTTGTTTCTTATTTTTTCTGGATAGACCCAAGCAGCCACTTGTGCTCTAAGAAGTGTTTCTGAACTGTATCCCACATGGGTCCAGGCAGAGTCAGCCTCCAGGACAAGTCTGGTCCCTTGTCTGTGCCTGATGTGATTTCCTGCATGAAAGGAAGAGACCCTTTCTCACTGCTGCCACAGGTAGCCTGGGACAGTGACAAGCTGGTGCTGAGCTCTGCACCACCACTCCTTTGATGAGATACCTTGAGGATCATGCTTGAGGTGTGGGACCTCTGGGCAGTGGGCTCCAGAGCATCATTCCCACACCTGTTCTGGCACCATGTGCTCCCTAACTTGGTGCTGAGCTGTGCTGCAGCCCCTGTCCCTGCAAACAGGCTCTCCATCCTCAGCCTCAGGTGTGCCACCACCACCTGGGAGTGATATTTATGCCTCCTTTTTCTTTGTAGCTGGCTGTCATCCTAAATTCAGCTGGCAGAGAAGCCACAAACACTCCTCCAGCTTCGGGCCGCAAAGAAATGTTTCTCTGTTTTCTGAAACATGATTAATATTTAACTAAGTAAGATTCCAGCCTAGCTGGCAGATGTGAAACCTCAGGTGTGTCTGTCGCCTGTCCAGCTGCCCAGCAGAATGAGGGCAGGCAGGAGCCCTGAGGTGCCAGCCTGCCTCTCCTGCCTGTTCACAGCTCCCATTCCAGCTGGAGAAGTTTCCCTGGGAAATGGAGTCCAGAAAAGTCTCCTCTGCCACGTCCCCCAAAGGGCGTAGTAGTTTATTCCCTCCTTACCTTTTCACCTCTGCTTGACCTGTTTGTAATGTGGAGTTTATGATGTAATTATATCTCACGCAGCTGAAATTGTCCCTTGATCACCAGACTGATTACACTTAACAAGGCATAAACTCCCTCTCTCCTTCTCTGCCAGGAGTCCAATTTTAAGCTCTAATTGTTTTATAGGCCTTTTGCACTCGGGAGAAAGAAAAAAAAAATGAAGAAAAAAAAAGAAAAATTAGTTGCCATTTACACATGTTGTAAAGGCACATTTTTCACCCTCCCATCCACACAAATGCCTCTTGGGGACTGCCCAAATGACTAACAACCCAACAGCTTATACACCTCAGTGCTTTCCTAATGATTGCTAGAAGCCTCAGCTTTTCTCTGTCTCAAGTACAAATTGTTTCTTAGAGGTGAGCAGCACAGGCCCCTTTCCAGTGCAAGAGTTTCTGCTCAGGGTCACCAGCAGCTGCCTGCTGGCACACGGGGCTGGTGACAAGCCAGAGGGCACCGAGCTCTGCTCAGACCTCCTCCTGCAAGGGCTCACAAGGACACCTTGGCTTGAGCTGAGGGAGGGTGTGCAGTGAGTTATTGTGGCTCAGCTAGGACAAGCTGAGTTATTTCTCACTCTGTAGGACAGTGGCCCTGAGATTTCACTAGCAGAAGCCAGGTTATGCACTGAGCATTCCTGACATCTTCTGAAACCATTTTTCTTTTGAGGGGTTTTCCTGCTTCCCATTTTCCTCTTTGAAAAAGGAGGACACACAGTGTTAGCTACTGACACAAGGCATCATGGTATTACTGTAATTTACTATCTTGTTCTAAGCAATACAGTCCAATAGATTTGTTGCTTTCAGGAGGAGATTTGCCAAAAGAAAAGGGGCAATGGGACCTGAGGAAGGGAGGGAAGAAGGTAGAGGAAGCAGGAGCCCGTGGGGTCAACTTTCCCAGCATTAAGGACAAGGCTCACTACCTCTCAAGTTGCCCATGCTCTTTTTTAATAGCAGTATTCTGCTCACAGCCTGTATCGACTGGTAGCAGGTGGTGTGCAGGTTTCTAAGATAAGGTTTTGGTCTTTTTGTGCATGTACAGCACTTTATACAGTAAGAGTCTTGCTACCTGAGGAGAGACACTGCTGAAATACAAGAGAATGGGGCATGACCCAATACTAAGAATAAGAACTTGTATAAGGACTAGGTGGAGCATCAAAATAAGGAGGTGAGAGATCTCTGCAGGGAGTATAATTAATGACATTTTCAGAGTACAGAAGTCCATGCTGATGGTCTTCTCTGTCTCATCTGGCTCTTTTCCAGGTCTTTTGGCTGCTAGAGCTGGCTTATTCCACAGTATCTCTTGTTTTTTCCTTTTCCCCCCTCCATTCCCCAAGCTCACTTGGCCCTAGGGACCTTTAATGCCCTATTTGCAGTCCAGGCAAATGGTCTTTCATAAAATCCCAGCCAGATGTCCAGCTGGTGAACAAATCATACAGCTCAATTGATTTCTGTGGAGCCATAACAATTTATAGCAGCTGAGACTCTGGTCCTATAAACTGCAGCAAGCTTGGGAGGGAATTGCAAAGGGCTGCATACACCACAGGTTAAGGATGTATATTGGTGTTTGGGGAACTGGGAAAAGTTTGGAGATAAATGTAAGGCAAAGCTGAGAAGCACAAGCAAAGCAAGTGGGCTGCCAAGCAAGATATAGAGTAACACTGTGTGTTAGGAGCATTGGGAAATGACTGAGCACATTGGGGTACACTGGCCTGCATTCCTGACACGCTAGCTAAAAATATTATGATGGGAAAAGAAAATGCACCAGATGCAGGAGGAAATTTCATAAAGCAACTTCAGAGTTCTTACAGAGGCAAAACAAATTCATGAAGGCACAGATGTGGACGTAACAAAACAAGAACAAATCTGCAAGCCATGCCCAGTGGCATGTCCCCAGTACGGGGAGCATCAGGAGGGGTGTTGCAGCAAGGCTCTTATTGTTCCATTGTTTATTCTGGTTTTATTAATATCTTCATTTGATATGTGGAGTAGTTGGGGGGGAAGAGTAGAGAGGATGTGAGAGTCTGCTTTCAAAGGCAAGCAAGGAGGAGAAATAACAAACTGGGAGCTGGAGAAATTGAAACAACAGGAAGAAATTACCCAAATGAAACATTAAGCTTAGGGAAAAAAAGTAATTATCTGAGATCAGGGAGGGAGGAGGAAAATAACCCAAACCACAGGTGCTTAATGGCAAAGATAGCTGCAACACTGGAACACTAAGGGCTATAATAGAGGGCAAATTGCATATGACTTTGGCAAAACAATGTAAGTCCCTTGTTTGTGTACAGGAGTACTGTGCAGATTATGCAGAAGCAAAGCATGCTCTTCTTTCTCTATGGATGTCACACCTAAACTATTGTTCTCTGTTCTGGGCATTTCAATACCCAAAAGCAATTGACAAAGCAATATATATTGATTACTAGAATTGAGACATCTAATTACAAGAAAAGGTGGAAAGAGCAAAGTTTGTACACGTTCACTAAGCAGTGACTAAAAGTAAGTAGGATCATTTCTGATAAGGAGGCAAATATAAAAGGACAGCAAAATTACTGGAAGGAAGAGAAGCATAAGAAGTGATGAAGAAATCAATTAATTTAGAAAGTCTCAGAAAACTTTACCAGGAAACGTTAGTATGCTACTTGGTATAACAGGTTTCTCCAAGGGATATCCCAAGTGACCTGGGACATTGTAAGGTGCCATAAATCACTAAAAGGGTTTTGTAGGCAGCTTGTAGGGAAATTGACAGTTGCTAATGCCAAGTTTTCCTGATGTTTTTTCAAACATTTATCTATGTTTTGGGTTTGGTTTTTTTCCTTGATGCAGACCATCCACACATTCTTTAAATGCTACCCAGGAGGTAGCATGAGCTTCTTATTGTTAGACATTCTTCAAGGGGCATCTTCCAAACCCAGACCCACCAGACCTGCCTGTTTCCCATTACCCTTGAACCTGCTGGACTGCTATTGTTTTTCAGCAGCATTACAGTTTCCTAACCCATCAATTCGAGGAAGAAAAGCAGGACATCCCATTTTACTTTCAATTACACAAGACACAGAGGGTTAAACTGAAAGTGGACTGAAAGAGAGAAGTTGACTTTATTCTTCCCTTCATACTCCCAGCTTTCCTCTTCATTTTGCTATTACAAGAGGCCAGAAGGACAGAAAAGCCTATATATTTCTTCTACTTCAGCTGATATGATCTGTCCCCAAGGGATTCCTCTACTTTGTATTACCACAATTCCCAGGGCCTTCTTCCTCTGAGCTTTCCTTTTCCATTATTCCTCAATTATTGTGTCTGATAAAAAAATCAATTATTCCATTCAGTCTTCCCTAGACAGCTCCAATTTCGAAATGGACATGCCTAACCTGTTACCAGTGGGTGCTAAGCACTGCTGCTAAAGAGAAATCTCTAAAACCAACCCAGGAATCTGAAGCCACACACATACAGACCCCATTTCACAGGGGATTGCACACTGTTGTAGCAGGCAGATTTATTTTTCCAAACATAATGATCTGAACTGTCATGCAGGAAATATGAATGTCATTTCCTTTTCTCTTAATCTTCCCTCCTAATCCCCCCTCTTTTTCTTTCTTTTTTTTTTTTTTCATAATTGTCTGAAAATTTAGTAGCAACTGGGTGCTCAGTTACAGGCAGAGTGGGGAACTTAGCATTAACTCAGCATGAACCCTGGAACTCTGGTAGCTCTGATTTGCTGCCAAGAGAAACAAATTAGGTCCTGTTCTGCTAATAGGACTGTGTGTACAGAACATGATCTAGTAAGCAAAGGCATTATCAGAGAAATGGGAGAATTCTCAGGGCCATTTTAAGGATGTGCTCGTTCTTCAGTGGCAGGATCCCATCTTTGATATTGTCTTTGAAGAACACCTGGGACAACAGCAAACATATCTGAAGGCAGAATTGCAAATAAATAGCAAATAATTAGTGTATACCCACAAAACACAAAATGTAGCTCCATCTTGACTCTTTATAAAGCACGAATAACTGCTTTGATTAAATCTTAGTCTCATTTTCCCTTTCTATAAATGCACAGAAAGCTTGGAGCACCAGAAGCTGTAACATGTGCTGTCCTGCACAGGCTCTGTGGCCCAGAACTATCTTCCCACAAATCCTGCCCTGCACTCTGCCACTCCCTGAGACAAGTGGCTTAACGTGACACAAATCCTTGAGGCCACAGAAGAATATCAGGTCACCCAAGTATTGCAGACACCTCTTTGCTGTGTCATGGAAATAGAGGAGCAGAGAGCTCTATTTTCCACCCACAAATTGATGAATCATGTAATCCCTCAGGTATGAACTCACAGTTTTGCACCTGTGTAATTTTGCATGTGTGCTTGCCTGTTGCACACATGGGTATTTACATTGCCAGTGAAGGCCCATCAGCGTGCTGAGAGTCCTGCAAGAGGCCACCAGTTAGAAAATTAACCTTACCTCAACACTGGTCTGTGAACCTCAGTTCTGTGCACAACATCTGACAATGGCTGTGGCAGTCAATGAGCAGTTCTTCCTGCTTTCCCTGCGAAACCAATGGGGTTTAGGCATTGTTCATCTCTTATTCATCAGCCTGTTGACCATGACAACTGGCCTGGTTGCACAGGCAGCTGTGCTGTCCCCTCTCTGGAGGACAGTGTCATGGTTTCAGCTGGGACAGAGTTAATTTCTTCCTGGTAATTACTAGAGTGCTGTGTTTTTGATTTAGTATGAGAGTAATCTTGCTGACACACTCATGTTTGTGTTGTTTCTAAGTAGTGCTTACTCTAAGTAAAAGACTTTTCAATTTCCCATGATCTGCCAGTGAGGAGCTGCAGAAGAAGCTGGGAGGGGAAGCATGGCCAGGACAGCTGATCCAAACTGGCCAAAGGGATATCCCACAGAACATTCTGCTCAGTACATTAACAGAGGTGAGCTGGCCAGAAGGGGCTGATCACTCCTCAGGGACAGTCTGGGCATAAGTCATTGGGTGGTGAGCAATTGGGTTGAGAATCACTTGTTTCTCTCAGGTTTTATTCCTCTCTCTCTCTTCTTTACATTACAATTATTATTGGTATTATTAGTATTTGTTAGTAGTATTATTATTTTTCCCCCAAGTATTAAACTGTTCTTATCTCAACCCACTATGTTTATCTTTTCTTTCCAATTCTCCTCCCTACCTGGGAAGGTGTGAGTGAATTGCTGCATGGTGCCAACTGGGGTTAAATCACTACAGCAGCTGTGTTTCAGGTGCAGTGTCACCTGCTAGGCAGCACAAATAAAACCATCTCAGGGTAGCAGGGATGATAGTTTTTATGTTATGTTGGCTGGGAGACCTTGGGCCCTGGAGGCACTGGTGGGGGTTTGCTGGTGTTAACTGGAATGCAGATGGAATGCAAGATTGGAAACTTAGCAACTTAGGCTCAGTTGCTAAGGGACAAACATTTGGATTACAAAATGAATCACTTCAAATTTCCAGGGAGAAAGACTTGAAAGAGCCCCACCTACCCACCGCTTTTTATGGGGGGCGTGATTTTCACAAATCAGTAATCATTTGCAACCATAACCTGCAGGGAATATTTCCTTCAGATACTGCCATCCATAAAGATTTTGCATTAAGAGACATGGGTATTTGCAAGCACCATCTAATTTTGAAAGCTGTCAAAACACCAGCATCAATTGCATTTAGTCAGAAAACTAAACTTTCCCACAGCTACCCAGCATCTCCAGCTCTTGCACTGGATTTCCCTGAAGACAGGATTCAAACTGTGCAGCCATAGGCCTGACCTCATAGACTTTCTAAGTCCTCTCATACTGGCCTTTATGTGGAAGCATATATTTTTATGAAGAAAAACATTTTACAGAGCTTCAGAGGACAAGCTGAAGTTGAGCTGCCCCACAGAAAGAGACATCATTACAACTACATCAGCAGCAGACTGTGTTGGTAGCTCAGCAGCCAGGGTTGTGCACTGTGCTGATGCTGCACACTGTGCAAAGCCAGCCTCTGAGCCTCATTCCTCTGGCCATGCCTTCCTGCTGCCCTGGTGACTCTCCCTTACTTAGTTGTGTCTGTGCCCTTTAGGTCCTGAAGTGACAGGTATTGCAAGCAGCAGAAACGTGGGAGAGGGAAAGAAGACCAACAGACCTGGAGAGACTGCAGTCTGGAATGAAAAAAAATCAGTTCCTCCTTGGATGAATATTGCAAAGAGAGTATGGAAGGGGGAAAAATAGGTGATCTACAAAAGATATGCAAAGAGAGGGAGGAAAACCCATAAAACAGTGAAACTGAAGGAGGCTTAGCAGTGACAGATCATAAATTCATACACAAGCAGGCCATGAATTACAGCAAGGACAAAAAGCTGGAGGAACTTTGCCTCCAGCTGTGGCTGCTGCAAAGGCAAGGAGTTGCTGCTATTAAATGCAAACTCGTCCTCTCCTCCTGCAGCCTCCCTTGCTGGTGCCAGCAGTGGGTCTGGGCTGAGCCCTAGTGCTGGGACAGGTTCTGGTGAAAACCATCTGCAGCAGCAGTGGGAAAGGCAGTTTTCTCTCTCCATGGAAATCTGCTGCAGCTGTACAGAGGAGACCTGTTGGGTGGAGGGCACCAGCTAGCCCAGGAAGATGAAGGCAGCTACATGGTTTGCAAAAGCTGAAGTTGATGGTCAACAGTTTAGAGCTCAGGCAGCAGTAGATCCCTTTCTTCCAATCCCTGAGGTGCTCCAGGAGGTAATAGCCCTTTCCAGCCAGACAGCACCCAGAGCTAAGGGATTATATTCTGCTTTCAGCATCCAACAGACAGAAACATGCCCAAAGTGAACAGATTTCAGAGGAGAGCAGTAAAACATGATAAAAGGGTCAGAAGAGTTGATTTACAAGGAAAAAATAAAAGAACATATGTTTAGCTTGGCTCAACAGTTACTGTGGGGAGATCACCAGATAGCTGAAAAAGATTTGAAGGACACAGTCAACAAAAAGGGATCTGAGGGTGTGGAGACAGATGGGCATGCCAGCCCTCTCCCTTGGAGAGGTATCCCTTGAATGGGCTATGACGAGATCTTCTCAAACTCTCATGGACTGTGAAATCCTCCTTGGTCATGGTGAGTTCCCAGCATGCTTTGGAACCTCATATAGATTTGTTGGGATCGATTATTTTTTCCCCTTTGTACCACCCCTGCTTTTCCCCATAAAACCCCCAGTTTCTACCCTGTTTGGGAGAGAGCTGCTGTCCCTGGCCTCCTTCTCAGGGTGCTGGAATAAAGGCACCTCTGCGGAACAGCCACACAGTACTCCTGTCTCCTTGTCCCTGTGTTGGCCAGGGTGCACCTCAAAGGCAGAGCTGCAATCACTGCTAAGAGCTGACCTGCCTGCCCCTTGCTGAGGTTACCCTGCAGCAGAAGGACTGCCTAAGACTCCTAGAAAGTTGTCTCTTGCCTCTCTTGTCTCTCTTGCCTCTCTTATCTCTTGTAATAGGTAGAGTCCAGGGACCTCTCTCTGGGAAGGTTGCAATGTCCAGGTCAAGCCATCAGATGTCTGATCGGCCACCTCTGCATGAGGGTAGAGAGAGAAGGGAAGTGGCACTGCTTCTTGATCGAGAGGCTTTCATTAGTAGTAGCAGACTGAGAATAACCCAGACTGAGAATCTCCGGTAGAGATGGCTACTGAGAGCAGGCAACCACTGCCTAACAGAGATGTGCTGCTGTCATAGCCATCAGATGCGAGCAGGCTGCCTCTCTTCCCTGCCCCTACCACCATTAAACAAGGATGTCACCTCCCAACAGATGAAAAAGGTCATCCCTCCTCTGAATTGACACTACAGACAGTTGTGACACTGTCCATAATAAAGACACTGACTTCACCAGAACTGAGATTCATCCTGCCTGACAAAAGCAGTTAGTTACATAATATTGCAGCAGTAAAATGCATCTCTCTTCAGACTGTGCCAGTACTAGCAACCTTCATCTCAGTTGTCATCCCACTGCAGAAATGTTTTGTGGAGGCTCCTGGACTCCAGAGGAAATTGCCCAGAACATGTTAGTGGAAGAGTATTCTGGCTTAGGTAACCCCAGTGCAAGGTGTTACAGCTGATGCTGTGTGTCTACAACTCTGCCCTTAGCATATGATAAAGTAGTTTGCCCAGATATAAGAACAACAATACAAAAGTTGTTCCATGGATTTGCTTACGCTGCTACATATTCAACTGTTCTATATTCCAGAGGACATGGAGATATATTGCACCTTTTCCCAGTCCCCTCTATTTCTGGTCCTGCTTACTGGCAATGAAAAGCAATTCAGAATGCACATACTGCTCATTTCAGCTTGCTGCTTGTTGGCAAGAACGAGCAAGCAAGCAGGCAAAAGCATGACGGATTCCACTTTGCACAGGCGCTTCTCCATAAGCTGATGCCCAGTGGAACGTGGAAGTAACTTCCGTGACATTTGCACCCTCCTCTGCTTGACAGTGTTCCCAGATTTCAGTCCAGCTGAACAGCAAACAAAAGTATAACAGCAGGAGAAGGTTGGGATACTCACTTTATATGTGCTTTCCAGTCACATCACAGCTCTCATAGAACAGCAGAGATATTTGTGATTTTGCCCATTGAGTTATATATCCTCTCTCCTTTTGAAAAACTGTGTGGTTGTTTGAGAACACTGAGCTGGAAACTGGAATTATGGATACTGGAATATGTAATAGGATTATGGATTATGGAATATGTAATAGGTAGAGCCCAGGTTATCCCTCACCCACAGCAGGTACCCAGCCCCCTGCTCTGATTTCTGCCACTGCAGACATCCAATTGTGGATGAGGGAGGACCTTTTGCCAGATCCCTCCACTTGTACACACAGAGACATATCCATGCTGCTACGGCTGGCAGTGTCCTTTCCCAGACCAACAAGGTGGCACTATTACCTCTTGAGGGAATTAGAGAAGTCAACCAGAACAATGACTTTGGAAGGCATCCAGAAGGCCATGGAGGTAAGAGCGCATGTTTTACTGAAATTATAGCATCTATCAGCCTATGTAAAGGGCTTTAAGAAGCAAGAACACCTTCATAGGAAATACAGCATGTGTGCAGTGCAAAGCACATATGAGAAAGTTAGTTCCATACTCTGGAAAAGTATCAGTACTTATTCACTGAACAGGAGGCACAGATGAAGAGAGAAAGAATGAGCATAAAAAAGTCAGACAAGTTTTTTTTGCACATAATATATGTCCAAAATGCTGTGCATCAAAGCACTAGGCAAAGTGTCTCCCATTTGGATATCCAACCAATTCATTCCTCCAGAACATGACACAAAATCCAGAGAACGTACACCTCCGTGAAAGACAAGATCACAACTTCACAAAACCTATAGTTTCCATCCAGCTCAAGCATAGTCCAAAAGTATTAACCAAGCATGTCATTTCACATCACTTTTATGACTGGCAATGGCATAGAAGATATATGGGACAGGTCAAAATCCTTTGAACGCCCTGAGACCAAGTACTCTTGAAATGAGGTATTCTGGGAAATACTTCATTCTGTATCCATGTCATTCCTTGAGAAAATCTGATGTTTGGTCCATCTCTGGACACATTCCCTATCTTAGTGTTGATAACAGCAGGCAAAGTTACAAATTATGCTGAACTTCCTTCTCTTTCTCACACCTGTGAGAGCCCAGCATGAAAGGTCATTCTTGCACCTCCATTTGGAGGGCTGGAGGAGGCAGGCAAAGGCATCTTCTCCTCCCAGGCTGAGCTCCAGCCGGGCCCTCAGCGACGTGGCAGTGAGCATGGCTGGTAGCCTGGCCCTGCTGAGCTCAGCACAAGTAAATCCCTGTGCCAGGAGGGAGTAATGCAGCTGCTCAGAAAAGTCTGCAGACAGCAGGTTTTGCACAGCATGAGGGAAGAAGATTTTGAAATAAGATGGTGATTGCCTGCCTGTGTGCAACAGGCAATCAGTAAGCCTGAGCAGGTCTCTCTTACCCCAGGTACCTCACCTGACTCCCAATCCTAAGCAAAGATGTGCTGTGAAAACCAAGTTCCCTTAGCCCATGTACTTTTCCCTGCTGCCTCAAGTTCCTGTGTGGGCACTGAGGGGGACTGGAGCCAGATGCTGAAATACTGCCATGCTGTGAGTGTCCCTGCCACTGTTTCACCTCATCTCTCCAGGCAGTACCGGTCCAAATGGGCTTGGCATGATAGCACTGTAAAACAGCTCCCTAACCAGGTCAGCTCACAGCAGCCACCAAAACCCACCTTGCATCTACAAACCCAGCCCAAATAACACCCTATGCCCCAGCAAACACTGGTCAAACCATGTCTGCATCTCATTTGGAGCTTAGGAAGAGCACTGCAAGGAGAGGAAGCCCTCAGCCAGTGCCTCCCTGAGCAGTCTGTCTGGAGCACAGAGCAGGGAGAGAGGATGGCCTACACAACACTGTGGGCAGCAGCACCTTCCCTGTTGCCTGACAGGGATCTCACAGTGCCCAAAGCAAAGTCAGCGAGGGGACCCACAGCCCTCCCCCTGCAGTGTCTGCACCAAATTTCCGACCCCCAGGTAGGAGAAAGCTGAGCCGCATCTGAGCCCCAAGGGAACCAACAGGTGAGCAAGCTTTTGGTGAGTTCCCCTTCGTTCTCCAGGCTGGCATCTCCCCAAGGAAAAGCTGAATCACATTGCCAGAAAGCTTGTATTTCCCTTCCTGTACTGCTCCTACTCACTAGAAGCAAAAAATTGGTCAAAACAGGGAAAAAGGGATCCCACAGCACCAACCAGACAGAGGGAAAGCTGTTTCCTAAAGCCAGGCAGAAGCTCAGGAATTTGCTCTTTATTTCTAGCAGAAGAGGAGCATCTGTCTTCCCACCTGTTCCTCTTAAACATAACTCCTGGATTTCAGTTTCTGAAGCTGACAGCTTGCTATTAGTTAAAATGCATTTCCATCACAACTAAACATAATACCCAGCACTTTTAAGTCAGCACTGGTTTAAAGGAGTAATTTTAACCACATTAATTTATACCTGGAAGGAAACCAGTCTGCTTCTAAAACATACATTTCTTTGGAAGAAAGGCTTTGATAATAAGGGAAATTAAACTGAGGCAAACTCCCAGAGATTGCTGCACTGAGGGGTCAGACCAGTTTTCATCACCTGTGATTCTTTTTACATTAATTTTTCATAATTTTTATGTCTCAGTTAATGGTAAAACAGCATCATGTGTTCAAACAAACTCAGGTCTTGCCAGCCTGTCTTTGCATCTTATTAGATCCAGCAGTCATCATGCTAAATTTGTGCCTTCCTGTTTATTTCCACTGCACCAGATTGCAAGGAGCTGTTGACTGTGTGTTCTTATAAATAATGATAGTGCTTTGCATTTATATAACCTTCCATCTGTGGATCAAAGAGCTCCACAAAGCAAGGTTTGATGTTCACATTTTATTATCATCTTCACTTCTTGCACAGGGAAAAGAGGAAGCACAGAGTGAAGAGCTCCCATTCAGAAGCCAGTTTCATTGACTAGGGAACAGCTCCTTTTCAGGCCCAGTTTTATAAGCCCAGGATGGTTTTCAAGACCCTAAGGCCATACCTGAACTTGAGAAGAAAATGTAGGTACCCAAAACCCTCTTGACTCCAAGATTACCAAAAGCCCAACATGTTGATGCCTGTGTGGGTTATTCTACCTGGAGAAGACAAGGGAGAATCTAAATTCCCTATGTGGGCAGATACTGGGTCATCTCCAGCAAAGTGGGAGCAAGACAAATGTGCTAGCCAGGATTCTGGCCATAGTGGACAGGCTGTCTCTCAGAGGGGCTTGGTGAGGTGGATACCTGCTCAGTCCACTCAGGGCATGAACCCTTAGAAAAAAGAGCAAAGCAGCAAGGAAAGAGCCTCATTAAGTGGCTTTACTCCAGGAAGACTTTCAGTCAGAGTAAGCAGTGTAGGAGTCTCTAGCGAATTAGCTGCTAGAAGACAAATACCAAGAACAGAACAGACAGACACAGCAAAACCAATGCTCCTCAAGGCCAGGCCTGGTGTGGCCAGTCAGTCAAGTTCATGTAACGTGTCTGGCTGCCACCTCTGTCCCTGCATGCACAAAATAACTTCTGAGTCAGCAATCACCCCCTATTCCAACAGCGTTTCATCACTGCCTAGTTGTTTCCTCCCTCCAGTACACACAGCTTAAAGTTGCTATGTCAGGATACAGCACCTCAAGTGCCTGGAAGCTGCTCAAGGTGCTATTTTTCTGGTGACAATTTATTTTTACATGTCCTAATGCACAAGGAAGGTCCAGGCTCAGTGAAGGAGAGTGGAGACGTCCTGCAAAATATCAGGAGTGGTTTTTAAGCTTCTGAATGGAATTTCAAGGAGAAAGGAGCAAAGCAGTTGGCAGAGGCACCTGCTTTTAGTCTAAGTACTTGCTTTCATGCTGGTTTCTTTAAGTCCTCTATAAAAAAATCTTGTGATGCTCCCTCTCCTTAAGATATTTAGACATCATTTTTCCCTTTGAAAACCCACTGCACAGTGATTCTGAGCAGCTCTTCCATTATCTACTGGTTGGAGACACATGCCAAGAAAATACTCTGTATCCCCTCATGTATTCTTACCCATCAAAGGCATGGCTTTAGGCAGCATGAAAGTGATTCTGCATTTAGCATTGTGTCCTCCTTCTTGCTTTCTTACCACCTGGACCTACTGAGCAGCCCCCACTCTCATACACACGCACACTGAGGCATAGACTTTGTCTTCATGGCATGGAAGAGAAAGTCAAAAAAGTCAGTTTAAATATGGCTGAGGGAAATGCAGAAATAAGGAGCCTGCAGGCAGCTAATCTGTGCATAGAACCTCCCTGCAATATTCTTCAATAAGAAGAATGGACTTCAGGGCAATGGATGTATTAAGTCAATAATATACTTTTAACTTGTTTTCCCAAAATATGTTAAACCTCCAGATATGTTACATATGTGCCAGCACACTGATCCACATTGACTTCATATGACCCACCATCCTACACTCTGTAGGTGGAATGCCAAATCCCACATGCTTCTAAGCCAGTCAATCCTGGTTTTTAAGGGACATTCCTAGCTATTAATTTTTCAGAAAATTATGGTCCAAAATTTTGAAAGTTTTATGTATTTTCTAAAAATAATTATTCTTGCTGCTCAGTGAAAACCAGTCATTAACCCTCTTTTGCCCAACTAAGCCAAAATACATTTGTGACTGTGTTCTTGTATTCTCCACTTGATAAAAAATAAAAGTCATGGTTTCGTGATTTTTTTTATAAAGGCATTGAAATACTATTCCTCTAAAGCAGAGGAAATGTACTTTCTGTGGCTTATCTGGAAGTTGCTAGGGTGCAGCACTAGACACACATGCAGGGCCCTTCATATGTCTCTGCAGCACTGTATTGCCTTCACTTTTCTGACACCTCTCACACGAGTCATTTCCAAAAGCACACTGAAGTCCAGGAAAGGGCTAAGGACACCATGTAAGCACAGAGCAAGCTTATCCTCTCTCCTTCCCCAAAATGCTTTAATCCCACATGAGAGATGCAAAAGCAACAGTGACAGAGAACACACAGCTAGCTCATGCGTCAAACCTCAGCATTCTCTGGCATCACAAATCCTTCTTATTAACCATTTGTTATTGATTTTGTTTTTATAAATGGAAATCTTGGCTGGAGAAAAGCAGGTCTTAGGTACATAATAAACAAAAAAAACCCAAGAAGAACCCCAAAGGTGGTAGCTACACTGCTCATCCAGAGTGGTCATGGGCCTGGCCAGAAGCCACATATTCAGGGGGGCCTTATAAGTAACAGTACAGGTCTGTGGAGGCTGCCCTTCCTTCCACTTCCATGCACCACCATCAGCCCCCGTTCCTCTTTGCTTGGAAAACCCTCCTGTTCTAACTCAAGGCAGCAACCAAGAAAAGATGCAATGCTGATGGTGATGAAGGCTGGGCACCTCCACACCTCTCTCAGTCAGTAGTGTGAGGTACCAGCACCAGGCATCACACCCCCACCACAGCCCCTGATCAGCTACACCTCAGTGAAGGTGACAAAACCACCATGGAAAACAGCAGAGAAAAGGCACACACAGGGAGAGAGAGGGAGACAGGAGAGCTGGCAGGCAGCTCCCCAAGGACAGTGTGATTCTGTAAGCCTCAACAACACCAATCAAGAACCACAGATTTTAATCTTTGCTGTAATTAACTTTGTCCAAACGAGCAGCGAGCTGACTGGCTTTCTTTGGGAGTCTTCTGGCAATTTAATGTGTCTTTAAAATGACTTGGCACTCCTAGAGGAAGAGGAGAGGGAGCAGAAGATTGATGCAGTGCCAAGCATTTACTCCCACTAATGAAAAGGGATTGCCAAAGCTGTTTGATTATATATTGTACACTATTCACTAGGTGCTGCTCAGATGGGAGCACTGCTGTAACCGCGGTGTTCCTCAAAACCATCAGCAAAATAACCTACTTTGCAACACGTGTGTGGAGTGGAGTGCAAAGCGAATGGCACAGGTATTTCAAATTACATCTGCAGCATGTTAAAAGGTAATGCAGCATGAAATCAGTCTCACTCACTCTAAAGCAATGGAAATGACAGTCCCTGCAGTTCTGGGCAGGTTTTGGCTCTGAGGTTTGCCTGCTGCTCTGACCAGCCGTGCATGTTGGCACAAGGGGCTGGTGCAACAAAGGTCTCTGTTCATTCAGCTCTTTTGCTTGAGATGAGGATGTGACTTGCTGTGACTGCTGTGATGCCTTGGCCATCTCAGAGGTCATCTGAGAGCTTGGGGTGGAGCTGAGAGATCTATGACAGGGTGAGAATTGGTGGCAACACTTGGCCGAAGGCATATGAGTGAAATACTTCTTGGCAGTTGGTACTTCATGTTGACTGGTTTCACACCTTATTTAAGACCCCAAAATAATTTCTTAGAGGTCTTAACCCTTCCCTATGAGTAGCATGGGAAGTTTGATGAAATTTAGACCACCGAAATGTGATAAATTCTCTGAACTTATTTATAAAAACTGCTTTTTTTATGCACTTGTTTCTTTACTGCTCTAGCAGATTTCACGGGAAAAAAGACATGGTGAATACCTGGGGACCAGCATGTTTATTTATGCTAGGCATTATACATAGGACCAACAGGCCAGGATTAGGTTTCTACTTCTTTCAGCTTAATAGCTGCTACTAGCATGTTGTCACGAGGTTTCCCATCTCAAGAGTGACCTGAGTGGAGCTGGACTTTGGGGGGAGCAGGCATGGGGTGGCCAAGAAGAGCTAAGCACCAGTTTATTGGTGTACAATAACATCCTTTCAACACAGTTAAGATTTTTTTAACACTCTTGCAACAGCCTTAGAGCTGAAGGATCCATTTCTGTCCATTACTGTCTGGTGCATTTCTTCCCAAGAGAATTTCCTAACACCTAATCTCAACATTCCCTGGTGCAATTTGAGGCCATTTCCTCTTGTCCTGTCATTTGTCAGCTGGGAGAAAAGACTGACTGGCTACAACGTCCTTTCAGGTAATTGTAGAGAGTTACAAGATTCCCCCTTGAGCCTTTTCTCCAGGCTAAACCAACACAGCTCCCTCAGCTGTTCCTTGTAAATCTTGTGCTCAAGAATCTTCACCAGTTCTGCTGCCCTTCTTTGGTCACACTCCCTAGGCCAAGTCCACGGAGCAGCCTGGGGCTGCCCAATGCTCTGCCCAATGCCCAGAGGAAGGCAGCTGTGTGCAAACTATCACTGGGGAGGAGCCTGTGAAAGATTCAGCTCCCAAACCATGCCCAGAAATCCCATAGGCAAACATGAGCTGGCACAGGCCAGCAGTTTGCCTGAGAAGGCTCCAACAGGACAGCAAATAATAGCCAGCATCCAGGGGTGTTTCTGGGCACTGTTTGGTTCACTATTGTAAGTGTAGCTACTTACTATGTCCCATCCTGCTAAAACCATATTTCATCATAAATATCTTTAATGATTATTCCACCTTCTTCCAAAGGTTTAGCAATAAACAAGCTGATTCACCACCTGCTATGAGGACTGCTAGACCTGCAAGGATTAACATTTAGAAAATGTAGTGGAGTGTGGCTAAGATGAAATACTGCATTGATTAAAGACACAAGAAAACCCAGAAGTGAGGATGAGAGAGAAGCTACAAGGACATTAAACTTGCTGTGTACTGGGCATTACTGGCATCAATCCTGATATAGTTGGGTGTGGGGTTGGGTTCATTCCCATGTTTCAATGCAAATTGCCCAACAGCAGAAGTGACACCAAGCTCCTTCCTTGCAGCTGCGTGTAACAGGACTCTCAACACCTGCACTGGGCTGCTTCAGCTACTTGGAGAGTGTTTCTATAATGTTCAAATTGCATAAACCTGGAACAACTTTTTTGAAGCCAGTGGAATCCTTAGGGCTTCAGGTTAATTAAGGGAGTATTCCTTTGGACAGACCAACACACCACCCACTCTCTCTAAATCCACATTCCTCATTCCCTAATGCAAGTGGCCAAGGGACATGAGTGCTCATCTGCACCGTGAGCTTCATGGTGGGAAGGCAGGCCTCTTTATAGCTCAGTAACATCGTATTGAGCAGCAAGTTCTGCTGAGTTCAGGGGCTTTATCCCAGGGTAAA
Organism: Ammospiza caudacuta; assembly: GCF_027887145.1. NCBI lineage: Eukaryota > Metazoa > Chordata > Aves > Passeriformes > Passerellidae > Ammospiza > Ammospiza caudacuta. Next base: position 26,655,756 of record NC_080597.1, read on the forward strand.
TCCCTAATTAAAACCAACATGAATACAGGGAAAACTGGCCCCATTGCTCCACTCCATCTTACAGTTTATTAACTCAGCTTTGTTTTGTAGTCAAGTCTAAGGATTAACTCTTTTTGTTTGCTGTTGGGTGGTGTTTTATTTTTTGCTTAAAAATAGAACATTTATTGAGAAATCATTGACTGAACATAGCCTTATGTTCCTGTAAGAATCTGATAACAAGATGAATGCCTAGACTACTTTGCAATGGACAGATCAATATTACAATATGAAAGTGAGAAAATGATTTAGGATTAGAGGTGGCATGCTTGGTTCTGATCTCACACAGGATGTAAATCAGGCATTATGCCACTACAGTCAATGCCAGTGCCCTGGGGTAAATCTATTAACACAATCCTGAATCAAACCAAATAATTTTCAGGCCTGTGGAAAGTGAGGAATGATGGTTAAGTGGGACAAAACAGTAAATGGAATAATGTATGGATCAATTACACACTGTTGAAAGAAAAAGTCCAGCTTCTACTTGCTTAAAATGGAGTTGCTCTGGATTTTTGCTGCAAGAGGAGGAGAGGGTGATGAATGGCTTTGTGCATTTATTTCTCAAATGAGCTGAAGTACACCACCACCATAAATGCAAGAAAACCAAGCAAAATTCCATGGGGCAAAAAGTATAAGTTCTGTTTAAGTGGAAATCTTCCAGTGGTAGAAAGAGCAGGTAGCAAAGTCTAGCTAGTGGTGCAACCTCTCCTTGGCCTGAGGAGCTAACCCATATCTGCCAGATTGTCTTGGGCAGCAGCTTCTGTTGTTTCTAAATCTCTCTCTATAGCAGCCTTAATTGTTACTTCCAGAAGGAAAAGGTTAGTGACACCTCGGCATTACCCAAGGCCTGCAAATGTACCATCCATTGTGCCACCCAGTAACACAATCCTGATTTCCAAAGCACTAGGCCAGTCCATTCTGCTTATAGTATGAATCTCTCTGACACCAGATTAAAAATGTGGTAAAATCCAGCATCACTATCCTCCCTTGCTTATTATCTTTTTACCCTCACCATGCAAAACACACACATCAGTGCTGCTGCATCTCAAAGCCTGTCTGTAAAGGCAATCCCCTTCCTTTTGTAGACAACCAAGAGCTGTGCCAGGATTAAACTGTTCATTTAAGAGCAATCAAGTTTACATGTGTTGTGTTTTCTTTTGTTTTACTAAAGGAAACACATGAGTGAGTGATTAAAGCAGACACTTGGGTTGCTGCAATTCATTGAGATTGCTGTTGTTTGCTTTGATGAGATTCCAGTCTGCAGCAAATTTCCTCCCCATGATTAGCTTGGTGTGGAATACACAATGCTTGCTCCACTGGAATAGACCTGGGAAGAGCGAAGGCAGCATGTTTATGCACTGATGTTCTTGATTATTTATCATCTCTGTGGGATAGCACAGGTTAATAGAGCGGCTGCAGCTAATCCATGCAGGAGCTCCTACCTTTCCTTCATTAGGCATTACAGAATGATCCCTAGCAGGGAAACAATGTTGATCTTAGCCAAACTGATCCCTGCTCTGCACCCCACAAACAGCCTGTGGCAACTTTTAATGCTCTTTGATAGCCACAGACTCTCATTGGGGAAAATCTGCAAGAGATTATGTGACTGCCCACTATGCTTCTCTCCCTCAGTCAGTGGTTTTTGTCTGCTGCCACGGTTTCATAATCATGCAGAGTTTTTGCTGCAGAGGGAAGGGGGACCCAGGGAGAAAGCCCACAGCCCAGATGAGAGAGGGGACATAGCCTTCCTCTCTGTGTCCTACAGACTCAGGTGGCACCTCTTTCCCCTGCAATCACTGCTTCCCCATTATCTCAGTGCAACAACTCAAACTCACCTTCTAACAAGAGATTAGTATGAATGGTTGTGCTTGTGCTGCTGCATTAGGGATGGACTCAAATCGTCTTAAATGCTGCAAGCTCATGATTGCATGCTTTCTGCCTGTGCCACAGATTGCTTACACAGCTGGTGCTCCAGCTGTGTCCACACACATCTGGAGGACCACCTCCAGGTCGCTATTGCACGCAGATTCACTGCTCACACACAGCCTGCAAGCACAGCCCAACACACAGCTGGAGGATGCTGGAGCTCAGGCACCCTCCCGGCCATGCTGTGCAGTGGTGTTAGTGGGAAGACACACAAAGACATCAGCAGAGCTCCTGGAGACACATGTGAGGGGCTTACAGGCCATGGAAAAGGTGTTAAAAGTGCCTCTAAGCATGCCCAATGCACCCCTCCTGCAGCAAATGTCCTGCCACGGGTTTGCACTGCACCTGGGCTGTCTACAGGTCTGTGGCAAGCAGGAGCAGATATTAACAGTATTAGCAGATATTAACAGATATAACTAAGATATTTATAGTTTAAAAACAAACAAACAAACAAACCACCAGGGTTATCTGGATAACAAAAGTTTTGCCAACACTAATCCACTGCAGAACAGGCATGCCAAAAATGCCAAGAATTTAATGGACTTTGCTCTCAGATAGAGAGAGAAATCTTGATTCGGTATCTTGGATAGCACTGCAGTCACCTTCACCCCTTTTTACACCTCCTAGGAACATCGCCACTGCACCTTCATCAGCACAGCAGGAGCTCTAACCAAACCTATGGCACATGCGGATACCTGAGCCCTGAATGAGGTTTGGTCTGCTCTTAGCACCAGGGCAGCTGCACTACCGCAGGCTCCTTTTACTCCCACTCTGCTCCTCTGGAGGTTACTGCGATGCATCTGGACCTCTTCTGCTTTTAGAACAGATCCAATGGGCACTGTCTCCAGCTCCTTCACTTACCACAGCTGTCAGCACACCCTGCAGAGGAGGGCTGGGCCCCCACGAATCAGAAAGCCATCCAAAGCTTGTCTGCCTGCTTCCTCTGTTTGCTACTTGTCACCTGTTTCTCAGTGAAATCTTAGACTGGGTTTTGCATGAACAATTTTTTGGGTCATTTCCTCACCACTTTGTTGCTTTTACTCCCATTTGATCACATTCAGCATACTCTTCATCCTCCCTTCTAGAGCTTTTCCTCTTATCAACATTCCTGTCGTAGACTATGTTAGTCCTATTGCCTCCTACAAGCATGTATGTGCGTCCTTATTTCACCTCTGTGGCAAACACCGCCTGCCACATCCCTGATCTGCTGATGTATCTTTTTGCCCATCACAAAACAGCTGCCAGAACAGACTTGTGGGTCTCTAGAAGCTCTGACAGTGGAAGTCACACTGACCCTCAGCATCCCAGAAACCCCTTGCTCTCCTGGGAGCGCTGGATACTTGGAGCATGGCAGAGCAGTTTTCTGGCTATCCAGATGGTTTTATAGAGTCAGATATTCTCTTCCTTGTGTCCTGTGCTGAGCAGAGCCTGCCCCCCTGGCCTTGTGGAGCTGCTTTATTTGCAAGCAGCCCTCAGCTTTGCTGTCCTGGTGAGAAGGGCTTGTAGCCCATCTCTGTATTTCACATGCAGGGCACCTCAGAGCAAATACTCTGCCCTGGCAACAGCAATTTGCCCCGCCTGCTCTGTGCCAACATAGATTGCTTTGTGTCCTGAGGGGAGTTTCAGAAGAGCTTTATTCCTGGCAAACAAGGCAGGACAGATAAGGAAGGAAATTGTTACCTTTGGCAAGCAGTTTCATAACCCCTCATAGTCAACAGTTGTCTTTATGACAGACAGCACATAACATGGAGTAGGCTGTGAGAGGGTGATCCCACGTTACAGCCTGTCCTTCCCTCTGATGCACCATCTTCTCTATCCCTCTGCCTCCTTTCTTCCTAGCCCCAGCCTGGGGAGCAGCATGCAGGAGGGACTCTGCAAACACATGCTGCTTCGGTCACCTCACATGGATGAGCACTGCCACCAGGCCACACAGCAGCACCTCGGAGTCTGAGTGTCCTGATCCACATTTCCTTGCATGGAACCCCTGGCATCCATCCTTCCAGGGCTTCTGTGAGGCCAAGGACTGCAGGGCCAGGAGCTGCAGAGATGTGTAGCAGGTCCTGGAGGGAGGGAGGAAGGTGGGCTGTCTGACACACGGAATGTGAATGGGGAGCCAAGGATGCTGGCATGGATCTGTGCTCTCCTGAGTAAGCAAAGCCTACTCAGGAGTTAGGGTCAGGGGAAGAAGTACCCTTTGCTGTCTGCATTTAATTTTAGCTCCTTCAGAAAGAAAGCCAGGCTAGACTGGGCTCAGACTGGTGTTGATGTCTCAGAAATTTGGTAAAAGATTAGCATTGAAAAGACTTTCAAAAAAAAAAAAAAATTAACCATTACAGGGTTTGGGATCTGCTCATCTTCTGAACTGATTTGCTCACAAGTCCTGGCCTTCAGAAAACTCTGCCAGATTCTCCAATCATATTGGATATAAGGAAGGGGGGGAAAGGAACCATAATACTGTCAATCATTCTCACTCTTAGATCTATTAGGCTTTTTTCCCCCTATCTTTGTAATTACAGTATTGTATAAAGTGTAAGATAACATTCAATCACTGTAAAATAAGATTTAATTATGTCATGATGAGATTCATTAGTTAATATTTGTATAGTGCTCTGAACATAGAAAGTGGTTAGCAAGCACTAAGTATTAATCTTGCTGTTTCAGAAAACAAGGGAATTTGCTTTGAGGGAGCAGGAAAAGCACAATAAACACATGCACTTGGGGTGTATCTTCAGCTGGAATAAATCACTGGCTGGGCCACATGTACCTTTGGCAGGACTCTGCTCTTTGGACAAAGTTTCATCCACTGGGCCCTCGGTGATGAGTCTCTGATGAAGCCACTACAAGAGCACTATGGGTCCCTTTGTTCCTGGACTGTTCCCCACTTACAGCAGGGGCAGCTCTGCTGGTAGCAGCTATCCCTTTTTCAGTGACTACAGCATCATGTAAAATAATAGCAACACTAGGGAAATATTGCAGGCCACCAGCTCTGGTGCACCAGCAACTTAATTTCCTTGGGAACCCTGACACATAGAGGGTAGGAAAAACAAGGGGTACTTTGCTCTACTATTATGAGCCAGATCATGATGGCCCCAGCAGCAGCATCTTTCAACATGGCAAGTGGGAGGTCTGGCACTTCTGCACTTCAACAGATGGTCTATGGAGAAGCACAGAAGATGGTGTGGAAAGACAGGCACTTCTTTTGTGCAGCCTCCAGCACTGGCTTCTCCTCATTCCTAAGAAGGAATTAATCCACTGAAGACCGCACTATGAAAATGCAAAAAGCATGGGGAAAAATAAATTTTTTGAAAGGGGTATATTAGTATGTACTAATGAGTGTTTCCTAACATGTAAACTGAAGGGGCTAACCTAAGGTTTGCTTTGACTTACAGGAGCATGTAGAGAAAAGAAACAAGCAATAATCCAAGATACTATCCAGCAGTGTCACTATTCGATGGCTGGCCATATCCCAACCCATCACTTCTCTGTTGTATGAAATAGCACAGTATATCAGCTCTGAGAAGAAGCTGAAGCTTCCTAAAACTGGCTGCCCTGACCTCCTGGCTTAGCTTCAGCTCCTGGGCCTCTGGGACATTGCAGTGACAAGGCCAGCTCAGTCCCCCAAAAGACTCTCTTGAAAGAGCCACCCAAAAGGCAATAGCCCCATAGGCAGTAAAAGCAATGAGGTTGTCCCAGTATGCCACAGGATAACCCAATAAATTCCTGCTTGCATGAGTGCTAAGATTCATACGATTGAGACTGCATAGTTTGTCCCCTTAACTCACACTTCTTGTAAGACAAGTACTATAAGGGCATTCATTTGTTTTCATCATCCCCATCTTCTCTCAAGCATGCAATTATATGTTCTTGCCAGAAACCCGGTGTTTTGTTTAACTGTCAGCATCCAGCCCTCCACTTTAGTGGGTTGCACGGGAGGGTTTAGGGAGCTGTCACCCTGCAGGATCCATAGCTGTGTCCCCACAGGAATCCCCCCTTTCGAGATTCACTCGGGCCCCCTCAGGCCGCAGCTCGCCATGCTCAGGGCACGGGGCTATGGGGAAGCCGTGCGTGTGCTGAGGGCCGCGCTGGGCACCGAGCAGCCCTGGGAGCCCCTCTGTGCCGGGCAGCTCACAGCACACCGCACACCGGAATGTTCATTGCTGCTGGAGCTCTTCAATCAAGTGGCAACAGTCGGGTGAGTAAACACAGAGGTAAAGCACCAGCCTCCCGTGCAGGAACGCCTCCACCTACAGGTAAATCTGCCTTCTCTGCTGCAGAGAAACTCCCGCTGCCCCCCTGCTACGCACGCTCCGAGAAGCAAGAAGCCTCTATCGTTCTCAGCCATTCCGGAGGAAGAAATCTTCGTGGCACGCAGGTTTGGCAGCACTCAGAGCGTCTAAAAGGGCAGCAGCCAAGCTGCCACCCTGCCTCAAGTCCCTCCTCTGCCAGCGACATGTCACCCAGAGGAGCCGGGCAGGCCGGGCAGGCCACACGCTTAACCTCCCTGAGGAGATCCCTGTGGTGTCCCTTGTGCCACCAAAGGCAGCGCAGGGCACCCCCAGGACACCCCCAGGGCACCCCCTTCATCTCAGGACGGCTGGGGATCAGGGAGGCAGCACATCTCTGCAGCTCTTCCATCCTGTGCCGGCTCTTCTCCAGCCAAACTCCTGCTCATTGGACAAAAGCTCATTTTCCCCACAGTTCTGGACTTGCAGCAAAATAGGGCCTAAGGAGGTACCAGGAGAACATGGCGGGGCAGAAATGACGCAGGTAGTCCCTAAAATTGAGAAGCTAGAGTTGGTTGCTTTTATATTTTTAAGGCAGTTAAAGAAACACTTGTATTTTTCTCAACTACTGAGCTCAGCAGAAACTCTGCAGAACTGGATTCCTTATTACGGGTCTGCTTCAATCTGGTATTTAGCCTCAATTTAAATTGTAATTTCTCCTTTTTTTTTTTAATTCAACAGCAAGTCATAAAACAATGCATCATCAAAATGATGGTGCACCTTCTCCAATGGTTTCTTTCACCAAGTCTGAAGCTGAGCTGCTAGTGCAGGTGTTCCTAAAGAGAAAGCAAACTAGGATGCCCAGGATTTCTCCTCTTTTATTTAGCTTGTCATCTCAGCTTGCTGAGCAAACACTTCCATCTAGTGGCCTGCTGCACACATGCTGGGATGATGGATGTCCTTGGGAGTAACAGGTGATCAGAACTTTCTGTGGAGGAAAAACGACGATCTTACAGAATAATCAGATTATTTCTCACTGGCAGAAAGAGGGGCTGGATTGTGTCGAGCTGCTTAGCTTTCCCCTCTGAAGCCTAGGGCTGATTATCATGTAATGCTGTGCAGCTGCTACGAGTAGCATGCACATTATAGGAGTAATCAGTAGTAAATTACTTCTGAGACAATACTTGGTTGCATGTAAATTATTACTTTGGGTAGTCATTTGGAATAGATTAGTTTTGCAAAGTTTAAACAATCCTGGTGGGGGATTCTGCTATCCTTCTGTCCTGAGGGGACAAACTGCACTGCTGAACAGCCAGCACAGGGGAGTGCATGCACACAGGTTCATCCAAGTGCTGCTCCTGCTCTGCTGCTGGCCCTTATGCTCTCTGGGGTAGATTGTTTAAACTCTTTGCCTACTTTCTCTCCCTGAACCATGCAGACAGTCTGTGAGCTATGTACCATGTTACTGCCTGGTATAAATAATAATGTCAGCACAGAATTCCCTTTAGGATAGCCTTTGTGCTGGCTCTCTGATGCCTCACATGGATCTTGGCATTAAAGGACTAGTAGGGAATATTAAGGGAGAGGGCTGCCATCAGGTATCCTCTATCTCAAAGCATACACGAACAGATCTGAGATCACAGCTGGGAGACATTGATTTTTTTACCTTCAGAGCTTAATTTTATTTTTATGACAGCACTGGAATATTATCTTAGAGACTGATGACAGCCAACATCACCTGAAAAATGTCTAGAAACACCCACCTCCCAAATGTAGTTTCATGTGTTTCCCAGACGTCTCTTAACCCTCACCAATGTTTCTTTACATTACTATATGAATTTCAACAGCAGCTGAATTCCCCATGTGACAGCAATCCCCTGGACCACTGCCTCCTCTGCAGAGCCAAAAGCAAAAAAATGAAAGCCTCAAAAGAAAGGACACGCCAGACAAATTCATCTTGTTCTGCACCACAGGTGTGGAGAGAGGGAACAGAGGTGACAGTGGACACCCACGGCACAGTCAAGGACAGCAGTGAGGCTCCTGAAGTTTCTATCCAATGCCTTATTTGTTAGGTTATTCTTTCTCCTTCAAACATCTCACTGTGGGATAAAACCTTCAGGCAGCTGTAAGAAGAAGTTTTACTATTATTCTTTCTTTCAGGGCAGAACAGCTCTGCTTAATACATTTTTAAAGACTATATTCATCTAGGAAGACTATTAATAATTAAGAAGAAAACAATGGAATTATGGAAATTAAGGCACCTCTGGGTCTGTGAGAATATGGTATTTTCTGATGACTTACTGGCATCCATTCTAGCTCCCAGACAAACAGCATGGAGAGCAGGAAACATTTGTACCCCAGAGGGACCACTCTGCTTAGTCCAGGTCAATGCACAGGGCTGATGTTCTGTAATTAAAGACAAGCTGTCACATGATTTTTCACAATTTTTCAGTCTTTCTTTGCTGCTTGCATTAAGGCAGCAAGAGAACCTTCCTCCCTCCTTGTCCTGTCATTACAGGGTCACTAAAGAGATGCTGGCTGTGATGGACCAGCAGGAATCACAGCTGCTCTCCCATGGGGGGCTGCAGGAAATTCCAGGCCTCTGCAGATTTCATCATGCAGGACTACATTGTCAGACATGGTTGTAGAAGTGAATATCTTGCTGGACATCATGTCTTGAACACACTCTGTAAGTGCTAAATGGCCTGTTCTGGACCTAAGAAATGGAGGACTGGCCCTTGCCTGTGCATTTTACAAGAACCACTGGCACAATTAGGGTTACAGGGTCCTGCAGCCAGATAGTGCAGCATATGTGAATATTCCTCCCAACAGGGGTTCCCTGATGGGCCCTGCCCATCTGGAGATGTCTGTGCTGCAGGGATCACTGCTTGCCACACAGAATTTGGCTGGTTTGGAAACCAGTAGCTGTGTAGGTTTGGCAGCATCCAAGCCTTCCTGGAGAGTACTTTGAGCTGATTGCCCTTTCATTGAGGGCCAAAGTGGTCCCTGGACATGCTGGGAGGCGCTAGTGACAGAAGGAGGTCATTGCTGCTTTGATGCCCATAAGTGGAGGTTAAATATAAGGAATGGAGCAATGTCATAGGAAAAAATGGCTTACTTCTCTGCAATTCTTAAAATCAGATAATCTTCTTTGGACTGCTCCTCTAATCTGAGAAGGAAAAAGCCTGCTCTCTCTCCCAGTGAAGAACCACTAATGAGCCAGTACCCCACTGCCCACAGGGGTTGTGGGTACCAACAAAAACTTCTTCCCCTCTTACTTTCACATGTCCTGATTCCCTCTCCTTTAAAAGGGTGGTGGGATGAGCAGTATATCTGCAGTATGTCTGTGGCAGAGTGGGCACCAGAAATGAAATTACTACTCATCACCTGAGCTGCCATAGCAGATTGGACTCAGGTATTCATTGCTCAGTCCAGAAAGGAAATAAAATTTCTTGTCCCAGGTGACCTCCATAAAGTCACGGAGCTACACAGTGAGGTACAGACTAAGCTACAACTTACCTGCTTATGCACCCAGAGTTTGCATGGATAAACTGTTTCAGCCCTTTCAACCATCTCTGCGCCTACAGAAACTTTTCCTGGAGTCTACTCTACATGGAGAGCTACAAATAAGTTAAATAACTTTTAGATTAAACTTTACAAGTGGTTCCTTTCTAAGCAATGCAAATAAGGACAGGTGCGTCAGGTGTGCCAAGATTTAAGACTTTCCTGCCTTCCAATGTCTTCATTGAATACCGGTGCCCTCAGCTCAGACTGGGAGAAGTTACTAAGTGACCCCAGTTTCAGCTGAGGCTTGTTTTCCTGTGAGCAAGTAAGAGTTAATGCTACAATACCCCCTTCTCTGCGGGGTACTGTGTGCTAGGGGGTGCTTTATGGTCAGTGAGTGGCTTCAGCTCTACTCTCAGTGCTGCTTCATTTATTTACTATCAGAAAGAGAGAAACAAATTGTGTGTCAGTGCCTACCTATTCTTTAGGGTTCATCCTGGAGAGAGAAATCAATGACTCAATCTCTTCTTGAAGCATCTACATTAAAACATTGGGCGTGAAGTCTGACACTCTGTGTGTGTGTGTGTGTGTGTGTGTGTGTGTGTGTCCATGCATGGTTCAGCATTGCCATTCATCTTCACTCTCCAAATCAACAATTATCTGGAGTCCCCCAGGAGGGAAATGCGCTTGCAGTAATGACTAGGAAGCAGTGGTGTGTAACAGGATCCCCAGTGCTAAGCTTTCCCTGATAACCACATACACTAATAAAATAACCCTAAGTTGGTTCCAGTCCTTAATGTTTCCTTATTACTATTCCATGGGGCCTGTGCTGGGAAGAGAAACATCACTTCCCTGCAAACTAATATCCAAATGCAAGTCGTGCTTAGCATCTTACATGGGTCCTCATAAATTTGAGTGGGTTCCCTGTGTCTTCCATCTCTTTAACCTGACAGGATGATCACTCCCTGCTACCTGTGAGGAAATATTCTGCATTTATGTATTTCCTTTCTAATTTTGTGATCTATAACTTTATTTTACCCTTCCTCATTGCCTAACTCTGACCACTTTTGGAAGCAAAGACCGGTAACCCTTGAGATTTTTGCTATGCATGCCAGATCCATTTTTTGTCAGAAGACCAGAAAAAAAGTTGAAGGAGGTTAGCATAAGAAATCCATGAGAACTTTGCAATAAAAATTTCTTTACTTTGGGATGAGATGGTACAGTGCTGCAAACATACCTAAAAAAGAATCAGCTACTAAAATATGGTTTACATCCAGCCCAGCCTGACATGGACAGTCCTTTTCCATATCTCCTTGTTCTGTGTGTGTGTGCTGACTGATCTTTGTGCTCACAAAATTGGGGAGAGCAGGAGCTTGTGTATTTGCTCTATGATATTATTGATTATGAACTCTTCCCTGTACATAAATCTGCTTGCCTCCTTATAGGACTTATAGCTATTCATGCCAGTTTTTAGTTATATATTAAAATATGTCTGTCTCTCACCCAGGGGACCTTGACATTGGTTAAAATTGCAGCCTACACACACGAGAATAGCTCCAGAGCATGAAAGACACAGCACTCATCATGTGTTCCAATAGGCTGTGGATTCTTATGCCTATGTGCACATGCATTTGTTCTAGCCAGACCCTGCCTGATATCACAACAGCAGCAGAAACCCAGACAAAGACAAGGGTTAAGAAGCAGGCAGAAGTGAAGAAGAGACTGTGGTGAAGGCAGGGGTAAAGAAGAGACAGCAAAAAGAAAAAATAATTCACAGGTACACAACATCCAAAGACAAAGAATATATTCATATGTACCTGCTCTCATGTACAGACCACAAAGCTCCCTGCCAAGAAACAATCACCCCCATTTTGCCTGCCAGAAAACTCATCATGCAAGGGGGAATCTCTTGTTCAGGGTTGCTCCCCAGGCAGGAGGCAGAGCTGCCAGACACAATATCACAATATCACCTCCTGTGTCCCAGCAGCCTAGCCACAGCAATGAGGAAATCCTCAGCTTTGCCACCCACAGCTGGGATGCACTTCCCAGGAGCATGGCTCTGCCAGAGACACCAGCTCTGGTCCCAAAAGCCCACACAGAGAAGAACAGGACCATGGTATGGGGCAGAAGAAAGGCATTGTGTAGTGGAGCTGGGAGGAAAGCGGGTCCTGTGCTCAAGGAATCAGGGCAACATTCCTGGCTGTGTGTCATGACACCAGGGAGGCTGGGGGCCTTTTGAGTATGGCAGGTGGCAGGCAGTGAGAGAAGCCAGCCTTGTCCTACCCTGTGCTGCTGTGGCTACAGCTCTCTGTACCACAAAGGGTCATTTTCCATAACTCCTGAAGGCAGCAGGGAGTTTCCACAGGACTGACAGAAATCTTGTGTTGTGCTAATATTTTAAAAGGGTAAAGGAGACGACCCAGGTAATTATAGGCCTGTCAAGCTGACATCGACCCCAGGTAAAATAATGGAGCAGCTAATAGGGGAAATATAATTCATGCCCATCAGCAAGGGCTTATGGAAAACAGACTCTGTCAAATGAACTTACTATCTTTCTTTGTTGTGATTACAAGTTTACTTGATGAAGTCAGTGGTGTTGATGGCAAAAAAAAATTAGGATTTTCCAAAGCGTTCAACTTGGTGCCACACACTAGCTGGATTTAAATCCTAGAACAATACAAAGCCAACAGAATATGTGGTAAATGAATTAAAGTCACTGACTCTGAAAATATGACAGAAACCAGAAAACTGTCATCATGGCTATTGTCTAATGGATTGAGTTCCACAAGGTCAAGTGGGTTGCATGATGGTATTTTATTTTCATACCTGTGGTCTACTGAAATCTGTAACTCAATTCTGTCATACTGAGATTGAAAGACTAAAAAATTGTGAGGAGATGTCACTGATACAAAAAACTTTGTAATTTCTTGGTGATGTTGGAGGAACAAGTTTGGTAGAACTGTATGTATTTCAGTTGAGTCTAACATGAAGTAAGCATATCTAAGAACAGAAAATGTAGGTGATACCTACAGGACAGGGAACAGACAGGAATGCCTTCAAAAATGAGTTGTGAACCCCAATTAGTCATGCATAAACATCCGGTGCAATACTGTCAACAAAAGGTCTGGTAGAGCACCTGATCAGGGTCACCTCTGCAGCCAGTAAGAAGATGATTCACCTTTTATTTGAAACTTGCTACCACACCAGGGACCCAGACTGCTCAGTTCAATAAACAGTTTGATGAAATGGAGATGCTCAGAGAAGATCCAGGACAATATCCCTGGGATTTGCAAACCTGCCTTTCTAGGCATGACTCCAAGAGCCAAACTGCTCAGTTTACCAGGGTGATGGCTGTGGGGGTGATCTGACCATCATCTTTTGGCTTCCAACAGAGAGGAAAGCATCAATAGCAAAAGCACTATTGATTTTGGTGGGGTAGCTACTTGCTGAGTGATATCTGCTCTGGAGCTGGTCCTTGATGAATAACTCTACCCCCAGTATTTATCTCCTGTACCTGTAAGTAAGGACCATTACTTGTCTGCTTGTCAGGACATTGCAACAACAACTGAGATAACAGCTGAAAAGCACTGCCTCAGTGCCAGCTCACCATATAGCTCCATACATTTTATTATTGAGTCTGCTCAGCACTGAGCAGACTGCAAAGTCTCTCTTATGCCCCAAATGGCTTCCTTTGCCTCAGAGGCATCAGGAAAGGCTCAAAATAGCCAGAGAGGCTCTCACAAAACCTTCCAGCTGGGAATACCAATGTGCACCATGCACAGCCTAAGTGCACATCCTGTACTGTGGTTTAAGCCATGATACCAAGTTGAGCTAGTGCAGATGGCTGTGCACTATTAATTGATTGCTAACAGTAATAAATGGCTCCATAGTGTGGACTTGTAGTCTTATAAATAAGGTCCCTGGCATTTGTACTGACAGTAGGCAGCATGTGGAAATGTTCTGGAGAGAGGTGAGCTCCCAGCCCCTGTGGAATGCAAGCTGCCACCCTGCATCTTGGCCAAGCAACTATTTATTTTGTATTTCAATTAGAAAAAAGCTCATCAGATCCTTTGGTGGAAAAAAGGAAATTAAAAATAAGACTGATCTCTAAGCCCACTCTGGGGGCTAAATTTTCTTATTTGATTAACATTTCCCAGGTCCAGAAATAGAAAGGGTGGCTGACTAATAGGCTTAAGATCTCTGAGGTGAAATGATGCTACTGACTGAAGAATATGCATTAGCTGGCATCAGCACAGCCAGAAAAAAAAGGAGAAATCCACTTAGAGCTGCTTCTCCTGTAAGATAAGCCCCAGGTTCACAGAGTGAGATGCCTCCTCCCTGCTGCAGCAGTGAATTAAGTTTGTCATTTGTTATTGTGTCTTTCCAGCACACAAAATAGCAGCCCTGGGCTGTAATCTCCACTCATCTGAGTCTGCACAGTAATTGCTGGCAGCCATGGAAACCAAACTTCCCACAGTCATTTATAAACTTGACCCTCCTTGCTTCCTTATTGCTGCATTCAGCCAAGCCCTTGATGGGGGTAAGTGAAGAGAGAGGAAATCGTAAACTGCAAGAAAATCCAAACGTTTGGCGGCAGAGCACAGAGAGCTGGCCAAGAGCCCATCTGTGAGCGGAGCCTTTCCAATGTCACCGCTGGCTTTGCAGCAGGCTCCTGGAGGAGGAGGTGGAGCAGTGCCATCTGCTGCGATGAGCTCCCGTTAATGACTAACAGGCCTTGATCTGCACCACATGCAATGGGAGGATGTCTCCTTGCTTCCAATCCCACCACCAGCTCCCCAGGGAGCCTTGGCCATGCCACCTGACTTGCTTTCTGCCTGAGACATCCCAGCTGTAAACTGGGGATAGCCTATTTCACAGCATCACAGTGAAGGTGAAATGATGAAGGCCTCTGAGTAGATCAAAGATTGGACCATAGAATGCCAAAGAACTCATGCTTCTATTTTCCTCAAGGGTACAACAAAGATTCTAAAAATGCTTCCAGCCCAGCTGAAGATGGAGAACCTTGCCTAGGTGACATCCTGCCAGAAAACTTGATCAATCACCAAATACTCACTACATGCACAGTCTCTGGATGGCTGAAGCCAGGTGAGACTTCTGGCATCACTGTTAATTACGCAACTTTGTGGCCATCCAGAAACCTGATCATCTTATAATTTCTTTGAAATACCTATAGCAGCAACAAAAACCAAAGCAATCATTCGATAATGGCTAGATTTTATCTAGTTTAATTATTCAAGAATCCTCAGCTGTAACACTTCAGGAACAGCAATGACTGAATACTGACAGGAGTTTCAACACTACTGGAAAACACGGCATTGACCTTTGGGAGCATCAGGTTACACCACCTGACAAATGGCTACATCTCATTCCTACAATCCACTTGTAAGCGTTTCTTTTCTTTCCCCAGTACTTTTGCTATGTCAATATTATTTGATCTAAAGCCCAGTCCAAAGGATGACTTTTTCTTCTTAACATGCCACACCAGGTTATGATATCCTGTCAAACTGTGTTAAGCCAGGCTCAGTTATGTTAAAAAGTGACACATCTATAGCAGCTGCAGCATTCAAAGGTGGTCTTTTCTGGCATGGTGAATTAAGAAGTATACCACCTCATTTAATTTTTTCCTTTGAGAAGAGGGAAACTAATTAATATGCTTTGCATGGTCATCTTTTTTTTTTTTTTTCTAAAACACAGATGTCTGTAACTATTTGGACCTTATTTAGAAGGAAAAGAATATGATTTGGTGTCATTATTTACCTAAGAGCTATGTGCTAGCCATAAAATTTCGCTCTAGAGGTTAAATTATCTTGTGTTCAGATTTGTTTTGAGCCGAGGTTTTCAGATTGAAAGAGTGTTACACCTCTCAGAAGTATTTAGGCTCTTCCTTCCTCTTTAAATACTGTCTGATGCAACATGCTTCTCCTGGTCATAGGAAAGAATAGCAGCTGCATAACACTCCCTTTTCTTTTCCTAAATCCTTGTAGCCATTTCATCTATATCTTCCCACAACA
Source organism: Ammospiza caudacuta (assembly GCF_027887145.1). NCBI lineage: Eukaryota > Metazoa > Chordata > Aves > Passeriformes > Passerellidae > Ammospiza > Ammospiza caudacuta. The sequence continues at coordinate 26,671,477 of NC_080597.1, forward strand.
TCTGTATTTAAATTTCCCACTTCTCTGCATTATTAAAAAGTCTGCATGGAGCTTGTGAGAGGTTTGCACCTCTGTGCTGTACATCACAGACTAGAAGTGTTGCAGGAGAGGAGTTCAAGCAGCACAATTTGCTGTGCCCAACTGCATCTGCTCAAATTTGGCCTATTAAAACCACCAGAATATCAACTTTTACCTTTAAATCTATGCTTTCCTCTGTACCTTGCTAGCAGCTGGTCACTAAACTTAGTCATGAGAAATGGTGCACAGAGGCATCTGGAAAAAATAGGTGATCATGATAATCAATAAGTGCACCATAGCGGACTGGCATGAAAGGCTGGGCTGAAGCATGGAGAGAAATCTATTTCATGTTTTCAGCATCCACAGTATTTGCCTTAAGATGCTGAGTGTATCTTTGGCATGATTTGTTTTAAAAAGAGACAAAGATCTAATTAGGTAAGTCTGCTACCCCTTAATCTCTGGGTAGAGTCTGCATGTAAGTTCACCTGCTCTAAAGCTGCACACATGCACATCAAACACATGCACCAGAAGTGCTTTCATAGCTAGAAGCCTTTAGGGAGGCTAATGGAACAGCATGTGAGCAAGCTCATCCGGCCAAGAAACATGCTAACAGCACCTTTCTCACAGGTTCCAGACCCACCTAGACCCTCTCTGCCCAGGGTGAGGTCCTGTCTGCCCCTGGAATCAGCTCCACTTCACGTGGTCACCAGCTCCTTATCTGCAGCACTGTCCACAGCCCAGGTAGGGATCGCCACCTGGGACTTTAGGTGCAACATTGAACAAAACAGAGTAAAACTCCAGCTTTCTCAGCACCCACTTAATTCAGCTGCTGTGATTTCTGTGTATTGACTTGACCTAAATTATTTACCAAGTGATGTTTATTAGAACGAGCAGCACATACGCTTGCCCTGTTCTTATTCTTCTCCAGGCATCTGTCTATGGCAGCAGTTTGGCAGGGAAGGGGAGGAAGGAAGGGAAAGAAAGCTACTGATTTTTGTTTGGGGTTGGTTTTTTTCAGGCTGACAAATTCTGTAGTGACTACAAAAGATATTTAATGGGTGAGGTAGAAAAAGGCCCACTGAAATGTCCCATTTGCTGCAGGGTGTGGGATCTAGTCAGACAGGATTGACCCACTCCCCTTCCCAGCTAGGTCCATGAAGGTGCTGTTCTTCAGCTGGCTTTGCCAGTTCACCCCATTGTGGGGAGTTATGGCTGCACTGGTGCTCTGTGGCACAGAGGCTGGATGCAGTGGGAGGGGGATGCTTGGACAGAAAGGCAGCAATATCCTTCTCAGACAAGAGGGGAGGAGCTGGGGGTCAGCACCAGTATCAGAGCATCTCAGGTCTGATGATCTGGAAGAACACTGTCAACCTCACAGTATCAGGCACAGACCCTCACAACCACAGACAGCAAGTAAGAAATATGAAGTCCTGAAATTTGCTCCCAAAACTCTTCTGCTGATACTTCCACACATCCCAAACCACTTATCCCTTTCCCCAGAATCTAGCTATGGCAGGATCCTTGCACTCTGGGCATAGCATAGTGTTTGTTAGCTTTACTCTCCTTGGAGGATTAGATACTTTACTTCCAGTCTTTATGCTGTCAGCTGCTCTACCCAAAAGCAGTGCCTGGGATTTGACTTTTAAAAGCTGTTTCTGGGGGCATACAGCACTCTGGTTGCAATGCCTCCATGAGGTTTTACACGTGTGCTGCTTCTGAAGTCCATCTGTTCTCTTCAGAGAAGCTGGCCTCCACTGCTGTTCACCCCAAAGGATCAAGAGAAATGAAGAAAGATGCAACAACTTGTCTGGACCCATTCTTCAGCAGGAGGTAGGAAAGATGCAAGTGGGAAACTGCTAGTTCTGCTTTCTCCAAAATCTAATATGGCAAATTGGGCAGGCAGAGCATGGATTGTTACATCCTGTAGGACAAACAGGATTAACAGCCCTGGTGCTAGCCAAACATAGAATTATAAAAAACAGGGATGGAAGGGCTCAAACAACATCTTGTCCACCCCAATTCCACAAGGCACCATCTGCTGTTTGCCTAGTCAGCTCTTAAAAGCCTCCCACGATAGAGATGTCACTGCCTTTCCAGGCAACTTTCTCCACTGCTTTTTCTGCCATTGGTGTCAGGAAGCTTTGTTCTCATGCCAAACTTAAGTCTCTTTTTCTGCAATGTATAGCCATTGTTCTCACCCTCACCAAAGCAGTCAGGAAAAAAAAAAGAATTCTGTTTCCTTACTGAGGCTTTTTGTGTTTTTAGAAACCATTGTCAACTCTGTTTTCAGTCATCTCTCAGTTAAGCCTAGTTCTTTCACTCTTTCCCCCCAACATGTTTTCCACCATCTATGCTCTCTATCTGTATGCCACCTCAGAACTCTTGGAGTGTGGTGATAGCACGTCCAAAAGAGGACCCAGCAGTCTTCCAACTGGTGATGTTTGTCCTTGAACCATAAACTATTTTTCAGGGTCACTTTTTCCATTAGGCATTTCAAATCCTGCCTGCCAGACATGCACAGAGCCCTTTCCAGATGTGTGTAGAGCTCACCCTCAGCTGCAGATTTAATAATCCCCTAGCCCATCCACCAAGCTGTTTTAATGAAAGCATGGTATTATAAAGCACCCACTCAATAAATCTTTACGGTCTGACAGCAAATCATTGAAAACTTATCTCTAGATCTGTTTATCCTTTTTCCATTGGACTGTTCTCTAGTTTGTGTAGCTCCATATCTATAGCAGACTGACATCCTTGTTTAGCTCAGTTTGTATAGTGAAAGCACCAGAAGTGTAGCGCCAGCATGAGTTTCCAAGGGAGTCACACTGGGTGCAGCCTCCAAAGAGGTGGATTTTTCCTTTGCAGGAGCTCCCAGCACAGCAACATGACTGTAGACAGTTGAGCTCCACTTCTGGTAGCTGCAGTAAATGAAAGACCAGGCTCCACAGTGTGTTTAGGAAGGGAAAGCTTTCTGGAGCCATTAAGTCACTAACGTCCATGTAGTCAGACCTGAAAGAAAGGTGCTGAATTGATGGATGTACTTGTCATATTTATAGTTTGTAGCAGAGTGATGAATGTGCTTTGTGGTTTATAATGTGATGCTCATTTAACTCTCCTTTTTAAGATCTGGCTGATTTATAGAAGCCAGTGTTACTACTGCGTTTCAGTGGGGTGACAGGGATAATATTAGAGCTCAGAGGTTTGTCAATTAGTCTTGAACGACAAAGCCAGGCTCCAAATGGCTGCCTCTGACTGGGAAGATTTAACGCTGGAGAAAATGGATCCATTTTAAAGACATCTCTGGTGTAGTAGTGACCCACTGATTTATGTCCTTACCCAGCATTTTGTGGAAGTCCTAATTTATGGGGATACAGTTCCAGCTGCCTCAGTGAGTCAGTTCACAGAGGTGTGTTCCAGCACACAGCACATCTCTGGCTGTAGCAGATGTCAGGTACCACTGCCCAGCTGTAACAGAACGCCCCAGAGCCATCCCTTCCCTATTTTTCTCATGATGGCTAATGGTTTAGAGTACATTTGTTTTTATTACCCATGGAGAAGCGCTTGATTTTCGGGAGTCAGGTGTTCAGTATGCACAGAAAGGGTGGGTGCAAGGTCTCTCATCATGTGAGTCAGGGCAGGCACTGCTGAGAGCTTTGATTTATCAGACTTAACACACATCATTGTCCATGTTTTCAGCCTCTGCTCTGCCATAGACTCTCTGCTGACTTTTTTTAGCAGGTCTCTTCCTCCATCAGCGTCATCTTTCCTCCCACTTTAAAGCTAATGGAGGTACTTAGCTCACACATGTAATGAGCACTCGAGCAGCACTCTAAAACCACTAGGTACATGTGTGTAACAAGCTTTTTCAACCCAGGAAGGCAAATGCCTATGTGTAAGACAAAATCACATCATACTATTTCGGGTAGGATCTTCAATGTTCGTTTAGCTCAAAATGCTTTGCCAGGCTACTGGAAATGCTGTTAGTCATCAAGCTAAATATAGCAAAACATCTGAGGTGAAGGCAAGAAATTTAGAAAAGTGAAAATGTGTGCAGATAGAGAAGCCAAGATCACCCATTTAAATCAGTCAGCACACCTAGTTCTTTTTCATTTGCTGTCTTGGTCCCTCTGGATTTTGTTTACTCCTGCAGAATTTTATGACAGCTGCCCCTTGGGAGTGCATTGCACACCGAATTTTGTCCCTGGGACAGGGACATTTTAAGCATCCAGATGATATGAGAAACAAAAACTTGGATGCACAGGTGCCTGGTGCTGCACAGGTGCAGGGAGATCAGGAAGAGGAGTGGGACCCAGCCAGGGAGGGGAGGAGCAGACCCAGCCAGAGATGTGTCAGGGATGGGGTGGAGAGGTGCCTGCTGACAGGTTCCAGAAGCAGCACTGGTACAGGGCTGGTAACATAAAGATGTGGTTGGGTTTGGGGAGGAACCTCATCTGTTGGCTCAAACAAACCAAGCCCTCATGACCTAGGATGCTTTTGAAGGCTGCTGAGAGCACCTCAGCGCCAGCACCTCCTGAGACAGCCCTGGAAAAATGCCTCCTTCTCATGGAAAATGGGCATAGTAAGCCATATGTTAGCAGTGATGTGGCAGTCAGGCTCTGTCACCAGGAAGGCCACAGACAGCCTATAGATTGCTCTGAGGTGGGTCTCCTGCTGGTGAGTTCTTACCGCTATTTTTAGGCTGAGGCACTTTTTGCCTTCAACTTTCCCCCCTTTTTCACCATCAAATGGCCATGAACTCTCTCACAGCTGACAGAAATTTGTATCCTTCAGCAGTAATAGATCCATCATGACTAGGCTGAGGTAACTGAATGCAGAAATGCATATTTGAGATGCTGTTCATTTTAATAAATTACACTGCATGAGTGGAATAGATATTGAATTTAACATATACTGGCATGAAATAATTCTTACTAAGTGGTGTCTGGAGTCAGTTTTCAATCTAATTTCCCTTCTGTAGTTTGGTTTGTTGGTTTTTTTTTTTTGCATAAATAGATTTTATAAAGATCAGCAAATTAAGTTTTGGGCACGTAGCAGGTTTTCCTTATGATGAAGAGGACAAGTATGGTTAAGCATCCACCTGTACGCATAAAGGACTGAGATTGTTTGTTGGCCCTGATACACTGTAACTCATCTGAATTTATCTCATCAGCGAAAAAATTGAATTTTTCAGAGGTCCAGCAAACTTTTGAAAGCTAAGGCTTGTGTCAAGGTTAATTAGGACATAACTTTGGAATGGCACCAAGGTTGCTGGCCCAATATGGAAAACAGAGCCATCAGGCTGGCCCTCACCCAGCCCTGTGAGGCTCTGGGAGTGTGGATGCAGCCATGCAGCCAGAGAGGCTCCTGCCCATGCCCTGGGGTGAGCTGGTGGGAGGGATGGCTTTGCTAAGATGAAAGACAGCTCTCCACAAAGAACCCCTCGCTACACTTCTGCCTTTGTCCCCACTGCATCCTTCAAAATGGGGCTCAGGCTGGAAAGTAAGGGTTCCATACAGACATGGTTTCTTTCTCCAGATATCATCATCATCATCATCATTATTATTGCCATAAATTGTACAGGTACAAAGCCAAGAGGAATTTCATCATTACCCAGCCTGCCTGAGATGGTCAGTGGGAACAGAGGTGGCGTTCCTCCTCATCACCAGCCTTCAGAGAGGAGGCCTGTGCACAGATGGACAGGTTTGGTGGATGTTTCCTGTTAAAACAAACAGGAGGAGGACAATATAATATATCGCAATCATTAAGAAGAGAAAGAGTTGATTTCCCCAAAGACTTTACTACAGGACTTCAGCTCAAAGTAGCTGGCACCTTAGCTGGCACCTTGTGCCACGTGACCATCATCTGTCATCTGTCATTTCACCCCCTCACTGGAGCCAAGCTGTCTGAGCAAACTCATCTTTCTGGCTGCTGCTTTCCTAGTGAAGGCTGAGCCAGCCTTTTGCTCCATGACAACAGGTTGAATCCAGCCCAGCCTCCCAGCAGCCAGAGCTCTCACCATCTGATGGGTGGTTTGTCTCAGCTTGGTTCCATGCTGGGGGAAAACAAGCACATCTCACCACTGGGCTGCCTGGCTTTTGGCAGAGCAGCGCAGAGGGCACAGCATGCGAGCACCCCCCCATCCCCTGCAGATGTTCCTCTAGGTCCAGAGCACTGCAGGGATGCATCTCCCCACTCACCTCCGTGCAGGGGGCCAAGCACTCCAGCAGATACCTCAGACTGACTCTTTCCATGAAGCATATGGACACATTAGGCTTAATCCACTGATCATGGGACTTACAGCGCTCCTAACCTTTCAGTCTGACCTTGATAGGTCAGAGCAGGCTCAAGTGAAAAAGGGCTCTGCACTGCTCCACATTCCTGCAGCTCCAAGCCAATCACACAGCCATGGTGAGCAGCAGAGACCAGGCTGCAGGCATGTTAGCAAATAACTGCTGTACAGACTGTTTATTGTCCACTTGATGCCAGTCCTTGTCAGCATCAATATCCCAATTTCTCTTGCTACAAACAAAGGTTAAGTGAGTCCAATTACTCTAGTAAGGTAATATCAATAATGCTACTAATTACAGCAATCGCCTTATGGATCATTAGTTTATGATTATGACTTGTCAAGTGCTTTGGCAATTTTATGCAAGAATCACTCACAATGTGTCATGAAAAGAAATATCTTCTTGGCATTGCTAGGCTCTTCTCTGTATCAACAATCCTGAAAGTTTGTGTGAAGTCTGCCAGAAGCTTCTTAGGAAAAGAGATGTCCATCTGTAGCATTTGCAGCTCCACAACACACAGTAGGAAGAGGGTAATGGCAAGAGGGGGGTGGAGGGGTCCTACCTTATGCAAATGGAAATTTATTGAGTCTTGAAGAATTCCAGACAACAGGATCCCATGCAAATAAAATGGACCCAGGTTGTGTGAGGTACTGACATGTTTTCCTAATAAGAGGCATTATTGTCCTTACAGCCTCCCTGGAGAATCTTGGCATGTCTTATTTTATTTGAATAAATAATTAATTTAGTTTAATTAAGATCATCCAACAGTCTGGAGATAGGTTTTACTAATTCAAATGCATGGGAATGTCTAAGTATGTAGATGGTATCCACAGAAACTGATTTTTCTCTTTCTGTTGAACTGGAGGTAGAAATTGGAAAGCTCTCTCTGTCTTGTAAATTTTCCTTTGCCCACAGCTCTGCTGTCAGAGCAGTGGTGACCAGAGACAGGGTATTCCAAAGACATGCAGTAGGAACCCTTCTAGGACCCCTTCTTTGGTCACAAACAAGTGAGTTCTTAGTGCCTGCATCACACTGAGGAATTTTTGCTCATTTAACAGCTTTTCCAGGGCTTTTCCCAGGACCCTCTCCACATTACCATATTCCACATGTTAAACCCCTTGCTTAAGTGAGTACTAAAATCATTGAAACACAACTTTAATTAAAAATAAAAGGGAAATTGAATTTAAAGTCAGAGAAGAGATCATTTTAGTCCACTAATCTCACTCATGCACATGACAGATCATAAATTTCACCCTCCACTTCTTGCACCAATATACAGTAGAATTAAAATGCCTGTTCTAGAAAAGGTCCTTGTCTGGAAGATTATAAGATTCCTCGACTCATCAGCCCATTAACAAATTCAAGGACTCTTTTCAAGCATTTTGAAGGATCTTATAAAGGTCTGGAAGCCTTATGAAGCTAAAGCAAACAGCTGGAAGTGAGATTTATTCACAGACAATCCCTGAGTGCTACAATATCCCTGGAACACATAGACATCTTGTCTACACTTGCTCTTCACTGTTGTTTTGGACCTGCTGTAGGAATCAAACTGGCAGAATAATCATGATGGAAGTCCTGCTACTTACTAAATTTTCAGAAATGGAGAAATGTCTTTCTTTACAGTTCCAGCTTCAACAGTGAAACTCATGGCTAAATGTCTGCCAAGTTGCACAGCTGGACAAATGGTTCAAAAATCCAGGGAGCTCAAAGAGCATAAGAAGGTAAATCTCAGATGAACATGACTGTAGAAAAATGGCATCCAAAAAATGCAGCATTCCAGACCAATTTCTGCCACGTTCTGCCAAAACTGATTTGACAGGCACTAGCACTTTTTTGGCCATAAAGATGCAATACAAGCAATCATATATTTGGATGGCTGAGAAGACAAGGACTTGACCTCATTTCTCACTACATACCCTCTTAGACTTAGGAAGATGGCGCAGGCAAGGCTGAAAGTAATATTCAGTTCATAATCATGTGAAATATTTAACAGAGAAAGCAGATGCTTAATAAGATTTTAAATTACTCATTAGAGAAAACCTTAAGCAAGAGACAATATACACAAGCACATTAAACAGGACAGCATCATGGTTTTTTCTATTCCCTTTTAATGTACAAGCAGACAACTGAAGAGAAATAATCCCCTAAACTATTGTAATAAGGCAGCTTCTGTCCACATCATTGGGATACCAGCTGGAAAAAGACAGGTAATTCACCTCCAATTTCATTTGGCAAGATGAGAAGACCAGATAAATTGTGATCATGTGCAGCTTTGGGTCGCAAGAGTAAAAGCTTCACTCTTTGTTCTCCATGGTTGGCATTGATTTACCCTCACTTGAACTGAGAGGTTATTTAAGCAGTAATTTCAGCTTCCTGCAACACTGAAGCAATAAATGGATTCTCATGTGTATTTGACATATTTTTACTAAGCACATTCATGGGGAGACAACTGTTGATTATCCTCCATAGACAACTGAAATAATAATTATGATAACAAAATGTCAGTGGGAAAATATGGCTTCAAGCACACCTGCCATTTGTTTATCCCTGACACGTTCATAAATACCCACTTTTCTCCTCTTTTTTCTTAGGGCTCCAGGAAGAGAGGTGGCAGGGTGGGGAGAAGGGGGTGACATGCAAGCAGCAAGGTTGTTTGTGGAATTCCTGGTGACTGAGGCCCATGCCATTCATTAGTATGTCTTGAGCAGCTTCACAGAAATGGGAAGTGATGTTGTACAAAAGCATTAGGAGTTAATTACTTTTTCCTCATGGGAATATTTGGCCTGTCCTGAAGACCATGCATTGCTTGGCTGTGCTTTAAGCAAACCAAGAAGCCAATCCCAGGCTTGATGTGACTGTTTCCCCCTGCCTACAAGGGCACCAAAAGGACCATAGACTAACTGTGTGTGTCAATGTGCCCAGGTGCATGGCAGGTGGCTGGAGACCACTGTTATCCCACCTTTTGTGTTGTGCTTTGGGCAACCTGATTTTTGCCAGTCCCTTTAGCAGGGGTACAAGAGGGCTCATCCACCTGCTCCATGAGAGTACACCAAGGAGACATCAGCACCAACAGTTTCCATCCAAGCAGTAAGCTCATGGTTTAGTGGCAGGCTTGGTAGTGTTAGGTTAATAGCTGGACTCAATGATCTTAAGGATCCTTTCCAACCTAAATGTGCCCGAGGCACAAGGAGCAGCCCTTATGCGGGCAGGCACAGACCCTTGCTAACTGGGCTGCAGCATTTTCACAACCTTATCCCCATGGAAATGTGCTACATGGATATAGGGAGCTCAACTAAATGCTGTCTCTGACAAAAGAAGACTGACTCTCTTCACTCTGCTGCTCCCTGTATGCACACCTCATTACCCCAGTCAGGCACTAAATAAGTGTCTGAGCGCTGCACAAGTGTAGGATCCCCTTCCACCTACTCCCTCTAGTCCAAAAATGATGCCTTTTCCCAGGAAAGTCAAAATGGGCCTCATGTAGCTGATTTAGGGCTGTGAAAATTCACAAAGCTGCCACTCCATCCCCAGCATTAGGAGTATGCACCACACAGCTAAATGAGGAGGTGCAGCTGACTTGATTCCTGCTTTCTCAGTGCCTCCTTTCCTGAGCAAAGCATCTTTTGCTCATACTGTGCTAGAATTAGTTCCCTGGCTGAATAAAACAGCCTGCAGAGCTGTAATTTTGGCACTGCTCACCAGTACTAAAAACAACTTTGAAAAAGAGAAAACAAAAAGGAATACCATATCTGTCAGTTCTTGGCACTAATCAGTGAAAATGGCTTCACTTCAGTGGCACCAAATGAACATAAAGGTAATTGAAATGGAACGGCCAGCAGGCTGACCACCTTTAACAGTATAGTCTCTGTGCCAATTTAAGAATTATTTGGATTTTTCTCAGGGGGTTTTAATATGTATAATTACATTAACATATAGGACCCCTGTAATATGCCAAGCCAACAGCCCTAAAGATCTCTGCCCTCTATAAACAAAACAGATTCAATCCAGGAAGAGCTGCTGCCCTCTCAGCGAGGCTCATCCTGTCCATCAGAGATGCAGCTACTCTAGATCATTGTATAGATACTGACCAGCACTGTTACAAGCACTAGAGTAACCCAAACAATGACATCTATCCTCATGTCTGTACCTCTGACCTTAAATCAGAAGCCACCAGCCTGTGGTTGTGAGTCGAGACTCAGAAACTGTTCAAGTGCAGCTCAAATGTAGGATCTGTCCCATGACAGAGCCATGTCAGTGCAGGAGCTGGAGGTGATCCAGCTCTCCAGCTGTGATGGGAAATGGATTCAACCTCAAAGTCCCATCCTCATGTCTATGTCAAACCAGTCCCTGTGGCAGAGTAGTGGAGAGAAAGCTGTCAGCTGCATGTGAGAAATAGGACACAGTGATTATATGGAAGATTATGATGAGATTTATTGCTAATACAATATCTAAATATTGCCAATGCAGTATCCAAACAACAGCTTTATCATGTATTACAATGAATTAATTACAGTATTATCAGGTCATGGTCCCTCCTGTTGAGTCATGAGTTTCAGTGAGACCCCCCCTGCTGTCTAAACTTCTCAGAGAAGTCTAGGTGCAGCTAGGCCCACTTAGTGTCCAATTTGGTCAACAGTTTGAAGGGTAATAAGCAGATTTGACTAGAAATGTACATGTTTCCAGTCTTTGGCCCTGCTGAATTCTCAATTACAAAACAACAAAGCACCTATGTAGCTATTTTAGGATTTTATCTCTGTGTTTGACCAGATATTAGTCTTTTTAATCATCTGTCCAAAAGTCAGTGTTCCCTGCCTTTAGATTGGATGTACCCTGCAGGCTGCAAATTTGGGAGGCCAATTTGCCAAGTTGTTCCAGTCTTCTGCAGTATTTTATGCCCTTCTGCAAGCTAGTGTGCACCAAAGTCAGATGAAAACATCTCAACTTCCCCACCACTGGAATACATTAATTATGCAAGCAACCAGAGAGTTCCTCCTGAAATACCCACCTGGTTCTCTTATCTTAGGACACATTGCCATCATAGAAAGGTATGTGGGTATGTGTGAGGGGGAGAACAAATTCAAAGACCAGACTAACTTTTCTTGCAGTCTCAGTCCCTTCTGCCCATGAAGAAACAGGATTTCTGGCCAGGCTTTGTCAATCCCTGCCTGTAAATGTCTCCCAAAAATTCTCCCAGCCTTGGCTTCAGGAAGCACATGATGTCTGCTGACCCTTGGCTGTCAAAAGTTGTTGACATGATTTTGTAGGGTCAGGAAAGTTGTATTAAGTGGTCTGAAGTATTCCTAAAGGCCAAAGTCCCTTGGAGGCAAGGGATTGGGGATTGCCTAGGCAGCAGACCTGCCTAGCTCTTGGCCATGGTGTCCAATTGGAGATGCAAGTATTTCTTCCCACGACTGAGGAGTCAATAAAGCACCACCCCAAACCCAGAGGCTTGTGGATCACAGAGGATTGGCTGTGACTGTGTCCACTCAGCCCAGCCTGGGATGAGGAGCAGTGCCCACCTCACCCAGGTCACTGGTTCCTCTCCTTCACACACCTCTGGATGTGGCCTTTGGGGATGTGAACCAGCACAGCTCACTGGTTCACAGCAAGCCAACCCGGGCCAAGTCATCTCTCCTCAGAACAGAGCTGGGTGGAGCATGAATGCTGTGTGTAAAATGAGGAAACAAGCACCCAAGGGCTGACAGGATTGGCTACCAATGCCAATGGCCTCATTTCATAAAACCTTGGTCACCTCCACTCTCCTCTGAATCCAAGTCAGTTTTGGTTTTCATTCTGAATTCCTCAGACCCAACCTACCTTTCAGTGAGCCTGCTTTTGAGATTCCTTGCTTTGCACACTGGGAAAACTGGCTTGTTAAAACATTTAGATGGGAAGGGCTAAGAGCATCTCCTCTATCTGTAATTCAGGTGCAGAACAGAGGGTGCAACCACAGGGCACATCAGAGCACACTGATTATTCTGTCAGGAGCAACTTAAGATGGCAAATTTTAAGCTCTTATTTCTGGTCATGAAGCTCCTGCAAACACATCAAGACTTTTGCACCTGCACCTCATTATTCAAAATGATTTGATGAGCAGTATGTGCAAACATGTTTAACTGCACACAGATCATTTGATGTGACCTTCACTCAAGAGTTCAACATTCACATACTGCCAAATGTGTCACTGCATTTGACTATGGTACTGTCAACCACACTGTTCTTTTCAGCCTTGATTTCTTAAGGCTGAAAAAGGGGAAACATTCCTGCAAGAAGGATCAGAGAAAAAAAAAAACAGCAGGACATTTTGCTCTTCTGTGAGATAAAATTCAGACAATGAAGGCAGGGTTCAAATTTAGAATTATTTTCAGCCTTTCCTGTCTAAAGAATCAAGAAAAGCATAAGCCTGATCAATGGATTGTTTGGAAAACTTCACATTTTCTCTTCATGGTCTCAAAAAGTAATTGCATTTGCATACATGAGGGCGATTCTCCTTGCAGCGGAATATCTTTCTTACTGATTTCACATCTGATGATTGCTTTAGCATGGGGAGCCTGGATAGATCTATTAAATGGCCTGTAGTATCATTTGGTCCTCTTTGTAGCACAGGTCCCACAGATGCACCAGTTCTCCTACTCTCTATTTGCTTGTTTTAATTTTGCTCTCTTTCTCCTGGAGCCAAAAAGGGAGGAAAGAACCAGTGACAGACACCACTGATATTGCTTGATTAAAGGAACTCATACACCTCAGTGATGGGTGAGAGGAACTTAGGAAAAATCAAATTTGACTGACAGCCTCAGTTCTGGATCTCTTGCCTGAGGTATTGGCATGATAGTGCTAAAGGTCTTCTCTCTAACACAATAATATTTCACATACCTGCCAAGCATGCTGATTTGAATACATTCATCTCCCAGTTTCTGTCACCACCTATCGTGGTTCATCACAATCACTGCTGCATTATTAATAATCCTTCCTCTGTGTATATGAGCATGTTTGTAGCCCAGATGGAAAAGAGCTCCACCTGATCAACAGCAATCTCAGTGGAGGGCACCGTGTGGGGATTTGGAAAAAATTTACAAGAAGTCTGCTCTCCTATGTCAGTTTGAGAGAGAGTCCATCACTGGTTAAAGCATCCTCTCCAGCTGGCCATGCAGGATACAGGTGAAGTGACAGGGAAGAGAACAAGGGTTTACTTATTTTAATGGAACTAATCAGGAAGTTATCCTGATAAGATCACAGTGTGAAGAGTGTGCAGGTGAAGGAGGATTTCACCCCAAAACTCTGCAGGAAACCATGAAGATAACAGCTTTGCCTGGCTAAAGTCCTCACTGGAAGGGCATCATGCAACATTTTAGTGAGCTGACAGCATTGTCAATAGGATGACAATATCCTATTTTAACTGGTGAAGTGGGAAAACTGTGTCTGGTGGCACAGCAGAGAAATAAAGAACCTCATCTATTAGTCATGGCTCCTGTTGTGAAAGAAAAAAACAAAACAATGGCATGAGAAGGGCCAAGGGGCACTGACATGTAATCCTTACTTCAGAAAATTCTGGGAAAGGGCATTAAGAGCCCTGTGTTTCCCTTAACACTAGAATGTCTGATGGCTCTCCAGGACACAGGAATGTAAGCACTGATACTTCCAGAGAAGGATCCACTAATAAATCCTAATCTGTGTTTTGCCAGAGGGCACTTCTTTTTCAAACAAACATGTATGTTCATCACCACCTTCCCTTGAAAACAGAATGGCAAACAAGACTGTATCCCAGCCCCCAAATATAACCCCCAGCTCATTATTTCCTCTGTGTGAGCCATCTATGGCACTTTAGAAGGCTCAAATTTTACCTGTAGGGCCCAGGTGGTGAAATGGAGAGTCCTTCATCCTTGGCAGAATCACCCTGGGACTCATGTCACAGCAGATTTGCAGCTTTATCTGTCCTTTGTTCCTTAGTAGATGGAGTTTCATGGCCAATGAATCTCTTTGAAAGCCATCTCTTTCCGAAGTACTAAACATGGTGGTTGGTATCTTCCTCAAGAAAAGACAAGGCCAAATGAGCTTGAGAGTTGAGTCTGTCCTTCAGCTCTGAACTCAGTTACTCTGGAGAGTACTCAAAAGCCATGCACTAGGCTTGGCATATACTTATTTCTTTGACAGAAGGCTTACCTTGTCAGTCTGACAATAATGTTTGATTCTCACAAGTGCTTCTCAAAGCAGCATGTGCATCATTAACCTCCCTCCCATCCGTGCCTTTGAGTTCTTCCCATCCTACAGTGACTCTTCCTTGGCTGCAGAATTGCTGTCACCCTGCATCTGCAGCCTCCTGTGGTGGAGCTGAGGCATGAGGTGCACTAATTCATGGCTTACAGCAGCTGAGAAGGTGAATCTTTGTTAAGATCCCACCCTGGGAATGAGAGAAGCTGAGACTCATGTTCCCTTCAAGTGCTTCCAGAGGGAGGCAGAAACTCCTCACAAAAGAGTGTGGCACAGGGGTGAGCATGTTTATTTTAGCCCATTTCAACTGCCTGCCATGCTCTGACAAAGAGATGTCCATCTTGCCTCAGGAGCAGGATTTTTCAGGTTTTACCCTAAAGCATGTGACCCAATACCTGCCCTTTTTGCCTTGCCTTAGGTATGTTGTAAAGGGTTGTGAAATTAGTCCAGCCTCTTTAAAATCCAGCCACAGCCTTTGCATCCATGACCTCAGGGAGAGGGGCAATACATTCAATGGATAAACTACATGCAGCATTTAAAAAAAAATCAGCTCTAAAGCTGCTGCCCTTTAATTTCAGTGAATGACCCCTTGTTCCCGTGTTGCAGGACAGAGTTTAAAGAAAAAAAAAAAGGAGAGAAAGGAAGAAGCAATCAATTTCACTTTCCATCTTTAATCATTGTGAATGTCTCAGACAAGGCTCCCTCCAACTAGTCATCATTTCTGGCTAAAGAGTCCCTGTAATCTCTCATCATCTGTAAATTCAATGACACTTGTGTCTTCACTGACCTTCTCTGGACCTTTCAATATCTTCTACATTTTTCTTCACCTGACAAACAATGATTTCTGACCTCTCATCAACTTGATCCTTCCTGTTGTCCTCTGAAAGGAGCCTGTTGCATTATTCAGCCAGTCCCTGACTATTGCTTGCTTTCTGCTTATTTGAAAGCAGGTACTGGAGTCCCTGTTTTCAAAGCAAAGTCCTTCATTTTAGGCAGATTGTCAGTGAAAGAAAAAGTTGATAAAATCTTTACACAAATCTCAGAAGAAAGCTTTCAAAGTGAGTTATCCCCTTATTTCTACTCCTAACATACACTCAGAGCTGGATATTGCTGTTGACAAGCCTGGGGAGAACAACAGAAGCAGTTTTTATTGCTATGGCATCGACTGGCTTTGGAAGTTGCTCATAGTTTAGCTCTTTGGGGCTTTTTTGCCCCTAAAATAAGCTGTAGTTTTGGAGTAGGGCTCAAGATGGGTCTTGGAAAACAGAGTGTCTGCTGCTAGCAGAAATTGTGAGTGCCTTGGTCTGTGTCCTCTCATGTCTCTTTGTCCCTTTCTATGAAACAGTCAGTGATGCTGTGGACCTGCTTTGCAAGAACATTGATAGCTGCTAATGAAGAGCTCTAGAAAGAGCTGGCTGTTATCCTACATCAGCAATTTCCCTTGGTTTTGGACTGGCCTGTACAAAGGGCCCCTCCTCCAAAACATTCCATCTCCCCATCCTCACAGGATATGAAAGCAAGGCCATGTTCTCCCCCAGCCCTACCCACTGCTGTCTTACAGCCCAAAACTTTGCCCAGGCCCCTGGCTTGCCTGAGGAGAGCACATGAACCTCTGTGAGCCCAGCTTTCTCCTTCTTCTCCCCAGGCTTCTTTGGGCAGCAACAAAACATTCCCTGCTGAGGACCCTGCAAGTGTCAGCGACGGCTGTGAGGAAACAAACCAAAACAAACCAGTGCCATTCACACACCACAGCTGCTCCTGCAGCTCTCTGCAAACTCCTTCAGTGCTGCAACACTAGGCCAGCTCTTGCATTCCAAATTTGCTGCAGAGCCCTGGCAGCCAGGTACTTTTTTTTTTCCATGAAACCTAAGATGCTGAAAAGCAGCTAGAGGCTTCTGCCAATCCTTCCCTTTCATCTCCCTGTTAAGGCTTCCTGCTGCTCACAATACTATTGCACTCATGCTCAAACTATCCCAGCTTAACTGGTTTCTGCTGCCAGCTCTCCAGAGGACAGGATAGTGCAGGGATGGGATGAGAAGAAAAAGTTTATTTTTTATGCTGGATTTCTTTCCTATGCTTGGTTTCTTTGCCACTTGGAGAAGTGGCTGAAGTGATGATTATCAGGTGTGTGCTAGCAAAGGCTAGAAATCCTAGAAATCCTGTGCCATATCTTTTTCATGCTGTGAATCACTGACCTTGAGTGGAAAATAATCTGCTACTGAGCCACATTACAATGGAGTACATACAATGTGGGCAGCTCTGCTGATGTTTGTCAGTCTTTGTTTTGCTATTTATATCTGTAATTGTCCTGAAGAGAGAAATTAATTACAGCCCGTCTCCTTATCCAGAGATTTTGTTCATATTACAAACCCCTGAAAGCACAACTCAAGCAGTTTCTGATTACCAGTGAAAGCCTCAGACTGGAATACAAGCTTCTTAATTAATCTCTCCCTCTTTTCCTCTTTCCAAATAATGACTTCATGATGTTTATGGGGGGGAAAAAGGAGAAGAAGGAAGCATGAGTTAGAGATTGAGAGCAGAGAAACCATTTTCTTTCATAGAGAAAATAATTGCAGGGGAGAAACTGGAGGTAGATTCTGGCTGAAGATTTTAGGCATCATATGTGACATTTCTCCTTCTCTAGAAAAGTGATGGAAGTTGGACAATAAAAACTGAGCATCCCATTTGCACAGTCCTTCATGTCCCTAAGGCTCTCATGGTCTTCCACTTGCTGAAAAATCAGATATTTTCTATAGAAATGGGATTCAAACAATTATGCTTTGTGGAGATGAGCTAACGCACATGTGTCTGTCTGTTCAGTTGCCTGCCTTTCTTTTCCTCACTCCCCTGAGCTCACTGGGCAATTTCAGCTGATTTTAACTGGAATAACAGGCATAAATTAAAGGTTTCTTAGAAAAAAAGAGGATGTCTGTGTAGAGGACATAGTCTCCATGTCCTAAATAATGGAAAGTCTGCTGGCTGAACTCACAGCTTGTTAGACTCAGGACAGTCCATATGGATAGGAAACCTTTTAAATGCCCCAACCACAGAAAAAGTTTCAGTTGGAGTGGCTTGACCAAGGTCTCCTTAGTTCCCCACGTCATCAACTATTCACTCCTTTCCTCCTTTCCTCCCCTGCCTCTTACAGGCTCCCTTACAGCAGGTTTTCAGTACCTTTTGGGCCACCAGCAGTCTCCTCCAGGCACTGAATCCACTCCCTCTCGGCATGGGGAAGGACAGAATTTCCACTTGTGCTCCTCCAACATTCATTTGTCCCTCTGGATGCTTAGGCAGAACAGAGGCTCTGTTTTCCCTGTTTCTCTTGCAATGATATAAAAGGAAGAAACTATCTTTTACTCTCACCTTCCTCTAAGCTGCCCTTGAGTGAGAGGATAAGTATTTTGCTTTATGACTGCTACTTCCCAGATGATTTTCCTCTTCCTATGTTACTACTAATCTGCTAATCTACAGCCACTCCCAGGGATGAGACCTTGTCAGGGCTCAAGGAAAACGATGGAGGTCATCAAGGGCCATTTATGGATTGCACAGCCAACAGGGGGGCCCGGGAGCACCACTACCAAAACTCAAGCACATGCAGCTGGGGATGCTGGCAAAGGCAGCACTCCTCCAGCCCCACCTGGCCTTCAAGCCTGTGGGTGTGAAGAAGCACAGCAAAGTCAGGGACTCCCTGTGTCAGAGCAGTGCCAACAGCCTGGGGAGCCTGCTTAAGGCTGCTGGGGCTGCTAAGCAGGGTAGTTTAAGCTGTATCACTGTCTCTTGCTGGGGGGCTCACCATCTGACTGCTTTCTTTGGAAGGGAAGCCTGTGATGGAATGCCTCCTAAGGGGGTCCCGTACAAAGCCCTGCTCAGCTCTCAGATAAGCAGCTTGTATCTGAAGGCAGTGTTTATGTCTGAGTTAATTCCTCTCCCTTAGAGATTATGGAGGGATTTGAGCAGTTTATTCTCAGAAAGAGCAAGGGAGAGTCTCTCCCCATGGTGATTCCTGTGGGAACCCTGAAAGAAGCTGGGTGCTTCCTGTCATGCACCTGTCTGATCTCCAAGTCAGAGAAAGCTGCACAGCTACAGGTAAGGAAAATTCATCCTCTGGTTCTAGAAAGGAAAGTCAAGCTCACTGTTAATTAAAGCAAGAAGTGTAATTGTTTCTGTTAAGATAGTGTAGATAGGACCCCACATGAGATCTTGTCCTTGCTCTAGAGTGGATTAGGAAGAAAACAAACAAGCATGTTGGGAAAAGCCAAGATTGCTCATTATCAGCATTTCCTAGAAGATTGTCAGAGCAGACCATGAGACCCAGAGGCATGTCAGAAGAAACCAGATGCATAAGTATTACAAGTCATCTTCTTAGAGGGTGGGAAACTCACTGGATGTGTACTTGTTACCTTGCTTTCCCACAGAAACAAAGTTAATTAAAAAATATTAAATAAAACTATCAGGTTCCAGTCCTTCTCCCTTCCCATGAGTGGCTTCTGAAGAGGCTGATTGTGAGTCCAGCCAGGTGGACAAAGAGGGCCAGAGACTTTTACGTCCCAATAAGTCAATGGACAAAAGCTGTCTGAGTGGTGAATACTTGAATAGCACAGCTGAAAAACAAATCATTCAAGAGTGAACTCAACATTCACAGGGATTAGAGGATCCATAAGGAAGAGACTCCTGAGTACACCCCAACCAAAAGACCTCAAGGTGGAACTTATCACCCCAAAAAGCACAAAAAGGACACTGTGCTGTGTTGGAGCTCACAGCTCACAGCACCTTTCCTCCTGCCAGGTCCCTTCTGTCCCCTGCCTCCTGGAAAGCCCTCTCTTGACAACAGGGCCAAAGTCTCAGCACGTGTCCATCTGTGCCTGCCTGCTGAAACAAGAGGAAAACCTCCACAAAAGGAGGGGAAAGAAAGGAGGACAGGCAGGAGTCAGGTATCTAGGAGAGCTAAATAAGACCCAGAAGGCCCAGTCAGTAACTACTGAAAAGGAATGAGCATTGCACAGCAGTGAAATTGTGCTCAGCTTTTCTGACAGATGTTTCTGACAGATGCGTTCAATACCCCATGTCTCACTTCATTTGGCTTCCCTCTCATCTGTTAGCCAGGGATGTTGATTCATGCACACACAAGCAGATGTGCACCCTTTGGTGTCTGATGGTGCTTTTTATCCATCCCCAGGAGTCTAAGGCTGGACAGACATTTGAGAACAAACACCAAAAGAAGGAGGCACACCACAGCTGACCTATTATCTGCCTTACCTTGAAATGCAACTCAGCCTAAATGATGCTGGGCAGGGAAGGTAAAGCTGACTTCTGTAAAAAGCAAATACCATGGTGAATGCTCCATCAGCAGTGCTATCAGGTGAGAAAACAAGGGCTGCCCAAACATGGTGGAAAACATGAGATTAATTTTTTGTGTATCAGTTATCCTCTTTGAGTTGACATGGAAGAACAATCTACCTTTCTTCTCTGAACTCATCTTGAGCTGAGAAACAGAAGGAAAAAGACATCTTCCTTGAATAGAAGGAAGCATCCTTCCATTACAATGTGCACTTGCAGGCCAAGAAAGCCAATTTATCTCGGGCCACATCCAGAGCAGTGTGGCAGCAAGGCAAGGGAGGGGATTCTGTCCCTCTGTTCTGCTCTGGACTTCTGTTCCCACCTGGAGTGTTGCATCCAGCTCTGGGGCACCCAATGTGAGAAGGAACATGTACCTGTTGGAGCAAGTCCAGAGAAGGCCAAAGGTGATCAGAGGGATGGAGCACTGCTCCTGTGAAGACAGGCTGAGAGAGATGGGGTTGTTTAACCTGGAGAAGAAAAGGCTCTGGGAAGACTTTATCACACTTGTAAGTACTTAGAGGGTGCTACAAGAGAGCTGAGGAGGGACTTTTTACAGGGTCATGTAGAGGTAGGACAAGGGCTAATGTCTTTAAATTGAAAGGGTACAAAGAGATTAGATACTAGGAATAAATTACTGTGAGGGTGGTGAGGCAGTGGAATAGGCTGTCCAGAGAAACAGTGGATGCTTCATCCCTGGAGGTGCTCAAGGCCAGGTTGGAGAGGGCTTTAAACAACCTGGTCTAGTGGAAGGTGTCCCTGCCCATGGCAGGGAGGTTGGAATGAGATGAACTTTAAGATCCCTTCTAACATAAACCACTATGATTCTATGATCTTCTTTTAACCACTATAATCTGACAAGGATTAGAACAATTGAATAAACACAGAGCCACAAAATTATCTTCTTAGAGCCTGTTTTTCAGAGCAGGATGGCACTTGAAGGCAAACCTCATGGAGTTCTGCAGACCTGAGAGTGCAGCTATTCAAATGCAATGTGTGATGTTTATAATCTGCAGAGTGGCTGAGTAGTGTGGTATGTGTTGCATTTGGATGCTTTACATTGCACTGCTAACTGACTCTTCTTTCTGATGTGTGGTCAGAAAATGATTTGTAAATGTTTACTATCAAAAATGCTGTCATGAGCTATTCTGTATGTTAAGTAAGTTGGGCTGCAGTGAGCACAAATCATCCCTATGATCAAAGCTTTTAAAGTTCAAATCTTTAATTAACTAGGAAGATCTTGCTTTCACATTGATAATAAACTGTTATGCTGAGACCCTCAAGGAGCAGCAATCAGGCTTGAAATCATAGGCAATGTTTCTTTTTGTGTTGGTACATCCTGTACAGTGAGAAGATTTCAACTTGACATGTGTGTGGCTTTGCACTTCAATGCTCACTACTTCAGTGTCACTCCTCACCCTCTGTCTAGTTCCCTGTTCCAACAACCAGCCTGGCATCCTGCTTCATATGGCACCATGTCTTAGACCTGTCACCTTTTTCCACACATTGTGACATTTCCCTTCCTTCTCACAATGCTCTTGCACATGCCAGTGTTGTCTGCTTGACTGTATGAATTTGGAGAGACTGTAACAGGTGCTGACGTACGCCAAACTTCAGAAAATGTGTCTGTGCTCTTTTAACCCCATTAGGAGGTTTTCAATGATGTGCAAGATGGCAGATCCTCAAAGTTATTAATCTTCTGACACCTACTGTGGTATTTAAGCAGCTAAAAACCAATAAGGACCGGAAGCATTATCCTTTTGCACTCTTATAAACCCTTTTGTATGCTTACTCATGATGTGGGCTTCCAGACTGTCCTAGACTCTCACCTTTTATAAATCAATTCCCTGCTGGTTTGCAGAACTAAAGACCTGAGTCAATGAATCAACAGCTTGTTTTTCTTAACCTAAAATTTCAGTTAGAATGAGGAGTCTACACAGACCCCTGCTCGAGTATTTTGTAAAGCTTTGAAGCATTAAATCAAAAACCATTCTAAATTCAGCGCTTCCCTTGGCTCCTCTTTTCCCTTTGAGTGGAGCAGGGACATATAATACAGCATAGTCCTGCAGCAGGAAGAGTTTGTGGCTAGCAGCTGGATAAGCCTCCACTAGCCACAAATGAAGGGGTCCAGGGCCTGAAGCAGAGAGAGCTAGTTTGACTTTTGAACATAGTCCAGTTTTGTTTTGTCAACAACTATTTGTACAAAGCTCACAACTGGAGCAGCACAGGCATCAACCAAGTAGTTCAACCACTGGTTTCATCCTGAGGCGCTGAGACAGAAAAAGCAGGAGGTCCCAGCCTGAGAGCTTGGCCTTTCAGAGGGGGCTCCCCTGGGTGCTCTGTGTATGCCAGATGAGTTGCCATGCTGGAGGGAGTCCATGCAAAGGCTGTTTGTGAGGGGACTCTGCCAGTCCTCTCCCAAGCTGATCCTGCACAGCAGCACAAACCCCAGAAATTTCCACAGCTGTGGGAGGTGAGGATGTGGTCACAACCTGCAGCTGCTCAGAGGAAAGCACACTGGAGGCTTGCAGATTATGGAAT
Organism: Ammospiza caudacuta; assembly: GCF_027887145.1. Taxonomy (NCBI): domain Eukaryota; kingdom Metazoa; phylum Chordata; class Aves; order Passeriformes; family Passerellidae; genus Ammospiza; species Ammospiza caudacuta. Next base: position 26,693,862 of record NC_080597.1, read on the forward strand.
ACATGGAAATAGCTGGGCTGAGAAACACAGGCTATCATTGGAGTCCTTGCAGTTCTGAGGTGACATCCACATGAGGGCAAACACAACTGTTAATCCTGGAAATGCTGGGGATGCCACTGGGAATGCCACTGAGACAGTGGGATCACTGTGGCGCCAAATGCGACAGGGGCTTTTTTGCTCATGACAATGTCCTGAGATGTGAGGTTCTTCTGGACCAGCACTCTCTGGAGACAGAAAGCTGACACTGTGCAAACTCCTCATGCCTCTCTCCACCAAAGTCCTTATCAGATGTGACAGACCTGGCTGTTTCTGTGTTACGCTTCTCCTTTAGTGGCTTGGTCCATGCAACCCAGTTCTCAGCCACCTCATCCCCTGTTTTAGTCAAACCTGGGTAGTGTCTGCACAGCAGACACTAATTTTGCTCCCATATATTTTAATTCTGAGCACAGATTGCCACAAACTACTGCCAGTCCTATCCTCCCTTTCCTTTTCCCTGCAAAACCAGGCTATGCTGAACAGAAAAGCATTCCACCTCAGTTTGAAGATCAACTTCTTGTCATAAAGGGAGTAACTGTGGTGGCAAGGCAGCTCCCAAGGCCCCAGTTCAGCAGTTTGTCTCTGATCAGCAAAACATTTAAGCACATGTTTACCTGCAGGCTGATGATTATATCCCTTAGACTTGCCAGAGCCATGCTTTTCTGTCTCTGGTTTATGCACCCCTAGAGACTCATGAAGTACTTCTAAGGGGGCCTGAAAGGTACTTAAGAAGAGCAAGCTTCTCACCAAGAGGCTTGTTTGCTACAGAGAAGGCCCAGACTCCTGCTCAGGGAATGAAGAGACCAAGGACCACTGCCTGAGAGCAGGACAGGTCTGACAGGGTCAGGCCACAGGCTTTAACAAAGGGCTGAAATCCCACCACCTCTAGGTATGTCTTCATGGGATCTTGCAAACCAATGTCAGCTTGCTCTGGAGCCAATCTGACAGGAATGCCATCAGCTCCAGACCCAACATGGAGCACTGGTGGTGAGCACAGGGCTGAGTCCAAGCTGAGACACTGAGATGAGGCACAGGCATTAACAAAAGCCTCCAGTCTGGAGCTTGTGTCAGCTTGTCTGGAGGAAAATCAGGTCTGCCTGAAAAATATCTTATAGATACTCCCTTAGATTGAAAGCTGTGGAAAGCTTGGTGTTTCTTATCCTCTCCACCATCTGGACAGAAATTACATGAACTGCCCATTTTTTTCTGGGACAAGGCTGTGTCAGATTCTTTTCTCACAAAACCGATCATGAATAAGCACCTGATTTCAGCCCTGGGGCCACTGTACCCATTCCTGCTCTTGCTTCATCCCCCCATGCAGCCACAGCAAAATAAAGAAGCCTGCAAGTGGTGAATAACCTGGGCCCATCCAATCTTACAAAGTAAATGTCCCATGTCTGCCCTTTATCGATCCATCTGCAAACGTGCATATGAAAGTAGGGAATTCGTGCTGAGATTTACTAAAAATATGTCTAACTCACCTTGTGTTTCAACCAGCCATTCAAATTACTTTCAGAAATCTATTATGTGCATTATCATTTTTATTTTCAGCACAAAGGGGATTTTTTTTTTTCCCAGCCAGTCAAGTTACTGTCTACTTTTATACAATAAATTGCTATAAATTAAGTTAGCAGCAGTATAAACAGAAGTAATAGATCCCTGTCTCTGTAGTGGCAGCTGACAGCATTATGGAAATGTAGAATGTCTATTTCTGAGTTTATTCTAATGCTGATGAGTTCGCACTGATGTTCGTCTCTCTCATTTCTCATTTTATCACCTCTAATGCAGTGATTTCCCCCCTGCAAGCTTCTCTTTCCTGAGGCTTGATTTAGTCAAGTAAATCCTAAAGGATAATTTAAAAATGAGCTGTAGAAAAATGCTTAGAGTTGGCATAGTAGGTACCACTTAGGCTTTTGTTTGAATAACAAAACTTTGCTTCAAAATAATGAAAGTTGCTGCAATTGAATGCGTTCAGTCCAATAAAAATACAATCCATTTTCCCCTTGAAATATGCTCATAATAAAACAGAGCAAGTATTTTTGTTTTAAATCCATTTCAAAATTCCAACCCCTGCTGAAGGACAGCATGGAGCAAGTGAAGTAGGAGGGAGAATGAGAAAGTGAAAAGTTGTAGCCTAAAATGTGTATTTGGGTGTGCAAACACATAAAATTGTCTCCTTTTCTACTTACCTTTCCACAACTCTGGCTGTGTAAAGACAGCCTCAAAAATGCATGGATTAGCACCAGTTTGGAAGATTCTTTCCACCAGCAAATTGTAATAGGAACTTGTGGGAATAACAATTAAGCCCTTAACATTGTGAGAGTTTCCAGATGCTCCAACCCGCAGTATCAATTTAAAAAAATAAATCAGTACTTTCATAAATTACAGAGGAGGTGACCTTGGAAGAATCTCTATCCAGAATTATGTTTGATGACCCTCACTTTTGAAACTCCCATCTGCCTTTTCGCAGAGCACAGCAGCAGTTTTTTATTTTGTGAGAATTTGGTGAAGGTGATCTTAAAATCTGTGACAAGAGCAAAGAGCCATGTCCTCCCCAGTACATTTGCACACAGTTGCCTTGGTCCATTTCCAGACCTAAAACTCCATTGAAAAGAGCTTTTTTTTAATGAGGAATAAAAGTGTGGGCTGGTTTTTGGTTGGGGGAGGGGAGTGGGGGGGAGGATCTGTTTAAAAAAAAGCAAGCCAGAAGAATCACAATAACCTTTCCTTCTTGCCCCTGCCCCAGAGTTCAGCTTGTCATTGAAGCAGACAGGGAAGGAGCTATTGAACCCACAAACACCAGATTGTGACCATCAGAGGAAACTTTCTCCTGGTTTTGACACTGACATCTGAAGGGATCCTGGAGACTGCTTAAATTTGGTGAGATTTATTTGAAAAGCAAGCAAAACAACACTGACACCACCAGCCAGGCTGTGCACCCATTCATCACACTGCTATGGAGCCTCAGGGTCTAATGGCTGTAGCTGGGGAACTGACTGGAATTATCCCTATTCCCAGGAAATTCCTGAATTGGGAAACTTGAGGATTGTTCAGGACCAAAATGATTCTGATTTTAAATTCTCCAGTGTATTTCTCTCCTCTTAACACTTTGCTTTTAGCATTTTGTTGAGGAAAGCCAACTGCAACAGTGCAGCAGCAACAAACAGTGCCATTAACAAATTCCTGTTATCCAGTTTCATACCTGAGCCATGGAGTGAACCTCTGCTGGTTCCACGGATATTCTCTGCTCTCAGCCAAAGCTAAGTTAGTTACCCTGCGCTACCTTGGAAGCATATAACATATCATAACAACACAGCCATTAGCATGGTATATACCAGTGTCTGCAAGCTACAAACTGGGGCCATTTCAGGGAAAAACAAGAAATCTAAAGAAAAAATAGGGAACCACCCATTAAAACCCAGCCTTTGTGAAGGCACCAAATGGAGAACACAAATCTCTTGCTGAGGAAGAGGCAAGTATTTTCTCGGTAGATATGGCTGCCCTTGCATCCCCTGCAAAGCTGGGAACCGGCAGCAAGGAGCACCCCAGAGCACAAGCTGAGACCAGGAGCTCAGGACAACAGCAGCCCAGAAATGGCACTGCTGCCATCTAGTGATTTTTATAACTGTTTGAGCTTAAGGGGAGATGCTGTAAATCTTGGCAGGCAGCACTAGCTTAGCAGTGCAGAATAATACAGACATAAACTGTGGATTTACCTGTGCTAAAGAGAGGAACATGGTGAAAAATACAGTGCTGGATCTCTTCAGCACATAATGAACATAAGCTTGTGTAGATCCACGTTCAGCCAAAAAGATAGTGCTGAGACATGACTGCTAGCAATGACCAGAGCAGGAACATTTAAGAAATGATGCATTTGACATTTATGTGATCATTTGTCTCTCATAAGCATTTCTTGACAGGTTCTCAGAATTCAAATTTGCCTTCTGTTCTGGAATATGGCAGGGGTCTGCTTTCCAGAATGGAAGAGTTTAAATAAAAAGTGTATTTTCAACTACAGTAATTACACTAGAATTAACACAAAAATTTCCAGCCTTATTTAAAATTGGGCTTCTGTACTCCAAGAAACCTGAAAGCAGGGATTTCCACTGCCTCCTTTTGTCCTAGCACAAAGCTTCATTTTACCAGTCTTTTCCCTCTCCACTCAGCTCTCCTTTCTCCTTGTTTCACAAAATATCCTCAGTGATTAGTGGTCACATCTTCTGCACTCTACCTTACATGGTGTACATTTTTCATCCCTTCTCCATCTTTTCACTGATTTTTCAATCTTTGTTTATATGGGAGTTTTTTCATGCATAGTCTCATCCCAGTGGTCTGACTAAAGCACACTCTTCTCCTCCTTTGGAGCAGATCTAAATTGAACTGAAAACTCCTGCTAAAGACATAGCACTAATTTGCATAATAGCACTGCAATATCCCACACACCAGACTTGGTGCATTTTGCTTCTCTTTAGCCACTAATTTTGTCCAAGCACATAACTATTCATTTGTCGAATGTGCTGGAAATATGCAAATGCACTTAATAGAAATGGAAGAATGTCTGTTACTTTTCTCCTTGTTAGATCTTAGACACGGTCCTCATCCTCCCACCTATCAGAGCTTGTAATTTACCAGTGCTGTTTCCAGAACAAATGTGTCTAAAGAGTCCTAAATTTTAGCTCAGTAATAGGATTGCTAAATCCAAATATAGAAGATCCAAATAAATATATAGAGGTTTTGGCCCAGCCTCACTTATTTTACTAGAACACTGCTGTGGGGGTGTTTTGAGCTCTGCTAATTTGCAAATTTCTTGGTAATAATAATCTTTTCTTCAGATTCCTTCAACTGGAAACTAATGCATTTCAAGGAGGAAAATATGAAGAAAACAGCAACAACTGAAATAGACTCAGTGGGGAGGGTTTTCAGATTTGGTTTTTATTTGGTCATTTATTTCTTCAGAAAAAGCAAGCAGCTCAACTAAATAAAAAACTCCTTGCTTATGAAATCTAGCAGACAATAGAATGCTCTCAAGTGATGTGGTAAACGCTTCCATTACCCGAGACATTTAACTGTGAATTGAATCCAGGACTGTCAAACATCCCAATCTTTCTGTGCTCCAAGTGCAGCACCAACACTCAATAGCCTTCCCTGGCTGGTACTGTTAAGAAAAGAAATGAGTTATGGCTGGGGTATAATCTGATATAATCTCTCTATTTCTCTCTATGTAAGTACACTGTTACATCCTGAATAGGAACAAACAGGTTTTGTGTTGTTTGTTTGGTTTTTTTTTTATATTCCCCCATTCTGAAATCATGACTGAAACCCACCAAACTCTTCCCTAGACCTCTCATCAAAATACATGAGGGGCACACAGACCCATGTGCCTTATTTAGGACCAGTACTTCTTGGGAGGACAATTTATCCCCCTTGTGTACAAGTGATCACTACACAGCCCAGGCACATGATAAGGATTTGAGAACCACTGGGAGCCTGGTCTAAACTGCTTCTCAGACTGTCACAGCTTCAGCATCCCCAGACAATATGGAAGATCCTCAACTTCCATCTGGAGAGCAATTGATGAAAGAAAAGAAGAAATTTCAAAATGTTGTTGCATGTTACAGTGAGCAATGAGCTGAAGGAGCTTCCACTCTGATTCATCTTGAAGTACCTTAACTTCTTTTGAAGGTTTCTGATGTGCATTACAAAGAAAATGTTCTCATTTCAAGTTTATCCCACATTTGTACTTACATTTCAGACCATTACTGTCTTCACACAAAAATTTTAAGCTCAGCTTTATGACTCTTCTGTCTGGTTGGTGCAAAATTGGAAGCTAAAATTCATTTTATAGAGGCATTTCATTTCTCCATGTTTCTCAGCATGAGCTCAGCCACAGCCTAGACTGCAGAATTGCCCATCAGATAGCTCTCTTGTACCAGGTTGCCATGCCACAGGTCATTATTTTTAGGTTCTCCTGTAACCCAGAAGAGTGAGCTTGACTTAATTTTATTTCAGATTGTGGCACAGTGAGAGGTGAGACTTCTTTAAGCAAGTTTGCAAACAAACAGTAGTGCAGTCACAAAAAACAGTCACTGTATCTCTGACCAGCTATCTTTAACTCCATACCAAGGGCTAACTGCTTTTATATATTTGGGGAAAGAGGGGTTGATGTTTCCAGACAGTACAGTTTTTCTTTTCTTTGAGTGACATATTCTATTTGTAAAATGAGAATGAGTGCAGGTATGACAACTCTCTATAAATACTTCTGAGCAAAAACAGCAACAAAAGACAATAATTATAATTATAATAATTATATTAGCTAAAATAAGATGTTGGCACAAGAACAAATGAATGCAAACTAACCAGGTATACATTTAAGCTGGTAATTAGGAGATGGTTCCTAACCATCAGACAAAAGAGACTCTGTCTCCCAATGAGCATTGTGGGGGAATGAGACTTGATTACTTTGAGGATAAAGATTGATCAGCTTACAATAAGGGATTGAATGACAGTGGGCCTACAATAGCAGAGAACAGCACTTGATGACCCAGATCATGTTGTCTTATCCAGTGACCCTGAAAGCACTGAAAATTACCTGTTATGTAAAACACATAAATTGTCCTGCAACACCCCCAGCTTCTCCCAACACGTACCACTCTGCAATTCATAACTTTTTGTTATTCCTCAGCTCTCATCACATCAGTACATTCCCTTGCCTTTACTGTGACTCTACCCTTGGTGAGTCTGGAGCCCTTTCCATATGTTGTCTCTTGCCCATATTTTTGCAGCAGCTCCACAGACCATGGCACACTACAGTCACAAGCTTGGCATTACCTCAGCTGGCATCTCAAGAATTTTGCAGGCAACACTGCAAAATTCTTGAGATGCAAAAACTAGTGCCAGCCTCTGCAAACTCCACTGCCACTTTCGAGCTGTTCAGGTAACAGTGAAATCTCCTGCTTTTCCCAAAAGTTCTGATCTCCAGCAATGGCTTCTGTAGCCAGAAGCAGAGGCAATATGCAGGCTTGGTCCACAGAAATAGCCATGAGCCATCTACATTATCTGGAGAGAAATATTAGTAATAACATAATTTCTGCTACCCAGTACAGGACAGATGTCAACGCTCTGGATCTGTCACAAAGAAAGCTGCAGGAATGAAGCACCCCAGAATTACAGGCTTTTTTTCCTAAAGGTGAAGGATCATGCTACAATGTCTCAAAAGAGAAGAGCAGGTCAGTCTGACCTGTACAGAAGATGACTATAATGAATCAAGGTATGAGAGGAGGAATTTAAATACATTAACAGATTCAAGGGAAAAAAAAAAGGCAAACCAAGAATACAGACAGAGCTGAATGCCTGCTGTTTTATGGGACCAGGGCTGTGAGCAGACACCAGCAAGGTGTCTAGGGTACAGGCATGGAGGACAACCAGAGTGCTGAAAGCAATGCAATAGGCCTTGCATGGCTCCACGAAACTCAGATTAAACCAATTCTACCTCCCTGGCAGCTGGTGAGAAGGGAGACAGCAAAGTCAGTGAAAAGAGGCAAATTCAATGCTGACAGATTGCCTGCATTTAGCCTTTCCTTTTTGTGTATCAGCCCATTATAGTCCTTTCCCCTTCGCTCAACCACTTCCAGGAACAGGGTCTTCCTCTCCAGACCCCACAAATCCTACTGTAGTTTACCATTCTATTTCCCTTCCAGATGGACACTGGCCTCCCATCTCACCTTAGCCCTCTCAGCATGAATACAGAGGGTGCAGCACAAGGAGCAGGGGGAGAAGGTGTGTCCACACTGTGACAGAGGTTGTGGCTCCAGGGAACATTCAGGCTGCTGTATTGACATTACAAATGAATGCACACACTTTGTGGTTTCATTAATGACTGTACTGAGAGATGAACAGACATGAAAATGAATGTATCCTGCAAAAAAAGCAAAGACAAATGGGAAGTAATTTAAATAAAGCCCCAACACCTAAACAATGCACATAACAAATCTTCTGAAGTTTTGATTCTCTAAGGAAGCAAGTCCTTGTATCCAAAGAGGAGTCACCAGCATTGCTTATACATAAGACTAAGGAAATTATATGGGTGAGGCAATTGGCAAGCAGGCAAGCAAGATTCATTACGCCAAAAGTCACTGTGACCTCTTGGTCACTTCCTCCACCTTTCCTGTTTAAGGGCAGCTTGGTGGCTGGTAACAGCCACAACACACAAGTGCTGTAATGTGCACAGAGAAGAGCAACACAGCCCCTGCAAAACAAGCAACAGGACTAACGAGGGCTACAAAAGTAGCACTGCCTGTGTGCTGCTTCTCTTCCATAGGTGGAGAGCAGAGGTTTTAAACCAGGTCCTCTTCCAGTTAATGCCAAATCATCTCAGAATCTAGGGAAAGACATGAGAAACTGAAATGAGTGAAGAGAGATTTACAAGTTGCAAAACTATGACAGGTAAAATTGATAATTGTTCACACAGATGAGTGCTGAATTTAATTCAGTACATAACTTGGTTGTAAGCTCGTGCTCATTACTCATTCCTCTTACACTCACTGCACTTGACAAACCACAAAACTAAGTACTAAAACCCAATGAAACAAAAGAGGGCTACTAAATCTAGCAGTTTGGACTGTTATTTATTCAGGAGAAAATAAGCAGACAAGGATGCATGGTGGAAATGAAGAGGGGAAAGCAAGGTCAGATTGGGTGGCTTCATGGGCAGTAAGTCCTTAGCACATAGCTAATCTTGTATTAAGCATAGGGAACTATACACACATCCTAAAATGTTCTGGACTGCCAAGAGCATTTTATACAATAGTTAACTCACAGCCAAGAGGACACCTGAGGGAACATACCATGTACCCTTTTGCTCTTTCTTTCCCAGGGATGTAGGCAAAAGAATGCAAGATGCTCTGAGCAAAAGGAATAAGCAATATTTTCACAACAGTCAGACTTCAGTCTGAGACTGCCTGAAGTTGCACTTCAGGTCTTAAAAGCTATAGGGACTGTTTGATTTTCTGATTCCCTTGCTATGACCTCTTATACTCCAGAGTACAAAGAAACGATCTGTCAAGTGTTAAGAATTTGAAGGGATTGTGACTCTCTTAAATTTGCTATCAGCATTCTGACATTTTCCCCACCTGACCTGTTTAATCTAGGTGTATACTCTAAAGAGATTCCTGGATTTTCTAGAACAGCAAAAGGCTAAGCTGTCTGAAAGCACCCAATAAATGCCAATATTTTGTGCTGGCTGGTTCCCTTTAGGAGCTCTGAAGAATGGGAATGATTGAAATGAATTTTTCTGAGCATTTCTTCGCTGATGAAAAGTGCAGTAGAAGGGACTGTATGTTATTGTTGTTACCATTACAATTCCTATTATTATTACTATTATGTTTGTTCTGTGGGAGGAAAGAAACTTGGATGGATCTCAGCAAGGGAAATCTGAATGATTGGTACTTCAGCAGCTTTATGTGCAAGTATCCTGCTAGATGTTCATTTTTGCAAATTCACCTGCAAATTCATTCTCTCTCATATACACACAGTCCTGACACAATCTAATACGTATGAACCATCCAGCACTAAAAACATTAAACTGCAGGGGAGCTCAAATGCTTTCTCTTTCTAGGGTGCAGAATATTAAGCATACCATCCCCACCCATTTACTAGCTATCATTACCAAATGCTTGCTATCATCAAATACCAGGATAATTTAAGCTCTCAATTTTCAAAGCAATCTGAATCCCTGTTTCTTGGGGCTGCATGTAGCCTCTCCCAACCATGCTCACAGCTTCTTCTGACTTGCTCCCATTCTGCCTCCACCTGACCCATAGGCCAGGAGCTCCCAGGAGTTGACTGATGATTCTGTTATGTCCGTAGATGTTTTTATACAGCCTGTAGCACAAGCAAGAAAGCTGCAGACTATAAAAACATGGGAACTGTGATTTTGTTGTCCTGTGCACTGTCAAATGCGTATGAACCCATTACTGGGACCCCTAGAAACATCACCAATAAGCAAACGTAAAGGAGTAGGTCATGTCAGGTTCAGCTCTGGCAAGATCCTGGTCATAAATGTGCAGAGGCACTTGTCCACCGTGGTGATTCCTTCTTCAGTTATGGTCTGGAGGGCAAGGAGTGATTTTGGTTTTGCCAGTAGCACACGTGTACATGCCTGAGAACATCAGCACAGGCTTTGTGCTCATCCTGGGGGCTGGCCCTGTTGTGTTACAGCTGCTGCACTTGCAGACACTGAGCTGTGTGTGCAGGCTGTACCCCTGACTTTGGATCAAACTACACTTTCACACAGCATAACATGCATAGGCCTCTCTTCTCTTCAAACTCCTCTAGGCCCTACTGGAGTGCAAATAATTACTGTCATCGTTCTGTACTGGTTAGGACACAGAAGCATCAGCAGGAGCAGAAGGCGGGTCTGTGGGGACGGGGAATGGCCTGTGTGCGATGGGTCAGGCCTGACCCAGCAGTGGGAGCAGCGGTCTGCAGACAGACAGACAGCATGTGGCCGTGAGCAGCCTCTGCCAGAGTCACGGGGGGTCAGCCGGCACCTCAATAAAACGGCACCTCTTGCATCAGGGGAGATGATGAGATTTAAGGTGACGGTGAAATGAGGTTTGTTAAACCTCCCATCAGGTCAGAGTGAAGAAGGGCTAACCGAATGGGGAAAAGGATTCTTTCCTGACCTGGCTGTTTCCTGAGCTTCTTTTAACCTCTGTCTTGACGCCTTTGCAATAATGAATGAGCCCTTTAGAAGATGCTGGGGGCAATTTGCCCTTCTCTTGGCTGCCACCTTTGGGCAATGGATAAGAACGGGTGCGAGGGTTGGGCGATGCCTTCGCGGGCAGCAGTCCCGAGTGGGCTGTGCAGTCGCGCTTATCGCTGCCCCAGCTGTGCACTGCATCCACGCAGCTCCTCGGGGAATCAGTCTGAAGGGAGATGTGCCCATTCATGTGTGTGTGTGACTAACCTCACGAAAGTGCAGGCTTTTTAATGTTTAAAAACAGGATTTCACCCTTTCCCACTGAACCACCGCGGCAGCGACACGCGGCCAACAGCCAGCCCGGGCTGCGAGCCCGGCCACCTCAGCCTCCCACGGGCACGGACACGCGAGGGGAAGCTGTGCCGGGACCGCGCGGCGCCCGCACACACCAAGAGGAGGCTGTGCCAAGCTACGGCGAACGTGGGCACCCCTGCACAGGTGGTGGTGGGGTCGGAGCCGGGCACAGATTCCCCCGTGTGTCCCCGTGCGTCGCTCGGCCCCGCGGGGGCGCGCCGCTCATCGATGAGCTCGGCAAGCCGGCGCCCCGCCTCGCGGGTGCCGCGTTGGAGACGCTCGGCGCTCGGCTGGCCGGCGCTGGCGCGGGTCCCTTGTCTCCCTGTCCAAGATGGCGGCCGCGGGCGGCGGCGCGGCGGGAAGCGGCGGGGCCGAGTGAGGCGGCCGCGGTTCGTCCCCACCCTGCGGCCGCGGCTTGGCGCCGGCGGGCGTTGTCGCCGCTGGGCGGCCCCGCAGTCGGGGCACGCCCGGGCCTGCTGCAGGGGCGGAGCCGCGGGCTGGCGTGAGGCTGGAGCCCGCTCGGGTGAGGGGACGCGCGGGCGGGAGCGGCGCGGACGAGCCCGCTTTGAACGGAGGCGGCGGTGGCGGGGCCCGGGCTCCGGGGGGTGTCGGGGCGCATGCGCAGGACGGGCCGGGCGCCGGTCCGTGCCCGCGGAGGGGTCGGTGCCGGGGTTGGCGCCTCGGCTGCGCGCGGAGCTGCCGGCGGTGCCGCCTGCCCTGACGGCCCCGGCCCGGAGCGCCGGTGGCACGGGGGTGAGGGAGCCGCCTCCACAGCCAGCCGGGACCGAGGAGCGGGGCTCCGTGCGGAGCCCCGGGGCTGCCGAAAAGCCTCGCTGGGCCTTGAACCCGCGGGCATGTGCGCTAAGGAGCGGGAGACGTGGAGGGAGAGCTTCCCCGCTGAGCCCGTGCCGTCGGTGCTGAAAGCCGGGAATTTGAAGCAGGGGAACCTAACTGAAGTTTACAAGATGAGAGTGGTTAAGGGTCTGTTTTGTATTTGCCGGATTGGAGGTCTGGGCTGTGAGCACCTTTGGGCAGTATCTACCGAGCTTTGTCCTTGCCAAGCAGATAAGATCTAAAAAGAGACTTAAAGGTATGCATGTAGGCACAAAGAAATCTTAGGCTCTCCATGTCATCCATTCATAAATGAATGTCTTCAGCTTTGTTTTGCCGAGCAGTATCTGTATTAGACTCTTTCTGTCTTGAGTATAATACTCTGGTGTTGTGTGTCCTCTCACTGAAGTTTGTCTGACAAACAAACAGCACAAAATGTTGAAAACGTCTGGTTTAAGATCACTAGCCCTCAAGTGGCAAGATGCTCTTTTTTATTGCTGAGTGCAGTGTTCTCTGCATGTACATAGGCAGTGCTCTTGTTTTTAGGTGGAATCCTTGTGTTTGCTACCAGCAATATATAATGGTCAGAACACTGTCTTGACATTCAGCAGTGGGTGTTTTCCCAAAACCTGAAGAAATAGCATGTATTCCTATGAAATTAAACAGAAACATCTCGTGTGTACCCACAAGCCTGATTTAGTTGAGACTTTGTTGCATCACTTAAGTAACCACTGTAGGATGAATGAGTTGTACATTGTCAGCCTGAGCCAGTTGTTTATAAAATCGAGTTGTGCTGGGGATGTACAATCACCAGTTCCCTGTTCCCAGAGTATTCCCATGTAGCTTCGGTGTGGCGACATGACCATGGCAGCTGGGATGAGCAGGCTGCCTGGTGTTTGTGCCTGGGTGTTTACACATGTGCACGGACACACAAACACACAAAGGCAGCTGGCAGCCATTGGATTAATCCCGCAGGAGCAGAACGTTGATCTTGCTGAGCTGGTCACTGGCTGAGGAACAAAAGCTGTTTGCTCTGAGAGAACCAGAGTGTGGCCATTCCACAGCAGCACTGTCCTGCTGCATGCCCCTAGCTGGCACAGTGGCTCACTTAGAGGAGGCTGAAACCTGAGGGATAGAGGTTGGGTTACTGCAGGCCTTGCTAAAAGGAGTGCTCATCCCCTCATCCCCTCTCCCAGGCTGGCATTCAGAATGGCTGCAGTGGTAGCATTGGGAAGCACATCAGGAGGATACACACCTCTAATACAAAATGTGTGATCCTCTAGTAAAAAAAAACCAAACAAAAAAACCCCCAATAATAATTCTTTTGTAATTTAATTCCTTCTGCCTTGTCCCTTCTTTTCCTTCACTTCATCTGAGACTCAAGGGTTTGAAATCTCTTTAAACATCCCATTCTTTGCTACAGTGGCTCCTGACAAAGAATGGCTTTGACACAGGTTGTAGTTTTGTGTGTCATGAAAATCAAACTCAGTTGTCTTCTCACCGTCTTCCTATTTTTGTAAATAAATTAGTTCAGTGATTCAGATATTTTATAAGAAAGGGTGGCATTTTCTATATTCAGAATAATACAATATCCATTTTGATTAAAACACCCAAATTTATCAAGCCTGAAGAGTGACCACTCATTTCCTTTCCCACAGTCTCCCAAAGAATCCTTATTTGGTTCAGAGAAAGTTTCCCCATTTACATAGCGCTTCTTTGTGGGAGGGTTATTTTCATTCTCTGTTTCTCAGACCTTTTCCTATAGATGGGAACGGGGGAAGGAGCCCAGACGTGGCAGCTCATTCACAGGCTCCTGCAGGACCACCATGGCTTATGATGGCGCCAAGAAGAAAGAAGGTAGGACTGCTTCATAATCTCAGAGGGATTTGCAAAAAGAATCAACAAATAATTTTTTAAAGGGTGCCCTTTACAGCCCTTGCCAGGCCATGCAGAGTGGGAAAGAAGTTAGGGTGCTGTGGAGCCCTTAAATTTAACCTGGCCAGGTTACCGGAGGATCCCAAGCCCTTGACTTTCAGGTAAAGTACTGGTATTAGAACTTGAGAGAAATGTGTGGTATTTCCTACTGCAGACACCCTGATTGGGGAACTCTGCCACTGCAGCCTTTCTTCTCCCTGACAAGTCAATGGGACAGGGGATAATGGTACATTTAGTCATGGCAACATTTCTAGATCCACTTGTCTTTAGGAAGGAACATACAGGCATTAGAGATTGAATCTGGAATGATTGTGTTACATCACCAAGCCCCATCCCTCTGGTCAGACAGTACAGACTGTTTGTTACCTTCCAGGCCTCTGTGCTTGTTGGGTTTTGTGCATCACTCTGTACCAGTATCCTCTGTTAGCTTATTTTATGACTGATCCCCTTGTCTGTCGTTCCTTAATGTGGTATTTAATTTCTTCCTTTTTTCCCATTTCCCATAAATCAGAGTCCCTAGAGAGTCACCGAAGTGCTGACGACGGGCTGGTACCTGGCAGGATACAGCGAGAGAAGAAGCGCTCGTACAAGGATCTTCTGCAAGAGGAGGACGAGACAGCAACTCAGGTAGAAACCCTCAGAGAAAAGGTTCAGGCTGTATGGATATGCATAAAGGTAGTGATGGGATGGGATGGGTTTCTTTTCCTTTTTTTAATTTGTTTTTTATTTAGAAATGCATGTAGAAGACAACAGGAGCAGCTAATCATGTCCTGTATTGTTCAGTAACTTTGCTGGGGAAAAGGAGGGAATCAATCCCCGATTCCAATTTTTTTGGCTTCAGAAAATGAGATAGTAGGAGTGTTGTCCCTGTGTTGATGGGACATACCTTGCAAGTAAGAAAATGCTCTTAATAACTTCTTACACACATTTTTAAATATGTGGTTGTGGGAATAGTCAGCAAAGGATGGACAGAATATTAACTGATGCACTGTTGTCTTCCTGATTCTGCAGAGCCTGAAACGATAGCTCTTGAGAAGAATGAACTTGTCCTATTTACCTCTTTGGGGCCTTAACTCTTGAAATCACATAGTGGCAACTTAAGTTTTTTCAAAAACTTCTTTCCTCTTTGAGCTACAATTTCTGCTGTTAGCTCAGAGGTGGCTATCTAGTGATTTGGGGTTTTTTTCATCTCAAAAGCAAATTTTTGTTTAAAATTAAAATCTTCTACCCTGCAGTTGGAATTCTTTAGAGGAGTTTCAATTTCTATTTCATAAATTGATCAAACCACAGATAATAATTAGGTGATGTGGCATATTAAGGACATATTTTTGTCCCATCATTCTAGTTGTCGCCTCTTTGTACCTCCTGTTACTTCTTTTTCAGCATGGTAAGCATAAACTGCTCTCCTTTGTTTTCAAGGCTTGACAGTCTATGTATCTGAAGTTATTTCTTAGCTTTATTAAAGGGTAGATGTCAGTCTTTTATCAATTTATCAGCTGATCTTCAAGTGATGGCTTGCATTGCCCATATCTCAACACTTTGCAAATGTGCTTTTTCTTTTAAGTTGCTCCTCTCTCTTGGGGGTCTCCCTGCAGAGATCTGTCTTTCAGTTTCATTGGAGCCCTGTTGTGCTGCCATGCCTACAGAAAACTCTGTGTCAATTAGGTGACCATTGTGCTGAAACCAATCCTGACTAATGATATTTTTGTATTCTCCCACCTATCTGTAACATGTGTTTCATCTTACTTTAAACCTACACTGTGTGCTCTGGAGGACAGAGTAGGTTTTCTTTTAGCACCTAGAAAGATGATCCTGGTTCATACCTACAGATCCTTGATGTTGCAGCAGTACAAATAACCCTTGATACTTCCTATAAATTTTTATCTGTTAATAGTCCATGTGACTCTCATATTATTTCCCTCCTTTTTGACAGCAATTTATTTCTTCTTATTTCAGGACAGTGAGTTTTTTCCAGGGACAGAAGCTCACAAAAAGAAGAGAAAGCATTCCTCTGATGAGTTCTGCTACAGAGGTAAGGAAGTAATCAAGCAGGAGAAGGGGCTAATAGATCATGCCTTTAAGGAAAGGAATGTCTTAAACCAGTGTCATCAAGCTTTGTGGTTAGCATTTTAAAGATGGAGAACACATCAACCTGCATTGGAACAGCTAATCAGAAACCTGACACTGATCAGCACCAGACAGCAGAAGATTAGGGAATTATATTTTCAGAGTCTGACTTAACAAGTTGCCATGGTAGGGGGTAGAGATCTTCCATCCCCTTTTCATTGACAAGTTGTAGTTTGCTAACTCATGCCTTCACATTTGACATTTGTTTTTCTTGTTTACTGATTGCATTGAAAACTAATTATACTTATGGGTAATGTAACTTCCTCTGGATTTAAAAAAAAATAGAATGTCTGAGGTTGAAAAAGAAATGCTTCTCGGTTCAGGTACTCTCACAATTAATAAGTTGGCCAGAAAATGACAATTCAGCTCATAGAAGCTTAACACATTTAGGATTTATTATTGGTCCAGTAGAAGGAGAAAGCCAAGCTGAAATTTCATCTTTCATCAAAATTTTCACCAGAATGAAAAAGCTCATATTTTCAACTCATTGGTTTCACCTTGGCTAAAAATGTCACAAAAACCTTGCACTTGAGGTGTAATTTCAGTTAGATGTATTTTCATCAAAATATTTTCTTTCATAAGTCACAAATGTAGTTTCACAAAACTTCAAGAACTTCCCTGCAGTCTCTCCCTTCCTTAAATTATTTGACCAGCTCAGATGTCACAGCCTCTGAATTGTATCAGTAAGGCTGTGCTGAGATGGCTGTGGTTCTTTTTAAGCCAGGATGTAAATCTGTCACCTGTAATTGGAAAGCCCACAGGATTCTCACTTCCCTTCTTTGCCAGCTTTAAGAGAATCATTTCAATGTACATTTCTTTTGATCTTTTTCAGGTGTCTCGCCTTTGGATCTACCATCAAAAAAGAAGAAAAAAGCAGCTTCTAGTCCATCCTCAACTGATACAACCATGGATTTACTTAAGACTATCAACTCACCTTTGGCCACAAGCTCAAAGTCTTCAAAGAGGACCTCTGAAAAATCATCTCATTCTTCCTCTGGCCATTCTGAAAGCAGAAAGGACCATCCCAAGAAGAAGCTGAGTGGGAGCAGTGGGGAGCACTCAGTGGATGACAGCAGCTCCCACAAATCTAAAAAAATGAAACCTCTTTATGTGAACACGGAGACACTTACTCTTCGTGAACCTGACGGCTTGAAGATGAAGCTCATCCTTTCACCAAAAGAAAAAAGTAGTGCAGCAGATGATGATTCTTTATCCTACTCTTCAGCACCAGCAGCTGCAAAGAAATTTTCAAAGAAATCAGCTCGAGATGAGCAAGGCTCATTCCTGCTGGGGCACGATCTGCAGAGCTTCCTGAAGTCATCCCGGAAGAAGCACAAACCACCTCTGGACTCCCATCCACCTTCTGAGAGCTTTGGTGCTGACACCTCCCTTCATTCAGAGGGCCATGGAAGCGAGTACGAGGTTTCAGGCATGGAGGCACCACCAGAATCTGGTTCTTCCTCTGGTGGAGAGTTGGAGGCTGGAGAGCTGGTGATAGATGACTCCTACCGGGAAATCAAGAAGAAGAAGAAGTCCAAAAAAAGTAAGAAAAAAAAGGACAAGGAGAAACACAGAGAGAAGAAGCACTCCAAGTCTAAAAAGAGTTCTGGGCACTCTCCTGTGGCAGTAGCAGAAGTAAGAGTGTCACCCCCACCTGCCAGTACCACCCCCTATGGTGTCCCTCCACCTGCTCCTGCTGTTTTTCACTCAGATGGTCAAGGCGAGAAGAGGAGGAAAAAGGAAGACAGGGAGAAGGACAAGTCTGAGAAATGGGAAAAGGAAAAGGAAAGAGAAAAGGAAAGAGAGAAGGAGAAGGAAAGAGAAAGAGAAAAGGAGAAGGAAAGAGAAAAAGAAAAGGAAAGAGAGAAGGAGAAGGAAAGAGAAAAAGAAAAGGAAAGAGAAAAAGAAAAAGAACGAGAAAAGGAAAAAGAAAGAGAAAGAGAAAGAGAAAAAGAAAAAGAAAAGGAGAGAGAAAAGGAAAGAGAAAGAGACAAAGTAAGGAAAATTTGAATTTCTTTTCAGAAAATAGAAATTGGGTGGTGGGTAATGTTGAATCAGGCACTCCATTACAAAGGCATGTTAAATTGAAACAAAGGATAACTGATACCAATTATCAATGGTTTAACTGAAGCATATTTGGAAAAATGTGTCAGCCACTGTGATTTCTGTTTGTAGCAGAAAGAATATATGTTCTTCTGGCTCTTCTGGCTTTGTGGTACAGACAATCTTTAGCCAGTAGAGGTTCTCTGGGAAAGTTATACTTAATTTTGCTTGGTGTGGGTCATGTACCAAGCACATCTGCATCTTTTTCTAATGTGACTGGCTCTAGCTGTTCCCAGGCACACTTTTGGACTAGTGATCAAAGTTCCTGTAAAAAGGAATCAAGCTGTTACTTGAAAATTGAAGATATTTACCCATTTACTCCTGTATTCAAATGAAATTCTAATTCTAATAGAGTACCATGTTCCCAGTTTTGTCCTGTCCTATGCATTCAGTTTTCGATGGTTATTGCGTAAAGATATGAGTAGCAGAAGTGGTAGCTAGCATGTGAATGAGTTTACAAATGAGATAACTGTAGCTGTGTAAGTAAATGGGGAAAAACAGCTTGTGCATGTTCAGCTAGAGAAATAATGCTTTGTATGAGGAGATGGACAGACAGAGCCCAAATCTCTTCAGCCATTATCCTATTCTGTTTTGGAATTTTTCCCTGATCATAGCTCAGCAATTGCAATATCTTTGCTGTCAATGTACTGCACAGTCTCTTTTCCTGCCAAATGGAAGTACTTTGTAAGGATGCAAGGAATGGAACAAAACATTATCATGAGGACTTAATCCTTTTGACAGATCTATAATAGGTACTATGAATAGAATAACAGATACTGGGTTTTATTATAGGTTTTAAAGGTGAAATACCTTAACAAAGTTGTATGTTGATCCTGAATTTAGAATAGTAGCTTGTTGAGTTTTGCAAGATAAGCTTTGTACTAAGACTGTTTCTGGGTGATTCCTGTGATTCCTAAATTCAGCCAGGAGATGTAAACGCCTGCTTTTTAAGTTTCCTGACCTAAGTACCATATCTTTCTTTAAGTCTTTAATAAATGCCAAATTCTTATTAAATTGGAGAAGGCCTCATCATAATTAAAAATCTTTGTTTCCTTTCTTCTTCTGACTAGCCAAAGAAGAAAAACATGTCTGCTTATCAAGTGTTCTGTAAGGAATATCGTACAAATATTGTGTCTGAGCATCCTGGAATAGGTAAGGGAATAATCCAGCCTTCTCTTCTCTTGATTTTACACCAGTCTGATTAATTAGGAGAACATATTGTCTCTGTTTCAGACCAACTTCTTAATTTTGACATAATGCAAAGAATCTGCCAATGTTTTTTAGAATAGGAGATGGCAAAGGAGCTAGGAGTGGATTTCATGGTTGTATTATAATTTTATTTTAACCAAGTTGTGAATCTAGGTAAAGAACTTGCTAACTTTTGCTTTACTTAAAAAATTACCTTCATTGTTGTCACTTTCCCCTAAATACACTGTGACTTCATCTTCCTGCTATCAGCTTTTTTTTTTTTTATTTATTTTAAAGAGTAACATGAATGCACATTTTCAGGACAGTGTGGAGAGTTGCAGTTGTAGAATGGCTTGCTTCCTAAATGTGTGTGGAGGGGCTGGTAAATTTCCTATGTTCTCTCCACAATTTTATGATCAAATTTGTTTTAAACATTTCTCTCTTTCTCTCTTTCTCTCTTTCTTTCTGCCAGATTTTGGAGAGCTAAGTAAAAAACTGGCAGAAGTGTGGAAGCAGCTACCTGAGAAGGATAAGTTGGTGAGTATTTGTGTGAGATGTTTTTTGTAAAATTATTTCTGTGAACTAGGTGCTTAGATAAAGAATGTGGTGGCAGCATTGCCACAATGCCTTGAAATATGTTACCTATATCCTTAAAGCATGTAAGGGTGGAAAGTATGGAAATCTTGCCCTTGCAAACATAAAAGCATTCATTTTGTTCTCATGGGATTGCTTCACCTCCTAGCTATGTAACATCATTCTGCCTCCAGGTCCTGGCATCAGGTAACAGAATTACCTAATGTTATGAATCTTTCTTTTCTTACCATGGTAACTACAGATCTGGAAACAGAAAGCTCAGTATCTCCAACACAAGCAGAATAAAGCAGAGGCCACCACTGTGAAGAGAAAGGCATCATCTTCAGATGGTGCTCCAAAAATGAAAGGTAATTGTTGCACTTTATTTGTCTCATCTCTTTTCTTGGACGAGACAAATTTTTTAAGACAAATTCTCTACCTTGGGGAAGGTAGTGTTGCCTGTAGAATAAAAAACAAAGGTCCTTACTTGCTTCACCTCCTTACCTGCTTTCTCACATGACATTTAAATCATGTTTAAAGCATGACATTTAAATCACTAGTCAGATCAACTTTTCTGTGAAAGTGAGAGTGATGCCAGCATTTTTCATAAAGATTTCCTTGTCTGATTCATAGAATGGTATTGGTTTTGGCAGTTTAAGGATTGAAATGTAAAAGAAGAAGAGACAGAAATGAGGTTCTAGTGGGATTAGTTTGGTGCTAGATATAAGGTGGGTTGTTCGTGGTTTAGCATCTCTGATACCAAATCTCCCCAGCTGCATTCAGCTAAGGTAGATAGGTTCTGTACATGTAAAAAAAATTTCAAGACTCCAGAGACTATGAGACTGGGGTAACAGAAATATTCAAGCACCTCATGCCTATGAGATTTGAACTTCAGCAACTAAATAGGCTTGTGAGTAAAAGAGTGAAAGCAAGGAATATGGAATTTTAATTAGTATGTTTTGCAGCTTCTCCAACAGGAGTGGTTTCTCCTCACAAAAAATCCCCCACCAGCACCGTGGTGGTGCCTTCCTCACCAGCCAAAGCCCCTGAGACGGATCCCATTGATGTAGCTGCACATTTACAGTTACTGGGTGAATCTCTGAGCCTCATTGGACACAGACTGCAGGAAACAGAGGTGAGCCTGTAACCAGCAATGTCACAGTGATGTCCTGTAATCTACACAATACATTCAAGGGGATGATTGTTTTATTTTCTTAAGAGTTTAACCAGTGGCTTTCTGTTAGGAAGAGAAACTAGAGGTGACATGCCCTGTTTCTTTGATGCATCACTCTTTATTTTCAGGCCTCAGTAAACAGTAGGCATCAATGAAAGACAGGTGCTTTGCAGCTCTAGTCTTTGAAACCAGTTTGTAGTTCAGCAAACTCTTCAGTCTTTTCTTGCTGTATATTCACCCTGGATTTGGTACTTCCTTACTATTTTATTACAGCGACCTGAGTGGGCCGCTGCTGGTGAGAGAGAGAGACGGTGAATCTTGTATCTTGATCAGAAGGCTTGATTTATTAATATATGATATAATACATTATAGTTATACTAAAAAGAATATAGAGAGAGGTTTGCAGAGCAGCTAGATAAGCTAAGAATAGATAGAAAAGAACCCACAACAAAGTTGTGGCCAAGGACTCAGTCCCCTGGCTTGAACTGATGATTGGCCCTTAATTATAAACATAGAAAATGAGCCAATCAAGGTGAATCCTATTGCATTCCACAGCAGCTGATAATAATTGTTTA
Source organism: Ammospiza caudacuta (assembly GCF_027887145.1). NCBI lineage: Eukaryota > Metazoa > Chordata > Aves > Passeriformes > Passerellidae > Ammospiza > Ammospiza caudacuta. Next base: position 26,715,457 of record NC_080597.1, read on the forward strand.
CCTTCTCTTCGGGGGCCCCTGGCCTCCCGAAGATGCAGAAATCCAAAAGGAAGGATTTCTGTGGAGAAATGTCTGCGACATCTCACCTTTCTAAATTGTATAAAAATAAAAGAAAAATGCTGATGTGGAATGAACAGGAAATTCCTTCACCTATAAAATATAAAATACTAATAATTCACTAAAACAATCCTACAGTATAAGAAAATTGCAAGAAACAATGCAAAGAGAATTCAAGTCCATGCAGCTGAGTTTCAGGAACAGTCCATCAGCTGAAGTTGTTTCTTTTGGACATCTGAGAGTCCTTTTTGGTCCTGAATAACACAATTTTAAATAATTTGTACAATTTTGAAATGTCCTTTCTGCTGGCCTTTCAGTGCTTCAGCGCTTCAGAGCTGCTGCCCAGTATTTTCAATCTTTTTTATTTAATTTTAAAATTTTTTTTTTTTTTTTTTTTTTTTTGATCGAAAAGCAAAAGAGCAGCAGCCGAGCAGAGCAATGCCAGATTAGGAAAGGCCCTGGGGGCCCTGGCCCATACTGGACCAGGAACCCCAAAACTGGCTCACACAGGGGGACCCGGACCGGTAGGACAAACCAGAATCCCTAGAAACATCAAGAGGCCTCGCAGCGGGCCCGGCCCAGGAATTTCCTGAGCCCAGCATCCCAGGCCAAACTCATGAGGGAGGCTGTGCTTTCCCGCAGGCCTGAACTTTGCTGCCAGCACAATGGCAGCACGGGCAGTGAGACGCTTCCTTTCCCCTAAACCACTGAGGCATGCCAGCAGCAGGGAAATAGAAGCTGCCCCGAGAATCTTCATCTCGGGTCTGGGAATGTTTGTTTCCCACAGCATCACAGCACCACCCCCACTGGGCTGGGGACCAAAGGCAAAACTTTCAGGAGCCCCCTCCCCCTCGCCACTAGGGAACAAGAGGGGCGGCAGAGATGGCAGCCTCCATGGGACAGCAACCGAAACACCACCCCCCAAACCGCCGAGCTTGAAAGCCGGCAGCCGGACTGCCGCAACAGTGAGCTGACGGGCAGCTCCGGCCCCACTGAAGGAGAGACCCCCCGCCGGAGCGACTGCTGGGACGTCCGGTGGAAGCAGCGGGGACGGAGCCGGAACCGCGGGGGGAACCGCGCTGAGCGTGGGATCAGCCGCGGGCTGCTTCGAAGGTCCCGCGGGCTCAACTCCGTTTTCTGCTGCTGACTCTGGGGTCCGCTGCGGAGGCGGCGGGGACGCGCGGGAACACGCTGGTGCTGCGTCCTTGGGCTCTGAAAACGGCGGCGGGCACGGCACGGGCACCAGCGGAGCTGGGAGGAGCGCCGGAGCGTCGCCGTTGCTTAGCAACAGGTCAATCGGCGGAAGTGCTGTCTCTTCGGCCTTCTCCGACACAGGCTCTTGCGGGGGCAGGGAGGCCGGTGCAACCGCGGGCGGGACCTCCTGGAGAGGCGGAGACGGGATCTCCTGGAGTGACGGCTCTAGCAGGGCCGTGGAGGAAACCTCGGAGACCGGTGCCGCCCCCGTTTCTGAAGGCGGAGTCTGAGAGGCCGGCGCTGGCTTGAGCGGCCGCTCCCATCCCCCCGGAGAGAGAGAAGGGGGGGAAGGAGGAGGCTCCATCTGAGCATGCTCCGGAGAAAGAGTAAAAAAAACTTCTTCGCGCCGCGAAGTTTCGGCCCCCCCCCGCCGTGAAGCAGGGGGGGCTGGGAAGAAAAATGTCCTCCCCCACCGGGTCTTCTGCCAAGGGCGGTGGAAACGGAGCCTGGCCATAACAGTTAGAAATCCATTGAAAACAAGCTGCTCTGCGCTTCAGGACTGGGAAAAGCTTTATAAATGCTGGGTAGATAGAAGGCAACACGCGTCCCTCCAGGTAGACGCACTGGATAATCGAGTCCATGCACTCCCAGACAAAAACATCCAAAGCATACAAAATATCAGCAAAGAACCCAAAAAGCTTTGCCCATCGAAAGAACCCATAGATATCTGTTTTTGACAAAAAGCAACCATCTTCTCTGCACCAATGTTTCCAGAGGGCTATGATTTTTTCCTCTGCAGAGGAAAATTGAATCTCTTCTGGCAAGGCATGGGTCTGCCATACAAACAGCCACAAACTACGAAGGGCTGGTTCATCAGGGATAGAAAAGTGAACAGTACCTTTTGAAAGAGTCCAGCTTGCTCTGGCCAGCTCCACAGGTCTGCTGCTCTTTTCCATCATCTTTCCTGATGATTTTCCAGAAGAAAGATTCTGTTGTGGTCAGCCTTGGCTGTGAACTCTGTCCAAATCAGGATCTTCGGTTCTTCAGCTCCTGGCTTGAATCCACTTTCTGAGGTCACTTCAAAGCAACCCTCAAATGCTACACATACAGGATTTTTACCCAGTGCAGCAATTTTGCTCCTCTGGTCTTATCAGATTAATTTTTGCTCTGACACGAGGGGTCACCAGATATTACAGCGACCTGAGTGGGCCGCTGCTGGTGAGAGAGAGACGGTGAATCTTGTATCTTGATCAGAAGGCTTGATTTATTAATATATGATATAATACATTATAGTTATACTAAAAAGAATATAGAGAGAGGTTTGCAGAGCAGCTAGATAAGCTAAGAATAGATAGAAAAGAACCCACAACAAAGTTGTGGCCAAGGACTCAGTCCCCTGGCTTGAACTGATGATTGGCCCTTAATTATAAACATAGAAAATGAGCCAATCAAGGTGAATCCTATTGCATTCCACAGCAGCTGATAATAATTGTTTACCTTCTCTTCGGGGGCCCCTGGCCTCCCGAAGATGCAGAAATCCAAAAGGAAGGATTTCTGTGGAGAAATGTCTGCGACACTATTTAGTCAGTCTGTGGTCAGATTCTGTTACTGTTCTACTTTTTACAGAACTGTCACCCTTTCCCAAGAAGTTTCTTGCATTATCTCTCGTTTTCTGGCGGTATCCGATTGCCAGTGCTTTGGATAGGGGCTACAATTATTTCAACTTACTTGGTAACATAATGTCACATTTTAATGTTTTCCTGCTGTTAAATAACAGTGACTCTGTGAATGCACATTCACAGAGAACTCAGCCCAGCCTCTAAGGAGAAAATATTTTTGTCTCAAATAATATCACTGAGTTTTATGAGTAGCATGATAATCTCACCCCACTATGCTTGCTTATTTTATCAACGGTGAAATAGATGTTCTTGCATTTTGGTTTTGGTATGACTGATTTGAGATCATGGGAGGAACAACCAGAGCCCAGAAAAGCACACATTGATATACTTTCCTGAAAGTATATCAATGACTAAAGCATTTGTTACAGGCTTAGCATTTCTTTACCTTCAAAAATAAAACAACTACTGTCATTAGGACTCATGTAGTTAACAAAATAGATGGTACAAAATGGCACAGAAGATATATTACAAAAATTTGTGGAATCAGTGTTTTATGCAACTGACCACTTTGTGGTGTTTTCTGTTGATTCCTACCTTTATCTTGCACCAGTTTGTTGCCTACTGAAATCTTAAGTTTTTGAGCCAGCAGTCTCTCTAAAGCACAAGGCACAGTTTTGTTACTGTGTAAATATCGAAAGTGGACTGGAGGAGCTGAAGATGCAATATCTACATGACAGTGGATACAGTTGAGAAAGAAGTGCAATTTCCACTACTCATTCCTATCCAATCCTATCCTATCCTATCCTATTCCAATCTTTTTCTTCCTCATTACCAGGGAATGGTGGCTGTTTCTGGAAGTTTGTCAGTACTCCTAGACTCAATCATCTGTGCTTTGGGCCCGTTGGCATGTCTGACCACACAACTGCCTGAGTTGAATGGCTGCCCAAAACATGTTTTGGTGAGTTTTTTGTGGTTATTTTCTTTCTAGCACTGTTAATTTCAGTAGATTACAAATAGAGCTTTTTTGATTAATCAGTGTAATATAACTATAATTCCAATGCAGTAAGAAAATTTGTCTTGGTCATGAGCTTTTATAGAGGAATATGTATTGAAATTCTTACAGATATTACCGTTGTACAACATTGTGCAACCTTTTTTTCTCCCACTGGCAACTGACCTAATATTTGTAGCATGGATTGCAGTGTGGGTAGGTCCTGTTTTTGTTCATGATGGAGTCAACCAATCTAAAACAAATAAAAGTAAACCAGTATTTTTGAAAGTTCTAATTTTCCATAAAAATAAAATCACCTTCAAGCTGCTCTTTATCACACCAGCTGTTTTTCCTTCAGTAGCATAAAAACCAATTTGTGATCTCAGGATTCCTAATGTGATGGTGTAGGACCTTTTACAAGTGGCTGAAACCTTCTCTGAGAAAGGAAAAATAGTCTCTCTCTTAAGGAGCTGCATAACTACAGTTTCTTTGCTGCTTTAAGCTACTCTTAATATTGAGCTCTGACTTAGCAACAGCTCGTGGCATCTGTGTAGCCTGGTGTGGACATAGATTAAGATGGCAGCAGCCACCAGGACTCATACTTCCTACAGGAGACATGAATAAAGCTGCAAAGGAGAGGAGCAAAAATAAAAAACGACAGTCTGCAAAACTGAAGAGATTAAAAACAAATCTGGCAGAGGGGCTAATGAAAATGGGATATGAATTGACATGTCATAATAGGGCAGCCCAAATGTTTATTCATTACAAGAATGGACTGTCAACAACAGGAACAAAGTTGAAAATTTAGTGTGTGAACACCCACAAACTGGCTCTATGCACAAAAGCTGAGTCAGTGGGGTGTTCCCATCATAAGCCATGGAAAACCTGATGCTTTTTTTCCTTCCTGCTTGCCAAGTTTATTCAGAGCAGTGACGCCACATGAGCAGTGGTGCGTTTATTAGAAACTCGATCAACTTACTGTTACAAGGAGCAATGGAGCTTTAGGTGAATTATGGCAGCTATGCTTCACTTCTGGAAAGCCCAGTTCAGGAGCTGGTAATAAATCTGATTTTCACAGTCAGGTACATAACGACAGTGGTGTTCTGAGACACAGATAAACCCCAGCAGTTGTGTTGCAATTTATATTTGAGACAGTAGATGGCATTGCTAAATTCTAGAATCACAACTGGTGCAGATCCAGCTCCACCATCTCTCAGTTAAAGATGCTGTTTCTAAGGCCTCCTTCAGCTGTCCAGCCACAGGCTTGAGTAACTGAAACACTGCATCTGAAAAACATACAGCTGGGTCTTTTTTTCTGATGGGCATGAGAAGGATTCCTACTCTAAGAATTCTGTTATGGTTTCCAAGAAAAACTGAAGGACACTTCTTTTTGCCATCTGACACCCTGTTAGAGATGATCAATGGGCAGTTCTGGTTGTCTCATCCTATGATAACTTGTACCTCAAGTAATTGTGCTTAGTACCCTCACCTGTGCCATTTTTCAGAGATGTTGAGTTATTACCTGACACTAAAATCACCAAATTTCTTTTCCCAGTCAAACAATTGTGCTTAGTACCCTCACCTGTGCCATTTTTCAGAGATGTTGAGTTATTACCTGACACTAAAATCACCAAATTTCTTTTCCCAGTCAAACAATTGTGCTTAGTACCCTCACCTGTGCCATTTTTCAGAGATGTTGAGTTATTACCTGACACTAAAATCACCAAATTTCTTTTCCCAGTCAAACACACTAGACAACATTGCCTACATCATGCCTGGACTTTGATGGGAAAGGATCCTGGGATGTACTCAGCCTCTGTGTAACTGACTTGTGGATGTGCACTATGCCAACGTTCCTGAGGGGCTCCATGTGGAGGCTTTTAAAGTTTTATATGTGTATAGTATATACATAGGATTGTAACTACTTGACTTCTATTTTATGAAACGTTGTGAACTTAAACTGCAAAAATCCTTTTGTGTTGGTGGGTGAAATGTCCTCCAGTCTGAAAGTATTTTGTATGAAGAATTCAGAAAGCTTTTGACATATTTGCCTTAAATTCAGATTCAGTGGGGGAAGCAAACAGAGATTGAACTTTTCAATATAAACAAGAAAGCTGTCACCGTGAGAGGAGTCTTTGAAACAGGTGGCCTGGAGAGGTTCCTGACTCTCCTTCCTTGGTGATATTCAAAAACTGAATGAGCAGCCTGCTCTAGTTGGACTTGCTTTTTTAAGCAGGGAGATGGACCAGATGATCTCCTGGTCCCTGCCTAAACTAAAGTATTCTGATATTCTGTGGGCAGGTAGAGATGATACATTTTGGACCAGGGAATAGAACTGAATTCTTCACCAGCCCTATTTGTAACTGTTTCTGTTTAAAACACACTTGAGGGAAAAGCTGGATAGCTTTTTGCCTCTTGGTCACTTTCTCCAACCCCCATGCCTCAGTAGTTTCAGTACTAACTGAAACTTGTCAGTGTTGGCTGGCTGGTCTGCTAGCTGGTATTTGAAGTGAAGTAGATGACAACAATTTTTTCCTTGTGGACTCCAATCATTATTAGCACAATGTATCAACCCATTGCATTGGCTTGAGAGAATGAACCTCCTGCTGATTTTTCCACGGCATGGTCACCCTGCTTTGATGGAAAGGAGTAGAGAAGCAGATGGGAAAAACTTGGATTGCTTCTGCCCATCTTGCACCTGTTTGTGAAATGGCTCATCCACCATCTCTCTCACCAGCACTATTGCAGGAGCTGTGGTGCAGCTGCAAGGCAGCGACCAGTGGCCAGTTTGAGGCAGTTATGGCCAAGTAAGGCACATGTGGGTTGATTGGACTGGTTTCCCTTCCTTCCAGCCACATACTTGGAGTTTGGTTTTCTGCTCCTCTGGAAGAGGAGCAGCAGGAGAACACTTGATTCCTGTTTAGGCTTTTGTCTGTGTGTGTATGTGTATGTGGTGTTCATATCACATGTATTTAACTTTTACCAATATCTGTAACAGATTTTAATTTATCCTGTATATTTCTCTGTGTGTGTGTATATATTTATATATATATACATAATTTAAAAGCAAAAATCCCTCCCTCAGCCAACAGTGTGTGAAAAATGTGAATCAAGTTTGTCTCAGCTCACTTCCTGCAGGAGTCAACTCTATGTATAGTAGTAAGCATGGGCATTGTGTAAAGAAACACCAGGAAGATTCTAAGAGTTTGTAGAAACAGGCTATCTTGTGAAGGTGGGCAGAACAACTGAAATATCATTTGACTCAGGCCTTATCAGCTCTCTAACAGGAAAGTTTTAAAATTAGAGACGAGGCATTTTTTACTTCCAAGTAAGTCTAGCTTGTTTTTTAGGACAGTTGAAAGTGAGCTGTCCTTCATTGTGGCTGAGTCCCAAATCAGAAGTAAATGAAATCCTGGGGTGTGGAGGATTTTTCTCCCCATGCGTCTTTGCCACGTATTCCTCAGATGTGCCTGTACAAGGTAGTCTGTCTCTTACAGAACTTTTCTCATTGCAGTCAGGGGTTTTCTCAGCAGAGGAGGCACAGAAGGTTCTCAGTCCACCAGGCCAGAACATATGTTTTAACAGCTTAGGACAAATCCCAGTGAGCCTGGAAATAGGAAGGGCCAGTAGGGAGGCAGTCCAATCCTGCTTCAGATCCTGGCCCATACTAAAGCATCTGCTGTTGTGAGCAGCACAAAATAACTGGTTCTTTCCAGCCCTTCACAGTTGAGAGCAGTGTGGTGAAGGGGTAAGTCTGCTTTTGAAGAAACAGAAGGGGATCAACCTTAGCTTTGTCCTCTGTACAACTGAAAACTCTTGAAGAGTGATAAACACACACCCTGGTGTATTGTATTTTTTATTAAAATTTGTACACTTTGTATAATCTGTATCTTGTGGTATTTGGTACTATAGGGAAACTTTGTCAAGACTTAGCAGTTTTTATATTTTTATTATTTCTTTGCTGTTTGGTCCAGATTACATTACAATTATACACAGACTTTTTTGTACTGTACTTACAATATAATTTTTTTTTTTAAACTTCTGGAGTATTGTCATTTATTTCTGGCATGTGCTGTTTTCTACAGCTGTTGTTACTACTTGTATTTACTGTTTCTCAGCAAAACATATCCAGTCCTAACCCACCTAAACTCACTCACTTGGCAGGCAAGCTGTACTGTTTCCAGCAACACCAGTCACCCAAATTATCACTCAGGTTCCTGACTGCTTGGGGAGGGAAGGGATATGTAGCATGGAGCACTGCAGGTAACACCAGGGCATTTGTCTTCCCTGCTGCCTCAGCTCAGCTTCCTGGCGTTCAGGTGACACGGGACTCAGGTGTGTGATGCGGGAAGTCAGGCGTGGCAGCGTTAGAGCAGGATTTGTGCTGGTTATTAACACGTCCCCATTTTCCACGTATGGGTGTTGGTTGATTGCAGGCTCAGCTTGGGCAGGGCAGTTGCTTAGGCCAGGAGCACATCCCAGAATGTGCCAACCACCTGGGCAGAGTCACAGGATGGTTTGGGTTGGAAGGGACCTTAGATCATTTCCAACACCCCTGCCACAGAGACACCTTCCACAAAACAATTGCTCAAAGCCCCATCCAACCTGGCCTGGAAGACTTACAAGGATGGACATCCACAACTCGGCAACCCGTCCCAGTGCCTCACCGCCCTCACAGTGAAGAATTTCTTCCTAACTCCTACCGGGAGTATCGGAAGTCCTTCCTACTCACACCGGGCTATGGAACACTAAAAGCCCATCGCCACAGGCTCTCCGGGCTTTGGGCATCGCTCAGGCTCGCGGGTGTCCTGCCCGAGCTCGGAGTGCTTGCAGAAAGCGGCGGCGGCTCTCGGCGGGAGCCCCTCGGTTCCTGCGCCCGGGGCTAAGGGCCAGCGGGACCAGGGAGCGGTCGGCTTGCACACGGCTCTACCCCGGCACCGCAGCCGCCCCGCGCCTCCCTCAGCCCGTGGCACGGCGGGGCCGCTCCGGGCGGCGGCCGGTGGCGTCACAGCGGGGCCCGGCGGGGCCCGCCCCGGCCGGCGCGCGGTCACGTGAGCGGCGGCGGCGGCAGCGTCAGCTGATCGCGGCGCGGCAGCGGCGGCGGCGATGGACTTTCTGCTGGGGAACCCCTTCAGCTCCCCCGTGGGGCAGCGCATCGGTGAGAGCCGCATCCGCGCCCCCCGACCCTCCCCGAGCCCCCGCTCGCCCGTCCGGCCCCGCGCCCCCGGGGGCGTCCGCCGGACCCTTCCTCGGGGAAACGCCGGCCCCCGCCTCCGCGGCGGGACCAGCAGCGCGCTGGCCAATCAGAAGAGAGTTATGCTCTGACTGACGGGTGCTGCGGACCAATAGCGAGCGCGCAGCCCGAGGCGGCTCCGCCGGGGGCCCCGCCAGCCAATCCGGGTGCGAGGGGGTCTCGGGGTGGCGAGGTGAAGTTTGCTCACTTAAAGGGGCCGCAGGCCGGTGGTCCGCGCCACGCCCCCCTGCATCGCCGAGCCCCGTGATTGGCTTGGGGCCATTCCCGCCCGCACCTCTTCGGGGGCTTCGGGAAGCTGCTGATTGGCTGGGCTCCAGCCTGGGCAGCCTATCGCGGCCGGGCGCGAAGGGGGCGCGTGAGCCGCGGCGGCACGAGGGGCGGCCGCGAGACCCCGGGGTGTGGGACGGGGTCCGTGAGGGCTGCGGGGACAGCGGGGCTGTGAGACGGGGTCACTGAGGGCTTTGGGGACAGCGGGACTGTGGGACGGGGTCAGTGAGGGCTGCAGGGACAGTGGGGCTGCGGGGACAGTGGGGCTGTGGGACAGGGTCAGTGAGGGCTGCGGGGACAACGGGGCTGTGGGGACAGTGGGGCTGTGGGATGGGGTCAGTGATGGCTGTGGGGACAGCAGGGCTGTGGGATAGGGCCAGCCAGGCCTGCAGGGACAGCAGTGCTGTGGGGAGAGCGGGGCTGTGGGATGGGCATGGCCCATGGGCACATGGTGGGTGTCCTGCAGTCCCTGTGCTCAGGGCAGATGGGGAACATGGGAGAAGGATGTGGCCTGAGAAAGTGGAGCAGAGATGCCACAGTTAGAGAGAAGAAGACCATCAACAGCTGCACTGGTGTCAGAGCAGGGATGCAGTTCTTAAAATGCTTAGGATGAAGACTCTCTGTTCCTGTGTTGTATTGCCTAAGAGCCTTGAAGTTGTGCTTGAAGGCTGATGCCTATTTAAACTCCATTTGTGACTTTATGCACTTGCTCATTCTTGCTGTTCACTGCTTGTCAGACCTTTGCTGTTTGCTGTGAACATCCGGTCCCACATTCATTGGTGTCCTTGCATGGGTGAATAGGAGGCTGTGCCTGGGGTGGGAACAGAGCAAGCAGCTGCTTTAATTAATGCTTTTATTATAATGATTTTAGAGGCTACCCTACAACTGTCCCAAAGTGTGTCCGGGGCATTGTGATGTGCCACTCTGGTGTTGGGACAGATAGGTGAGATCTATTACAGCCAGGTGGTGGAAGGATCATCAGGGAAGACTTTGTGTTATCAAAATCCTCCAGATGATCTTCAACATACCCCCAGAACATCACATGTTTAATCCCATGTTCTAGGAGAAGCCGTCTCCTGCCCTTTCCTGAATGAATGCTCTTTGTTCCCTCAGTGAGTGTATCAGATATGTCCTTGTGTTTGGGTAGAGGCAATCTGAAAGTTGCCTCACAGATCTTCTGGTCGGTCTAGTAACCAGATTGTAAGTGGGTTATACCTCTAGGCTTTGTTTCAATTAAATAAGGGATTCTCAAGCAACAAACCAACAGCAAAGAGGAAAAAAGAAAAGATATTTCAAAAGTGTCTGAGAGGATGTAAGAAGCAGAGGTGTGATTCTAGGGAGTTCTTACTGAGTGGGGGTTTACTGGGGTTATGGAAGTCGAAAGAAGTGGAGGAATTACAGCATATGAGAAAGGAGCTCTCTGGAGGACTTGAAAGGGGTGGTGATTGAAAATATGAATATGAACATTGCCTATCAACATCCTGGGGATGTGGATTAATGCTATCTCCCCTGCTTAATTTGGGACGCAAACATGACTTCCCCAAACTCGTTTGGTAGGTCTGTGTCAGCTGCGTGTCCAGCCCCTGAGCCTGAGCACCAAACCTGCACAGTGCTGCTGCCCTGGGCTGTCTGCAGAAAGATAATGCTGCGTCCTTGCAAATTATTTGGGCAAAGTCACGTACGCTTGATAGAGCTTATAAAGTCTAAAATAGCTTTAGATGAAGGCTAAGGGGAAAAAAAAAGTCCTCTGTGGCCACTGCAGCAATGTTCTCAAATTCCTTCATTAATGTTAATCTAGTAAGACCCATTTATTTTGCTGACTAGGAAAGCAATGCTCAGATAATCTCAGTGATCTGTCACAGAATGAGTCAGTTGCAGAGGAGTAGGTTTTCTAGTTTCTTACTCACAGTTCTGAGATTTAGTCACAAAAGTTGCCTCTCCTGTTTTTGCACTGTGATGTCTCTTCCCAGGAGGAATACAGACTCACTTGTTTGGGGTTTTTTGTATTTGCTTCTGTTGTGTGGTGGGCTTTTTTAAACACCAGTGGGAAAATTTCCAAAGAGTGATAAAGCATCATAGTTCAGATTCCCCTCTGGAAAGGGAAATCCACTATGCCTCCATCTAGGAGCTAAGAGAAGCTTTTTTCCATTTTCAAAATGGAAAAAATCTAATTCCAAGGAAGTGAATTGTCTCTAAGTGAGAGAATGGAGAAGAAACCACCAAGTGAGCTCTCTCCTCACCCTGGAAGTCTAAAATAACTAGTAATTATAGCAATACCAAAAGGGACACAGCCAGGTTATTTCAGTGAGTGAGGGCAGGCAAGGGATAGAAGTAACGGTGTAGCACAGAGATGACACAGATGTTTTTTATGGATGGGGGTTATTTTAAGCATGAGGACCAGGAAAAGTTGAGGCTGTAAAGAGGGAGCAAGTAAGGCTCCTGGGTGAGGAAGAGAGGCAGATGCAAAACAGTGTACCAGAAAAATCACCACAGCCTTTTGGATCCCACCTTGCAGGTGTTGCTGCACCCCTCTGTGGGCTCTGTGGGTCCCTGCAAGGTTGTGCTTCTCAAAAAGGCATTGCCTTGTCTTCTGTGCCTCCTCTGTCTGGAGGAAAAGGGGCAAACACAGCAGTTGAAGAGTCACTTGATCCCTGAGAATTTGAGCTGATTCACAGGACAGGAGCAGGAGTTCAGAGACACACATACCCACAGCACAGTGTCAGCGCAGTCTGTGTCCATCACCATCCTTGAATTAGGTTTGGAGCTGTATCTCTGGTGTCTCTGGAATGCACGCTGTGCTCTCAGGCTTTGGGGGAAGGATACAGCTAAATGGTGAAGTCCTGACAGAGCTGGTGCTGAAGTTCCCTCAAGGGAAGTAAAAGCATGAGGCTTGTACAGGATGCTGATTTGGGCCTGTGAGTTTGTGAACTGAAATGAAGTTGGAAGAAGGAACATCATGCATTGCTTTCTGCTGAGCCTAAGCTGTCTCATGCCATGAACTGCTGGTGTCCTCAAACACCTGTTGAAATGGGTGAGAAGGTGTTTGATGCTTTGCTGAGGAACTTAGAGCCAGCAAGAACACTGCAGGGAGCACTGTTTGAAGGCTTCACTTGGAGGAGGGGCAGAGCATATCACAGGCAAAGGATTTCTGAGCAGCATCTGGCTGGTTATGGGTGCTTCAGGTGTGGGGTGGGGAGCAAAGGGGACAGGAGCCTGCACAATACCTTCTGTCCCTGGCTCCTGTACTTCCCCACACTTCTGCAGTGCCAGTGTGCTGCTGCAGGGACAGCTGAGTAGAATCCCCAGCTGCACAGTGTGCTCTCCCCTGCCACCAGGGCACACACAACAACCTTGAAAAGAAGCAAACTTGTGAAATGTACTCATAGCACAAAGCAGTGTACAGATCCTTTGCGCCAGTTATGCCAAGTGTTTGGAGTTCTTTGTTATCTGCTGGTTCTAAATAACTTTTATCAACTAGCTGCAGTCAGCAGGAGCACATCCAGTGCCATGCAGGAAAAGAGTCCATGCTCTGGTTCAACCCCTACCACAGTCCTGTGCGGTTCTGGGTCCATCTGAGCAATTTGTGAGGCAGCAGACTGGAATCAGACAAACCCCAATGCTGTCACACCCGGGGAGCCGGACTGGCTGCCAGAACAATGTGGCTTTGGAGCAGCCCCATGAAGGGCCTCCTGTACATTCAGCAGCCAATGCTTTGGGGCTTGGAGGGGGAATGGCATTCACAGGCTCACAATAACCTCTGCCAGGGGAATTCTCTGCTGCAGGTCAGGCTCAGCTGGTAACACACACAAGTAGATGCTGCCTGATGACCACCAGGCAGAGTGCTGGGTGTGTGGCAGTGCCCTGCCTCCTGTGCTCGCTCTTTTTAGGGACTTGTTGCTGTCCCCAGCCATCCCAGGTTCAGATTTCGTGCGGAGCAGACAGCTCATGTGCTAATTACAGCTCATGAAATGGGGCCAGCCACCCTGATCCTTCATGTGACTAATTAAACTTTGTTTCCTTCCCTTCTGCAGGCTTTACAGAAGGGCAAAGTTCAGGATTTTGGATATGAACTCCATATCTTACTAGGCTTGGACAGCCCCTTACAGCTTGGAAGAGAGCAAGGAGGATTAGAAGGGCATTAGCTCCAGTTTTCCCAATGCCAGCTAGGCCAGGCCTTAATTTGTACTGGGTAAATTCAAGCCTTTTGTCCTTGGAATTGCCTCAGGGTCACATTCCTGTTTTCCATATGCTCTAATACTGTTCTTCCAGCTTTGCATTTTGTGACCCTGTGTTGTGTTTATGGCAGGTTTCCTGCAACTCTCCCTTGATGAGTGTATGAACCGGGGTGATGGCAGCAGGATGGCCATGATATTGTGGGGTAACAGGGGCAGGGTGTGTCACTTCTGAGGAAGCCCAGTTTTCCCCTAAATGGCCAGGCAGGTGAAGGAACACACATGGTTTATTTACATTCCTTTCTGAAAAGTAAACCTGCTGCTTGACCTTGGCAGGATTGGTGCATTTGGAGGGAAAGGGTGGTGGGGAGCAGGTTACAGTGTGCCACCAAACATTGGGAAGTGAGGAAAGGGAGTTTGCAGATTAAATTCATGTTTGTGTACAATATGAAGGAAGGTTGGGGAGATTTGAACAGCAAGGATTGATGGTTAAATGCAGGTTTTATTTTGTCCTTTGTTTTTTCTGTAGCTCAGAGCTTCCAAGCAGGCTCAGCCCTGTTCCCAAGTTGTGGATTTTTCCTTCCATGTTCAATGAGAAGAGTGGATGTAGACTTCACTTTTGGCAGAGCAACCCCTGTGTAGTGGATTTCTGTGATTCATTGCCAGTGCAGCAAACAGTGCAGGGAAACTTGTGACTTGTTCAAACCATGATGTGTCATGAGCAGGGGATCCTGGAGGAGAGTGCAAGTGAGGGGGGCTTTGTGACCACATGATCCAAACCCATCAGACTGACCTGAGCTAGAACCAGCCTACCAGCACAGCTGCTGTCCCAGGGCAGGAGGAACCCTGGAGCTCTGTACTGTGTCCTGATCCCAAAGGAACACCAGTGGAAAATATTTTCCTTCATGTGTTACCACAGTTTCCCCCATTGGCTGGTACATGCCCTGGTGCACCAGACATGCCTATTGCCCTGGATGTATTCTCCACCAGATCACCCAGTGCAATCCTTCCTCCTGTGCCTCACTGAGGAAGCTTGGATCTGCCAGAGATAAGGATCCCTATGTAAAGTTAATACTCAAAGTGACAAAAGTTTACCTGAGTCAAGGAACCTTAAGTTTATTCCAGTAATAGCCAGACCTTTGGAAAGGTGGAAGAGCATCAAGAACAGTCTGCCACTCTCCTTCCCTGTCTGCCCTCTTCTATCTGGCTGTGGCCACAATGTCATCACCATAATCACTGTGTAATCAATGCATTCTGTAGCAAACAGAAAAGGTGGTGGCTGGATTGTGATAAGATGCAGATAGCTTCACAGTGTGGTGTGCAATCTGTGGGAGGGACACGTGTATAAGAGGCTGCATTGCACAGTGCTGTGAATAGCTCTGTGCCTGACCCTAAACAGGACATGATGGATGTGCTTACCCAGGCAAGAGTTAAAAATTCTTCTTCCTGTGTTAGGGCCTTATCTCATTACTGTGTGAATGGGCATTTAATTTCACTCCTACACAGGGATCATTAGCTGCTGGGTCAAAAGCAGAAAAAGGCAGCTCTGCAGAGGAAGGACCTCTCTAAAGGGGTAGAGGACCCGCAGCAGTGAGGGAGAGCCGCAGATTTTGCAGGGACAGCAGTTTTGAAAATGCAGGCATTTCTGTAAGTACCTCGCTAGGACCGAGCTCTCCTGAAGAGCACCTGGTAAGTGCTGAACAGGTCTGGCCAGTTTTAATTCTCTTGCCCCAGTGCTAAGTCAAGAGTTTTGTAGGATGAGAGAGCTGGAAAGGATGGTTCTTGTCATCTGCTTGCCATTAGCTGTGTCTGTGTTTCCCTGTGGTCTTGGGAGTGCCTGGGTCCTTCTGGCCCCACTGGCCATTCTCTACTGGTGGTGTTCCTGAAGGCATCAGTCAAAGGCATGGCTAGGACTGAGACATGGATGATTACAGGGTGAGGCATTGGTGCTCCCAGTAATAGCTGCTCATTTCCCAAATCTCTGCCTTGAATAAATAACATCAAGGCTGACTGAGGAATTCCTAATTAAAGGGGACACAATCAAAGGTGGAACAATATTACTTTGACTTCAGCCTGCAGTTTGCTTCTGCCCACACTCCCTAGAGGCCAGAAGTTCAGGGGAAAGGTGTAAATATTAAACAAGAGAAACCCTGCTTTGGTTTTCTACGTTTGCTTGTTTGTTTTTATAGAGCTGGTGTACAAAAAAAAGGGGGACTGATTCTTTTGTCTCCTTATGTGTAAACCAAGAATTTGAGCTATTGGCATTAGATCTGTATCAGGGTAAGTGAGCTGAACTCAACAGTTTCTGGCCTTGCAGGAGCAAAGCAAATAAGCCCCCTTTTCCTTAGCTGTGGAGCTGAAGTTATGCTGAGCACTTTCCCTTCATGCACAGGATACCAGAGGTCACACAGAGTCTGTTTGTAGTGTCAGTAGCATTGGTGGGCAAAGCTGGGCACCCACCATCCCAGCAGTGTGCTCTGCCATGGTGACACCTAGTGGGGAGCACTTGGTGACCCACAATTTGCATATGAATTTGCCTCCTTATATTTTGTAGTGGCAGCGAGGGAGAAGCAGGCTGGGGTCTGGGGCCTTGTGAGAGCTTAAGAGTGCCAGGGCTGCTCTTCACCTTCGTTTCTGTTTTCCAGAGAGAGCCACCGATGGGTCCCTGCGGAGTGAGGACTGGGCTCTCAACATGGAGATCTGTGACATCATTAACGAGACTGAAGAAGGGTAAGGGAGCTGGCAAGGGCCCATATGCAGTGGCAAGTCCCTGAATTCCCTGGAACACCACATCCCTAGGCTGCAGTAGTAGCATGCACTGCTGGAGGTAATAAGCTAGGCTTCCCAGCAATCCCTGAGACAGTACTCTGCTAGGAGACCTAGAGACGTAGAAAAGCTGTCAGAGCATTTATTAGATGCTTTTCTATAATCTTGGTGAGTGCTAGGAGCCATTCAAACAGGCCTTCAGGGTTCCCAGACAACCCTCAGTTCAAGCCAGGCTGCCTCCCATCTCCAGAAGGCATATTTGCATTTCTTCCACTTTGATTTATTCCCCCTTCATACCCTTCTCTTTGTCTCCTCTGGGAATGTAAAAATCTAAAGGCTGGTGACTGAGAGAAGAAGGGGAAATCTCAGGCTGCTATTCAGTCCTCTTACTGTGCCAGTCTTTCTTGGGTTTCTTCTCAGGTATTTTCATGTACAGTCACTCAAAACCACACAAAGTGAGTGGGGGAGCTCTTGTCTCCCTCTCCCTACAGGGAGGTGTTCATCAATCTGCCAGACTTGTTAACTCAGGAGCTGGGGATTTGCCACTGAATTCAAGGGAGAGTGCTCCTTCTCACAGTGGAGATGTCAGGAGCAGCATGTAAAAAAGAAGGTGCTACATGGAATAAAACGTGTAGGTTTCACTCCTGCTGTCTTACCCCACAGTGATGTTGACAGAGGATTAGCAAGCCCAGTTTTCAGCTTCACATGTATGGAAACAAAGTCAAACACCTCTACTTACAGATCTGTCACCACTCCTTTTCCACTATCTCCACGGTGCAAATGCATCTGTCTCTGTCCACAGTTCTCAGGCCTGAGCTGTGGCTGCTTTCAGGTCTTTCAGATACACAGCTGGACAGGCTCTCCCATTGTCCTGCTAAGGCCCATCCTCCAACACTAGGCTGCCCCACAGGCCAATACACTTCTGCCTCCTCACTGAGTCAGTGTCTCCACCCCACTTTTCTCCTCCAGCACCGCTGCTCTTCCAACTCAGCTTCTCTTCCTGTGCTCTGAATCTGGTTCATTTGTGCCCTCTTAAGACCACAGTGGACTGAGACCATGGTGTTTCTCCCCTCTGAAAATGGTTAATGAGGCCCTGCTATACTGTTGCTCTCTTACCCACCTGCCCCATACAAGCAAGATTTTGCCAGTGTGTCTCCTGCAGCCTCCTTCTCTCCAGGGAAATGTTAAATAGCTCCTCTTTGAGTAACGCAGGAATTGCTGCAGATTGGTCTCTCCTTCCTGTTTGTAAGCCGTGCCAAGCTTTTCTGTGATCTCCTCCTCTTCAGTCTCTCTGCCATGGGATTTTGCTCTACCCCACAGGAGTGTGTTTCTAGCATTGTTTTTACTCTGTTCTCTCTTGTGTGCTGAACACCTTGCCCTGTTGCAGACATCAGCACAGAGGCCTCTAATTTCAGTAATAGCACTCAGGGACAGGGCTTAATGGTGGATTTTGCAGTGTTAGGTTTATGGTTGGACTTGATGACCCTAAAAGGTCTTTTCCAACCTAAGTGATTCTATGATCAACCAACCTCGCTCCTCTTGCAGAGCCACAAGCAAAAGCTGCTTTACCAATCACTGCTTCAAGCCATGCTGAAAACATGGTGAAGAGGGACACCCACTGAGTATAAGGCATCCAGAACCTATGGCTGTTTTGCTTTGCCTCAACCTTTTGATGATCTTTCTTCATCTCATTTCTCCTTCAGGCCCAAAGATGCATTCCGAGCCATTAAGAAGAGAATTGTAGGGAATAAGAACTTCCATGAAGTTATGCTGGCTTTGACGGTGAGCAGTGCTCTGTGATACCCTGCTGTAAAGCTGAGTGCTGAACACAGGTTTTAGCATACATGCTGAACAGACTCATGTACCTAAAGCCAGTAAGGCAAACACATGAGGACAGAGAAGGCTACAGCTAATGCTTCATTGCCTTTGAAGGTCCTGGAGACCTGCGTCAAGAACTGTGGCCATCGTTTCCATGTCCTTGTGTCCAGCCAAGACTTTGTAGAAGGTGTCCTGGTGAGAACAATCCTGCCAAAGAACAATCCACCTGCTATAGTGCATGACAAGGTGCTGACCCTCATCCAGGTGAGCCAAGAAGTGTGAGCATCTGCACCATGCAGACAGTATGTGTCTTTAGGTGCTTGTACAGAAGGCTGTTGTATGTGCTGATGGGCTGTACTGTCTCTTCTTCCCCAGTCCTGGGCGGACGCCTTCCGCAGCTCTCCAGACTTGACTGGTGTCGTTGCTGTCTATGAAGACCTGAGACGGAAGGGTTTGGAGTTCCCCATGACTGATCTGGACATGCTGTCACCTATCCACACACCACAGAGGGTATGGGAGCATTGCTGAAGAGAAGAATGTCGGGCAGCTGCCATTCTGGAGCGATGAGGGGATTTTAGGAGCTCTGTCTTGAATTTAGAGGGTGTTTGGGTGGTGAGATGTGAGAAGCTCCAGGACAGCCAAGAGCTGTTGGGACCAGTTGGGGAGCTGCCATCAATATTTCTCCTCTAGTTGCACTGTCCTGCCAAGTATGTGTGTCTAACATTTCCTTCTCTCTGTCACTTTCCCCACCTTTGTAGACTGTGTATAGCTCCAACTCTCAATCTGGACAGACCTCACCTGCAGTCAACTCCCCTCAGCAGATGGAGTCCATCCTCCACCCTGTCACCCTGCCCCCCGGGAGAGGCACATCCAGCGACGCGCCCATCACACCCACACCCGAGCAGGTGAGTTGGACACAGGTCCCAGGATGTTGCTGACCCTTCCTGTGTTTGAAGCTATTTCACAGACGCTGCTCTGGGACTGCAGTACTGGTCCTGCCCCAGCCTCTGTCTTCAAGGAGCTGTTCCTCTAAGGCACAGTCCTTTGAGAGCTCCCCAGAGCTCCATTGTGGTCACAGTGATGAACTGGGATACTGCAACCAACATTTGCCTAAGACAGGGCTACTTGCAGGTAGAGGGAAGTGGAGTGCTGAGACATGATGCCTCCTTATCATCTTTGTTTATCTTGCCTCACTGCTTACTTTATATGAATCAACCCTATCTGGCTATGTGGTTTCCAAAGGCTTGGGCTTCCTCACTTGTTTCCCCATCCTCTTTTCTCCTTCCTCACCCTGACTTCATACAACACCATGTTCAGCACCAAACCCCTAGCTGTCAGTACTTTGCATTTCCCTTGCAGAACAGAGGGTAGAAACTGTTCTAAAGAGGCTCATCAGCAGCTTGTAAACCAGAGGACTAAAGCTTCAACTGCACACTTAGCTGAGGCTCTCCTGTTGAATAGGAATTAATTGTTTTCCCCTGTCTTACACCACTTTGGAAGTTAAACCATTTAAATGGCTACCACATGGGAGCTGTTAGCTGAGGAGAGATTTGAATCATACCAGCAGCCTGTGCTGGCTATTAAAAATCAAGGCTAGACTGGTGGCCGAGATCCCAGGTGAGGGCCTGGCATCTGCTACCAGCAAATGAATTTGATGGTAAGTCATGGAGGGGTTTCCTGCTGGGAGCTCCTGAGAGCTAAAATGAGTGGTGACAAATGAACTCCCTGGTGGCTGTGAACAGGCAGTGCCATTCCCTGCCTTCAGGGCTACCTCAGCCATGTCCCCAGCCTCCCCTGGCAGAGCTGTCACTCCACTTTGCCTTTGCAGATCGGGAAGCTGCGCAGTGAGCTGGAAGTGGTGAATGGGAACACAAAGGTGATGTCGGAGATGTTAACAGAGCTGGTGCCATCCCAGGCCGAGCCCTCTGACTTGGAGCTGCTGCAAGTAAGAAACCCTGGGCAGGGTGGAGGGCTGGCACCTGCAGCACAGTTTAGCAGTGACTTGATGGACTGAGGCCCAATGCATGCCAGGTGTGGGGAACAACTGGACAGTTTACTGTGGGGCTTATCAGGAAGTGAAGGGATAAAGAAGACACAAGGACAGTAGAGTTTCAATGGTGGATGAAAATTGCATTGCCAAGGCTGGAATTATTTCACAAGGGAGTTTGTAGTCCCCAAGGGCCTTTCTTTCTGGGTGATGTGTAATACAAAAAGCATACAATTATTCCATGTAAAGCTTAGACTCAATTTACCTCTCACACCAAATATTTGTTGCCCATCAGCAGTTCCTGATAGATCCCAGTAGCCTCTGGAATCTGTGTTCCAGTCAGAATTCCAAATTTGTGAGTGCTTAGCTGTAGCGTGACCTTTGTGGGTGGTGACTTGCCCTGCTTTGAACAGGAGCTGAATCGGACATGCAGAGCCATGCAGCAGCGAGTCCTGGAGCTGATTCCCCGTGTCCTCCATGAGCAACTCACTGAGGAGCTGCTCCTCATCAATGACAACCTCAATAACGTGTTTCTGCGCCATGAAAGGTACCTCTCTCCTCCCCTCTCTTCCCTGCTCTCCCGCAAGACTTTACTGCCCTTGAAGGCTGCCTATCCCACCCTTTTGATCTGCCCAAGAGTGTAGTACTTGAGATGTATCAGTCTGTATCGTCCATCTTTGAGAACAAAGCCAAATGTCCTCAATTTTTGCTGACTGAGTCCTGCCCTTTCAAAGCTGCTGTGTAAGTTCTCGATGGGGTATAAAGATGTCCTTGTGGCATAACCCAAAAGAAGGAAGCAACTGCATGGAAAGAGATGGTTTTCTAGCTCTGAGACAGGTGGAGACAGAAAGAAATTGCCCAGATGGGATCAGCACTGCTTTTTTTTTCTTCCATTTCAACAAACACATCTTTGCTAGTTCATCCCCAGATGAACTGTAAAGGAGAGCTGTTAGTTACAAGTAACTGTGGAAGATCCTAAGAAGCTTTCTCACACCACCTCTCAGGAGACGTCAATTCTATGGGTCTTGCTATGGTATCTTGAGGGGAAATTGGGCACTGAGCCATAGTTCCCCTTTCCTAGTGGGTAGGAAAGGGCAGACTGTGCCAAGTCTTACAAAAAATCTCTTGGGCTGTGGGTGAATGAGCCCACACTACTGAAATGCATGCTGTCACCTTTCCTGCAGGTTCGAGCGACTTCGGACAGGACAGCCTGTTAAGGTAACTCAGAGCAACTGTCCCTCTCTGCAGCTTGGTTTGCATCCTGCAGGTCCAGCAGTGCCCTACTGACTTGCAGGGAGGTTCAGTCTGCCCCATTTAGAAATGGTGGGCTTTGCTTTCCCAGCCAAGCTGCACCAAAGCACCTGGTACATGGGACACTTCATTTCCCACTGCAAACCTCTCCTGCCCTGCCCAAAGAGCAAGAGCGGAGCAGTAGCAGTTATAGTTATTGAATAATGAGATTCCAATTCCCATATGAGCCTACTCTGAGCACTACCCTGTCCTCTGAACCAGCATTCACCCTACTTACTGACATCCAGCAGAGCTGGGAGGCTGGCTACCCAGGCATATGCTGCCCTGGGACATTATTCCTAGCCAGTTGTCTGATCACTGTCCCTCTTCTCCCTCTTCACAGCTGATATGTTTCAATGGGTGCAGAAGGGCTTTCCTCTCCAATATCAATGAGCTAGGATTGTAGAGTCAGGGTATCCAAGCTTCAGAAACTCTCCACCATCTTCTTTTTTCTTCTTCCAAAGGCACCAAATGAGGCAGAGAACAGCTTGATTGACCTGGGACCCAATACTCCTTCAGCACTGAAACAGCCTGAAGTCACCAGCAACCTTTCCTCTCAGCTGGCTGGAATGAGTGTGTTGCTATGCGGTTTTCCCCTCAGTCTTTATCCTGTGCTGCTTTGAAAATCCTTTCCTGCCCTTGAATCATCTCCCAAAATTATTTAGTCAGATTCCTAGTGTAACCTAGAGAAATGCCATGTGTTTTCAACTAACAAACTCATGGAGAAACTTGTATATGCCCCAAGGCGCTCAAGCATTTGTCTTGGCATCCTCACCTCATGTAGTGCAGGAGGTGGCCATGACTTAAGAAGGATGTCACCATTAGTCTGGCTAAGGACCCGGCCTTTGGCAAGACTGGGGATAAAGTTGCTCCTTCTGCAATGCCTGGCAGCGTTGCCTACTTGCCTCTCTTGCTGTGTGGTGTCAGGTTCACCACTGAGGTCTGGGAGAAGCAGAGCAGCTGAAGCTATGCTGCAAAGGCAGCCATGAGCATATTGGGCCCAGGACCCAGGATTTGACAGGTTGTTTACTCAAAAAACCTGAGGGGTCCTGGGGGTTCTTCAAGACCTACCAACAGCCTACATAGCACTGCCTGGATGCAGTTGCAGAAAATTGGCACCAGACTGTTTTTACAGACAAGCCAGCTGAGATATTTTTCAAGTCAAGTGTTTTTCAGATGATGCCTGAGTCATGAAAATCCACTCATCTGTCTCAGAGGTGCTTGCCCAGAAGCACAGGTTATTTTCTTCCAGAGGTTATGGAGCAATTCCCTCCAGAGTTGTCTAAGATAGTCAGGAACATCTAGCCTCCAGCATCGGTAAATTGATGCTGCTGCTTCTGTCTGAAACTGAGCCAAAAATATCTACTGAGTGGGCAAAGAAATAGCTTCTGTTACTTCACCCACGACTGCACACATGCATAGACTGTGCTGCATCTAATAAGCAGGATGGAGGAGTGGGCCTAGAGTAGTTTAGCCCATTCTGATGACAGTTTTCCATCCAACACTCTCCAAGCCCACAGTCCTCCCTATACTGTTCTGCACTGCCTGCTCACCCTGCTCTGTCTCCCACAGACCTGGGCTCAAGCAGTGTGAGTGCAGGGCTGCACTCCCTAGACACTTCTGGCAAGCTGGAGGAAGACTTTGACATGTTTGCCCTGACCCGTGGCAGCTCACTGGCTGAGCAGCGCAAAGGGTGAGTAGGACAGCTTGCTCTGTCCTTTCTGCCTTCTTGCAAAGGACAAGGGCTCAGGGAAAATGGGGCTACACCCTGACCAGCAGCAGTTCCTGGGAGACAGCAGGATGAAACAGAAATGCTCTTCACACACACAGTGTTTGTAGCATGACCTCTGTGCTCCCAGTCCTTTTTCCTGCTTCCATCATCTCCCCTTCATGGCATCCTCTGGGTATGGGGAGAAGGAATTGGTCTCCCATATGTTCTGGGAGATTCAGTGTCTGGGAATGAAGGTGTGAAGTGGGACTGGCTCAGTTTTCTTGTTTGCCTCTGAAGTCATCTGTCCTGACTGGGGTGATGTTGAATTTGGAAATTGCTGAGTACTGATTCAGCCTAACAGAGTATTGTGGTGGAGTGCAGGAAGAGTGCAGTCAGTTGTGGCTTGCAAGAGGGCACTGTTCTGTGCCTCAGCTTCCCTGTTGGCAAGTGGGGACTGATGATTCTTCTTCCATGGTGGATTTGAGAGCTCCTGGTGTAAAGCACTAAGAGCTGGTGCTTTCCTCTCCATAGTGCTGGCTGAACTAAAGAGGCCTTCTCCACTGCAGAGTGGATTCCTGAATCCTTGTTCTGGAGGAGCTGGCAAGAGCTGTGCTGACCAGATCCCCTGGGTTTATAGACTGTGGCTGATCTCACGCTGCTTTGCCTGGCAGAGCCATTCACTGCTCTCCATAGAGTACCAAGCAGCAGAGCCCACAGGCCCATCACTGCCTCCAGCCCTCCAAGGCCTGTGCTCCTGCACTCCTGCAGCCACTGGAGTGCCTTGTTCTACAGCTGGCCAGTAGCAAGTTAAGGTCTCTTACACGTGGCAAGTTAAGGTCTCCTAATGATGTTTGCTTCCATTCCTCTGCCTCAGACTGCTTCTGGTAAATGTGGTGGGGAAACCCATGGCCCACACATGACTTCATGTGTTTTGTCCCTGGGTTTCCCCACCGCTTTTACTGTGGGTTGTGCTGCCTGAGGACAGAGGCAGTCCAGCACAAAAACAACACAGCACCCAGTCTGGGGCTGAAACCAGAGCCACTGGTATGTGCTCAGTGCTGGAGTTCTGGACAGAGGTGGAATTGTATCCTCTCTGCTGTAGCACAGTCCGAGGCTTATGATCTCTGCACCAAGTAACAAGACATCTTCTATTTATTCCTGCCTGCACTTGCCCTCCTGCCAGGTAACCTCTAGTGGCTCTGGCTTCACATTTCACTGAGATCCTCTGCTCTCAGTGTCTCCCTCCACTTGAACAGACCCATTGCTCTACAGCTCCCGAACAGGACGTGCTGGCAGAGCCTCTGGGGTTTGTTCTTGACCCCCCATGCTTCATGTGTGTCTCAGTGAGGGAGTGCTTAAGGCACTTCAAGCCTTTCCTGCCATTCTTCCTCATCAGTGGCATGATAGCAGCGCTGTACTTCATCCTGGATGCCATTGTCCACAGCGGCCCCTTCACCGATGAGCACTTCTTTGAGAAGTTTGAGCGGCGGTGGCCCAAGCCCCTGGCCCCCAACAAAAACAGCTCCACTTGATGGTCTGCTGGATCTGTGGGATGGGGCCTGGGAGCAGCTGGAGGGGAAACTTGTGGAGAGTTTCTGTGAAAGGCTTCATTTTCCTAGCATGGAGAGTTTTCCCCACTCAGCATGGATCAAACGGTGACGTGTGGCATTGTCATGTGCAGTAGCAGCCTAGAGGGGACACAGGATTGGGATGAGGGAAATTATGGGTGAGACACGTCTGTGTGTGGAAAGAGGTTTCTGTAATGGTGCGTTTGGAGACTTGGAAGCAACACTAAGCTCTTCTGATCATCCAGTCTCACTTATGGCCAGAATAGCCAGTGAACCTCTGCCACCACCACTTCTTACATGGTATTAGTTAGAGAGCTGGTTTTGAGCTGTTTGTGTCTGTGAAGATAGGTGAGTATGTAGGTGAGGGCCTGTTGCTCAAATCCTTTCTGAAATATCTGTAATATTCTGTTCAGTCTGTGTTAGTTTTTTCTCTTTATATTCCACCCCAAAGAAGGTGAGTGTTGTGGTTAATGCACCTAGCTCTGTAAGTCTGTGTCTTGATTTTCATACAAGTCCTTGTCATCCTTCTGTCACTGTGCCAGGGCTGTGCTGTTGTATCCCACAATGTTCCAGTGAGTAGATTGGTCTGTTTTGTGGTGGGCTACACCTATAACCAGGGCTCAGGGCTTTGCATACCTTTCTAGAAGCTCTTGGTAGCAGAATGACAAGGCATGAAAAGTTGTGCGGTCATGTAGGAGTTCCTGCTCTTCACTCTCAGGCATCTCATCAGCCTGTTGTCTCCCTCTCTGATTCCAGGGTAAAGTATGAAGACCCCCAAGCCACCAAAGGCCTTGCTGGTGCCCTGGATGCCCGGCAGCAGAACACGGGAGCGGTAAGTGGCCATAGCTTTTACTGCATCACCAGGAATGGGAGTAACCTCCTGGCTCACCAAGGAAGTAAGGGTGCTGTCTGTTGGGAAAAAGTCAAGTGATGATAACTCCCAGTCTCCACCAACCTGCATTTCCTAGCTGGGCTGCATACCTCATTCTTTAAAGCCCTGAGGTGAGGAACTGTGAAAAGTCTGGGGTTGCCTCAGGCAGTTGAAGGATGTCCCTCCCCAGGGAAACTTCCACCTGGAAATGCATATTTTATTCCTCTTCAGTAGATTTCTATGTCCAGTCACCTTCTCTCTGCAACCAGAGAATTAGTAAATTCTTTCCCCCACCTTAACCCCATTGCCTCCCCTCTCCCTCACATTGCAATGCAGACTCTCTGTCATCCAGGGGGAGTCTGGTGCCTCTAGTGATGGAGCCCAGCTGACAAAGTGGATGATGCGTCAAGGAATGGTGAGATCTGAGGTGGTGGAGGGCCAGCAGGGAGGGAGGAGGCTGGGGCTGCTGAAACAGAATCATCACTGGCACAGCACATGAGGATGCACAGCAGACATCAGCAGATACTGCTAACTGAAATGGAGCAACCCTGGGCTGGGCCAGTAGTGGAGACTAGGCTTGGGAAGGAAGCAGGCAGTGTGCCTGTCCTTTCTCAAGTAAACATATGCATAGGAAAAAATGCTAGGAGCTCTGTGGCCAAGAGAGCATGTGCCACTCTGAGCTAGAGGATGGCCTGTTTTGGGGTGGGTGTCTGAGGCAGAGGCAATAGCTGGTGGCATCACGAGGGTGGCTGCTACCATTCATTCTCCTTGCAGCCTCTCCTTAACAGAAGGTGCCTTGTTTGAAGGAAAACACATTCTGACTTTAACCCTGTTGAAGGCCTCCTCCTGTAACTAATGATTGAGCTTTCAGGCATTTGAATTTGGTCTTTTGGCAGCAGGAATTCCTGCAATTACATTCCCTCAGGCACGCAGAGGCTTTGACAGCTCCTGGGTCTGAAGCTTGTTAGCCTGTCTTCCTGTAATGGGCACAGCCCAGGCTGATGTCTGCTCTAGGAAGTTTCCCCACATGCTGTACAGTTGGCTTGAATGCACTTGTACCCCAAAGAGATCCTCTCTGGGCAGGCAAAGCCAGTTTGCTTTGAAACTTCCCTAATCTCACACATCCTTTTCCATTCCCATTCGTCCATCTGGCAGCTGTGATAACTATCTGTGCTTGTTCCCTGGTTTGAGGAAATCTGTCTTTGGTACGAAGGTGTTCTCTTTTTCTTGGTCTTGGTGTTTCCTAAGGGCAAGGGAGCTATATATATTAGAAAACTAATAAATAAGTTCCCACAAATACTCTCTCATTCTTCTGCTTGAGGAGCCTCTAGCAAGGACTGCTTCTTTTTCAGCTTTGTTCAGGACCTCGACTGGAGAAAAGGATCTGGGGTTTTGAATCAGACTTTGTTTCTTTCAAGGTTACCTCTGTCCACTAGGAATATGTCTCTTTGCTGTTTAAATTGACCAGGGCTATGAATTCTTCTGAGCTAGCCTCATCCCTACTGGAAGTAAAATTTAATTGTAGATGACTTCCTCTTTGATGGGTCCTTTTCAGTAGTTTGGTGTGATATCAAATCCTGCTGTGCTCCATGATCACACCAGGGAATCAGTTCTTGGCAGGTGTCTTTCCCCCTTTGTGTGCTGTCAGATCTGGCACCTCCAATATCTTCAGCATTGCAGACTTTGACATCGGACTGTCACTGGTTTGTAGAGGGAGAAGGTGTAGAGGAATGCATGTCTCTTGATCTCTGGCTGCCTACACAAGCAGACAGCTTCCACCTAGTGGGTCCTCACCAAAAAGCAAAGTCTGGTCCAGTCCTAAAATCCCAAAGCCAACCACCAAACCACAGATGCTTTTAATGGCATGTATCCTGGAAACTGCGTGTCTGGGCATGGATGGGACAGAGGAAGCAGGTAAGCAATGGCACTGATAGCTGGCACCAGCTGGATTTGGATGGGCCTGACCTGACTGAACAGTGGAGTGAGAGCCTGAGCTTCTGAGTTGGGCTTTCTTTTTGCATTGCAAATCCATTCCAGTGGATTTACTGGAACATCCTCTATTTTCTTGGCCTCACTGCCCTTTTTCTTTCTGTCCCAGGTACCAGTTCCTCAAGCCAATTTCATGGAAGACATAGAAAAGTGGCTCTCCACTGATGTGGTAAGTAAGGGGCTGCCTTCTTGGAGCCAGCAGTCCTGCTGGAGTTTCCTGTGGGGCTGGACTTCAGGCAGTGTATAACAGCACTGTCATCCCTGAATGTGTGGCACAGACTGCTGGGAGGGACCAGGGAAAGAAAAGCCAGGGACACAGGCTTTGGGATACCACAACAGCATCATCAGCCTTCTGGGAGCCACAGCTAATGAACTGAGGGCCCCTCTAACATGTCTGTACTGTGGAAGTGGGGGAAACACTGTCCTGTCTCTCTGTGAGCAAAGAATCACATCTGTGAAATGCCTTTACCTACCTTCCTTCTAACCGTGCCCTTCTCCTTCTCTGCTAGGGAGAATCAGAGGATCCAAAAGGTGTCACCAGTGAAGGTGAGATATGCCAGCCAGCCCTTGTCTTAATTGTTCCTGGCAGCACATTGGCTTTTCCACAAACCTCCCTCTTTGCTAATGCTCTGCTCTTCTCTTGCCCTCAGAGTTTGACAAATTTCTGGAAGAGCGAGCGAAGGTTGCAGACCGCCTCCCCACTTTGTCCAGCTCCTCAGCAGGGACATCCCTCTCCCCTCCTGCTGCCAGCCATCATCAGAAGCAAGCAAAGGAAGATGATGCTATGTTTGCCTTGTGAATGCTAAGGACTGGTGTGCTGTGGAGCAAGAGGCTGTGTGTGCTGTTTTGCTTGCTTCCAACCAGGGGCCAGCAGAGGAAGGACTCTGTCCCCTTCCTCCATTCTCTTCCTGTTTTACCTTTGAGTTGTTTTTATTTTTAAGCTGCTTTCAGACTTCAGATAATCTTTGTTGTGTTTAGGGATATCATACAGTAGACTTGTAAAGGGGGTTTCAAAGCTGCTAGAGAATGTGGGAGTTCAGTGGGCTTTTCTTTTTATGGTACAGAGTGGGCAAAGCAGAAGAAGCTCCGGAAGAAGCTTCCCCCATCCTACTCTCCAGTGAGGTAGTTAAGAGATCTTGCCCAAGAAACAGGAGAGGCTGCAGTCTGCTGCTGAAATCATTCCTGCCTGCCTCTTTCCTCACCCCTCCCCTAGAATGTATCTCCAGCCCTCTGCCTGCCAGTGTTAGACTGGAAAGCACGGGGATGTGAAGCATTACTGGTGGCCGAGGAGGAACACTAATAATGGTAGAGGGACCCTGTTGCTCTAACCTCTCTTGCACAAGTGCTTGTGGTATGCAACACCTTCCCACTCACAACCCCTTCTCTTCCTCTTCCTCACCTCCCTTTCCCCATCAGTTTATCCAGAATCCTGCCCACAGCCCAGATGTTTCCATTGCACAGCAGCCAGTCGTCCAAGCCCTTGGCAGCACACAGGACTGCATGCGGTACCCCAGGCTGAAGGGGCTCTCTCCCATGGGGCAGGATGTGCCTTCAGCAAACTATTTGCAGTTAATTTAATTCTCCATTATCCTACTTTTATCCCAGTGCGATCCTACCTCCCTCTCTCCCTTTCACTGATGCCTTCCACCACATTGTGCTTTGGTGTAGGGAGTCCCTCTGAGCCAGGCCAATGCTACCAACTCCCTTGGGATGGCTGTGTGTGCCAGGGTCACAGAGCTGCGTCCCCCTAAAGCAGGAGGCCCTTCCATCAGCACTGTTACACCAGTGGGAACGTGCTGTTGCTGCAGAAGCTTGTACAGCTAGTGAGCACAGAGGGGAAGTGAGACATCAGTCATCTCATGTCAGTAAAACAGCCCTGCAGCAGCCAGAAGTTCATCTGCACATGGGGAGAAATACCCTTCAGAGCAAACTGCACATACTGCCCCCTTGTAAATGAAAGGCAGGGAGGAGGGTGCCAAGCTCAGGGCTCCTGCTCATGGGATTTCTTGTTGAGCGTGGGAGAGTTGTCTTTTTTTACTGCACATTAAAGGAGCAAAGACTTGAGCCTCCCTTGAAGGCATGGTGTGTACTGTCAGTGCTGCTGTGGGGAGGGGAGGCTGCTGTGGGGAGAAGAGGGATGAAACCATGCAGCCACATTTGCTTTCCATGAAAAGGCAAGGGCACTGGTGCTGAGAGGAGAACAGCATGGGGGCTGAGAGTGCTCCCTGCTTTTTACTACAGTCTTGTGGAGAGGTGATTACAGGCTGTCTCAAAATAGCAAGAGGGTGAGCTACCTCCTCTCCTTTCCCTCTGTGTCTTGTGACCACATCTGAATACCCACCTTGCAGCCCATAAGTCACTTATAAAGACATGCAAGAAATATATTTGCTACTAAAGGGCCCTCTGGTATCCACAGGACATCCTCAGTTGTCCCTATACCATCTCTCCAGTGTCATCCTCAGATGTTCCTATACCACCTCTCCAGTGTCCAGCTGAGTGGGAGCTGTGGGAGGGATCCTTTAAAGGAAGCTGAGTGGATTTGAAAATGTCATCTGAAAAAAGGCAAAAGGGCTGAGCTTCGCCTGCTGGAGCACGTGCAGGAGAGGAAGCAAGAGCAGGGTCATGATGGAACACAGGCTGGTTCTGTAACTGTGGGGCCAGAAAGGCCTCCAGAAGAAGCAAGGCCCAGCCCTCTGGCCAGTTCCTGGCCTTGGGCTGGCTGCCTCAGCTGGGAAGGAAGGACTCCTGGTGCCCCATCAGCATTTGTGCACCATACCAGCCTGTTCCACTGGTGATGCTTTAACACTGGTTCGTGCCTCTCAGTGCCTCCAGCTCCCTCAGAGCACTCCCTGCAAATTCCCTGAAAGGAGAAACAAAGACATCCTGAGTGAATGAATATCCTGAGTATGGGGAGTCCCAACTCCTCCTTACTGCCTCAGGGAGGCCCTGAGCCCAGGTCAAGACAAAACCCCATCTTCACCCTCACCTTGTTTTTAATTTCCCAAGCAGCCAGCACAGGACCTGGCAAAGGCAAGAGGGAGCTGTCCCCAAGGAAGACTTGAGTGCAGCAGAAAGGGGTTGCTGCTATTTTTGTCAAGGGACAAACAGACGGAAAGCATTTTTGGTGTCTGCCAAGTAAGGTCAGTTAGAATTGATGGCCAACATGTGAAAATTCAGAGTGCTGCTTGTGGCTCCTGGGGTGAGCCTGTCCCCTCTCGACTGCGCAGCCAGCCATGGTCACAGTGCTTTCCACTGAGATTTACCCAACAGTGACAAGGTAGCTCTTTTTCAAGGATGAAGGCATGGAAAGATTCCAAATTAGTACTGTCATACTTGTTATAGATTATACCAGTAATAGCTTGAATAATTTTGCAAGGTTTCTTTTGAGAAGGAACTTGGGGAAAAAACCCAAAAACCTGCTAGTTCTGCAAGGGATCATTTTAATTAGAGGCTGGGCACTTCTCATTGGCAAAAACTGCTTCATGATTGCGAAAAAGAAAAAAAATGACAGCACTCTAAGGAATTCTTTTAAATGCCTTTCCCTTTTTAAGTTTTCTGATGTTGTTTTAGAAAGAACAGCGCTGCTCGCTCTGACCACCAGATGGCTGTGGTCCCTCGCACACCCAGCCCGGGCTTCCCGATTACAGAGAACAGCCCCTCCCTTGGCAGTGACCTGCTTAAGGCTCTGCCACCTCCGGGGACAGAAACAAAACAAAGTTTTTCCGTAGTCTAATATTATGCTGCAGCCATCAGCCCTGTGCGGCCCCGCACAGCGACCACTCCAGAACATGGATTCATCCACACGTTGTGACTGCACGGAGGACGGGAAAGGGTGTTTGTGCTCTGCCTAGGCATCCATTAATAACCACTCTGGGAACAGGATCCTGACCTGGACAGATATTTTGCATGACCCAGAACAGCTGTTGCTATGCCAGAAGAAGAAAGACATAACTTCCTTGTACTGGGTCAGAGTTGCTTGACATCTCTAAAAACTAAATATACACTAAAAGTTAATGAGAATTTCCATGATGTTTGGGTAGCATGATATTGGGCATGCCAGCATCACATTCATACAGGCAAAAAATTACATGTTTCTCTTTTACCCCTCCAATTAGTACATGAATTTTTTTTTTAAAGGGGGATAACAAAAATATGTCCTGATTTCCCACAGCATTGTCTCACAAAGTCAGCATAGAAGTGTCCCAAGCCAGTTTACTGGGAAGGCTGTTCTCCATTTCAAAGGACTTTCATGTTGCTTTGCCGTGTCAAAACTTCCTCAAAGCTTATTCTGAATAACAAAATCTCCCTCCCTTCACAAAATGAGAATAAAGCCACTTCCCCTTTCCTTTAGATTACTGTTGGTGCTGCTAAGGGTGAATGAAGACGATACAAACAAATGAGAGGAAAAGTAGGTGCTGCAGTGCTCAGGAGCAAGGGAAGAGAGATGGCCACTGACAGGATCACTCCCCATGAGTCCAAGCGTGCTGCAGGGCTGTCTCCAGCAGCATTCCTGCAAGGCTGGACATGGCTCTTGCCAGGCAGTCTTGGATGGGGCTGCAGGGGTTGCTACACTGTGCAACAGAGAGGCTGGGGGCTCAGCCCTGCCAGGGAGAGTCCTGGGGGCTCTGCAGCAGGGATTTTCTTGGGGGATCAGGAATTCCCTCGCAGCACAGAAAAGCTGCGTGTGCCTCTATCCAGGCGCTTGTTTTCCTGGCCAATCTCGGCAGAAAAGCGTGGATCACATTTGACAGCAGGGTGAGGCAAGGACACGGCTTTCCTGTGGCTTATGGGGAGTTTCTTTCACCAGCACAGAGTGGTAGGAAAATCTGTGTTTAGAAAAGTTGCTGCGAGGCACTTCACTGGTATTTTTAGCTGCTTGACCATTAAAAAAAAAAAAAAAAAAAAAAAAAAAAAAAAAAAAAAAAAAAGCTTAAATGCCAGATCAGTCTCAGTGAGAAGGAGGTGGCAATTTCTCTCAGCACTTTAGCAGTCGTAGTCCAAATAAGAAGAAAAAAAAAAAAAAAAATTAAAAAAGTCGAGGTGTGGGTGATCTGCCAGCAGTGCCCCGCTGCCCCTGGGCAGGGACACGTTTAGTGCTGGCATGCACACCATGAACAACCAGCTGCAGCCGGGCAATCAGGGGGTGGCTCACCCCACACCAGGCACCTTCAGTCTCACCACTTGCGGAGTACCTTGGTCCCTCTCGGCCTCTGCCAGACCACACCCGGCAATCGAACACTTCAATTCAAATCCCACGTCGCCTTGTTAATGATTATTTAGCTAAAGAGCTGCCGCCACCGCCCCGAGGTTCTGCTGTGCCCAGCACTGCTCAGGGGAAGGGCTGAGCCCAAAGCCCTGATTCCTCGGTGCCTGGGATGCTGGGGAATGCATCCCCCCAAAAGGATGGTTCAGAACCCCCAAAGGGTGTTCTGGCTCTTTTGCTGTACCAGCTGCAGTCTGTAAGCTCCATAGTGCACAGGGCTCTCCAATGCTGAGCCCAGTCTGCCCTAAACTAAGGTCTTTGAAGTAATATCTGCCCTTTCTAACCCTTCTTTGGCATATTTCTCTTCGTCAGCATGTATCTGTCACCCTCCCAAGACAGAGAGCAGCTCGGTGGAGTAAATAAGGTCCTGCCTGCCTGCCCTGGAGCGATATTTGGTAATGAGTGAAGGAGGGAGCACATTCTGTGCCACAGACACTCTGTGTGTGTCTTGAGTCACTTAAATTTGGCACATCCCGAATGCCAGTCTCTAGAATGGATTCATTCCCATACATGGTTCCTGGGTTTGCTGTTTTGCACCAGCACAGGTGAAAGCCGGGTGCCCATGCGGCACCCCGGAGTTCCCATGCCTTGATTCCCCCGTACGGAGCAGAGACTGTCCCGGTCCCACAGCAGACGGACACGGCAATCCCATGCATCCCCAGGTCGGAGAGGGCTGCAGCTTGCCCAGCCTGGAACAGCAGCTTTTCCTGCCCTCCTGCCTCACCCGGGGCGCCTCTGGGAAGGACGGCTGAAAGGGGAACTCTCGGTGGCTGCAAGCGATGCCGCACGTTCCGCCGGGGCATGAGCCCCCAAACCCGGCTCCCGCCGGTGCTGAGTCACCTTTTCCCAGCTGGGCGTGCTGCTGAGTCACGGTCAGGCCGGGCGGGTGCTGAGTCAGCTGAGCGAGGGGCTCTGCTGAGTCACGGAGCGCTGCACTCGGGCTGTTCGTGCCGGGCGGCGCCTCCCTGCGCTGAGATTGCAGCTGCTGCTCCTGGCCCCGCTCCAGCGTCCGGAACGCCGGAGAAATCTCCAGAAACAGCCCCTTCCTGCGGGCCAGCGCTTCCCTGGACCCTGGGCTACGGAACCACGCAGAGGTGTTTTGGAAACCTTGTGGGGAGGGAGGACTTAGGTCTCACTTTCTGTGCGAAACTTGGCTTCCCGTTCCTCCTCCTCCTCCTGAGAAAAGGATGTGAGCAGTGCGGTACAAGGTCCTCTTTGTTGCATATGTGTGATTTTTCAAATCCAAAGTTTCACGGTTTGTTCCGTCTCACAGTCACGGTTGTGGCACTGAAACAAAGGAGGGAGCAGCACCTACCGAAACATTTGCACAAATGGGATTTTTATTTGCAAACTCTGCCCCATTCCCTTCCACACCTCCCTTTGGCTGCCAAAGCAGCTCCTAGCTGGACGCAGGATTGATTCCCATGACCACCAAGACTCTAGGAAGCATGTTGGGCTCTATGCACCCTCTCCCAAAATTTCAGCCCAGTGTACCCATCACCTGCTGTGTGCTTAAGGTCACTGCCTGACTCTGGCCAGGCCCATGCCTTGCAGGGCACTTGCTCTGTTCTCCCTCCTTCTCCCTGCTCTGTTTCCAGACTGCCCAGGCTCTCTCCTTGCTCACAGCTATGTGCTGGAAACACCAGTGTCCTGCAGCACACATATCCCCATATATCTATGAAAATATTTATTGTATTCTGCATGTCCCATTTTTGTCACGCTGGTTCATTAATCCTGGGAAATTTGCCTGTGCCTCCCACCCCACTGTTTTCCAGGGTTCCTGTGTGGGTGGTTGCCTAGCACAGCCATGCCTGTCTATACAACCTCCAAAGGTACCAGCAGTGCCAGCCCCATGGACAGCTGCAGTGCCTGGGCTCTCCATAGGGATTTGCAGTGCACTGGACTCTCGACCTCCTTTTTCTCCACCTGTATCTTTGATCTAGACTGGGATTTTTAGGTGCTGAGAGAGCAGGGAGCACAGTCAGTTCTGCCAAGGTGGGGCTGGGAGAGGTAATCTCCCTTTGATAAACACAAACTAACACACAGGATATCCCTGCACACTCCAGCAGAGACTCCTTTCTCCAGCAAGTCATTTTAAGCAGTTACCGTAACTCCTTTTCCCCCTAGCATTACGCAGCAAATCCTGGTCCGGAGTGCTGATTCAGCTGCCTGGTTTGCACTCAGCATTCCGAGGCAGCTGCGTTTTGCTGTGTCACGGTGTGAGAGAGCCCGTGAGCCCCTCGGAGCTGGCCAGGGCCGGTTTGTCCCCAGGGAAGCCGAGCTGAGCCGCTGGGAGCCGCTGCCAGAGCCCAGCACGGAACAGCGCTGCCCACAAGGGACTCGAGAGCTGACTCGGCATCCCGTGACTGCCTGTGTAACTAGACATCTCTGGCCATAAATCTACTGGCAAAACAGGCTGTTAATGTACAAAGAGGAGAAAATTCCTCACTTCCCTGTTCCGCATGGAAACACTGACCTCTCAATAACTTTCTGTTGTTTTTAACCATTCATCTCCCATTTCGTGACTAAGCATTTTCTCAGGGGCTGGGATGTGCAGACAGGCTTTTAAGCCCAGCAAGATTTTTTACAAACACCTTGCCTGAGGCTGCTTTATTCATCTTTGCTAGAAATCCCCTGGGCAGTTTTGCTGGTGTCCTCACAGTGAGCAGCTCTGGCAGCAGCCAGGCACAGCTCCTGGAAGGGCAGGAGACAGCAGGGCTTCTGGCAGGCACAGCGGAGACCACAGCTCTGAGACTTTAGTGATATCCAAGCTGAATTTCCTAGTGACCTGCATGTGGGCTGGCCTCTGATTTCCCATGGCCCACTGCTCTGGGAGCAGTTTGCTCTTTCCACTAAAAGCACTCCCCTCCCTCCCCGCTCATTGCTCTCTAGTGCCAACTCCCAGAGTTTTCTTGAGGGAGAGATGGTCCCTCACAAATCCCTGCTGGCACATTGGCTCCCTGGGTGGCACTGACCTCCCGCCCATCACAAAGCAGCAGCACAGCAGAAGCAATCCCAGCCCCTGCTGCACAACACTGGGGGGGCAGAAATGCTCCAGGCCAGCAACTGCAAAGATGATGACACCCCACTTTCAGTTCTCCTTCCATCTTGCTGCAGGGCATGTGGGCCTTTCCAGAGAGCCAGGCTGAGTCTCACAACTGCTCCATCCCAAGGAACCCAAATCAGAGAGAAATCAGACAGCAAAAATCACTTATGGGGCATGGCTTGCTTGTCTCACCTTTGCAAATCTCCTGGCAGAGGTGAGCTGCATCTCTTGTGACCTGCCCAGGGGAAGGTAAAGCCCCAAGAGCCAGAGGAGGTACTGCTCCACGTCCTGGGACCGAATGGTTACAAGCCAGAAAATCTCCCTGGAATGGTAGCAACATGACTAGAGACCCTCTCTTTCTTCCCCCAGTCTGACACAGACCTACCACAAAGGGAAAGGACTTTGGGATATATCTGCTACAGGGCCTCCAAGCATGCAGCTTCTGGGGACAAAATCATTGGCTTGAAAGCACCCATAAAGTCCTTGGGAAGATCTGGGTGCATTGCCAGGGGCTGCAGGTGAAAGGAGGGGCAGGGCTTGAGGATTGGATTTTTGTCATAGTATTTCACAAAATGAATAATACACTCTCATTATATAATTCTTATTCTCATGTAATTTCCATATATTCCCTACTTCACTAGAACTAAAGGTTCAATTTGTGCTCCAGCTTCCCCTGTCAGAATAGGACTCACTGAAAATTACAGAAAACAAGAGTTTTAAGGAGTTATGCCCGAGGGAAGCATTCATTTTAGGTCTGTTCCTGTGGTTTCAGTGTTTTCAGGAGGGACTGGCCCTGGGGCTGTCTGCTCTACACATGAACTCTGCACTCTCAGGAGATGATTGGGGCTTTATCACATTTGCTTTGAAGATCCAAGACATCCTGATAAATTTATTTTACCCTCCAGAAAAGCAAGCAAGTTGTCTGCAGTGACATGGGGGTAAAAATGGAACATCAGCTTTTGCCAGCGTGCACTGTTGCTTTAAAAGACAAAAGCAAGACAGGAAAAGTCTGGCTGAGTCAGGATGGAAATGCTGAGTAATCCTTCCTGAGCACTGCACGCCAGATGTCTGCTGGAGTCAGAAAAAGAAGCGTGGAAGGATACTTTTTCTAGAATAGCTTTTCAACCCACAGCCCCCGGCCCTGCTGGGGCTGGTGTGGGTGCAGGGACAGGAAGGCAGGCGAGGTGCTGGCTTGGGTGGCAGCCCCCACAGAGAGGGCGGCTGCACAGGGACAGCAGGTGCCACAGCCCTTCTCCTCCCACCCAGGCTCTGCTCCCCACCAGCCCCTGCACCAGCGTACCAGGGAGGCTCTCACACCCACAGCAGCAGGGGAATGGTGGCTCTGGGTGCCCTGCTCTTCTGGGCTGAGCACAAATGTGTGCTTTTCCAAAGTACAGCCAGCCAGTGCATCACCTGCCCCTGCTAGCCCAGCTTCCAGCATAGCTACAGGTAGAAAAGAAGGGCCCAGCTTCATCTGCTGGCTGCTTCACTGACCACTTTATTAAAAAAAAAAAAAAAAAAAAAAAAGGCCCAGCAGAGCAACAGCTACTGGCAGAAGCAGCATGTCCAACTCTTTTCCCAAATCAGAGGAATTATTTGCCTTTGAAAGTCTCTGCAGATTTCCTCAGTGTCCCTCAAGTGCTGTATGATATCTTTTCAGCTACCCCAGCCTCCTGGGAATATGGGACATGGGTGTGCCATTTTCCTGAATTGCCCTGCACGCTGCTGTGGTGATGACAGGAGCCAGCTGTCAAACAAACCCAATGCCATTGTTTCCATGAGCAGGAGAGCGTGGAAAGGGTTTTGCTGTGCATGGGTGCTGGCACACCTGTGCAAAGTGACAGGGCTCACTGCCCAGGGCAAGGGGGAGCTGCACAAGGGCACGTCTGGCACCTGCAGGCCAGAGCTGGTGGTGCCTGAGCGCAGCCACGGGAGATGGGATGGTCATAGCTGAGCTGTGCCCGAGCAGGGGAGGATCAGGGCTGGGTTAGCTCTCCAGGCAGGGTGCAGGAGGCTGCCCTCTGTGCCCCAGGCATCAGCTCTGTACATCCACCCTCCTTGTCCAACCCACCGTGCCCAGGACAAGGAGCGCCTCTGGCAACACCCAGGCTCTGCCTGCCACGGGCAAGGCACTTGTGAAAAGTGCATGTATTTTATGATTGGCTTCTCGCAAATATTAAAATGAATATTATATGTGTTGTGTTAGAAAGCAATGCTGTATTAATTTTCTGAAGTACTGTGTTAAATATAGTTTTAGGTTATAAAAATTGTTAAAATAGAAACTATGCTATGTAAGATGCTTTGTTTAACAGAAAGGACTTGCAGTGAGATAACAGCCACAGGACACCTAGATCTTTCAGAGAAAGGGAATTTATTGCCTTCTTATTGGAAGAAACAAACTTCTTCCCGCCTCGAAGGCGCTATTAGGATTAGAGGGGAGAAGTTGATGAAGACCGAATCCTGTGTTTGAATGGAATTTATGCATCATGTATGAGATGTATGAATACGCAACCGGCTATTGTTTTTAAGGGTTAATCCTTTGTTAACGGGTGTCCTTTTTCGGGCTTATGCTGCCCAGAAAAGGTACCTGGACATCCTTAACTCTTTGTTTTTATTGTCTCATATTGTCTTAATTCAATTTGTCCAAATGGTTATTACTCTAATTGTGTTACTATTTTTATAACCATTTTATTACTATTAAACTTTTTAAAATTTTAAAAACAAGTGATTGGCGTTTTTCATAGCACTGAAAGGGTTACAGAGCCAGGCACCCTCAAAAGAGAAGTTTCTGGACGTCCTCTTGTTTTTGCTTAGTTATCAGGATGCATCTGGTGACTTCCTCCTGGCTCGGGGGGCTGGGGCCGGCAGGGGTGTCAGCGAGGGAAGCGCTGCTGTGTTGCAAGAGGAGTTTGTGCAGCCTGAGGTCAGCGCTCTGCTCACGTGGCCCGGCACTATAAATCCGGGCCGGGACGGAGCCCAGCTCAGAGCCTCGCTGTCCTGGAGCTGACGGGAAGGAGCAGAGCACCAGCACCAGCAGGGAAGCACAGGAGTGGAGAAACATGGAAACTTCCCAGTCCCACAGCTCCGAGAGGTGAGAGCGGCACGGGAGCGAGAGGGACGTTTTGTCAGAGGAGCGTTGTGCTTCTCGCCTTGCTTTTAGGAATGCTGTTCCTGTTCCTGCTCTGCAGGGAAAGGCACGCTGCTGCCTCCACCTCTGGATGGAGCCTGGCAGCCTTCCTTGCTCGGGACACTGTTTGGAAAGCTGGTGCTCTCTGGGTCCCATCCACACCTCTCGGGAACGCTCTGCTCCTTTCTCTGCCATCCCAGGCTCCCCCTTTTGTCCTAGAGAGCAAAGATCTGTTTTGTCAGAGGAGCCAGCGCTAATATCTTTCACTGTTCTTCCCCAGGATGTCCAGAGACCTGTCAGAGCTGCTGAAGGAAGCCACCAAGGAGGTGCACGAGCAGGCAGAGAACACGCCGTTCATGAGGAACTTCCAGAAGGGACAGGTGTCGCTCCAGGAGTTCAAGGTACTCCAGCAGCATTGCTTGGGGATGGGAACTCCTCACCAGACAGATCAGATGGGGACTAAAGGGGGCAGGATGGGGCCAGTACAGGTGAGGAGTGTGGGGACATGATGTATCAGCATCTCCTATGGCAAACATGGAACTTCTGCACCCTGAGGTGTTACTGGCTCCCCTTGCAGAAGGTGGGGAAGGACTCTGCGATATCACAATGGGCAGCCAAGCTCAAACAGGAGAAAAAGGAAAAAAAGGTTGATGGGACTAATGCTATTGCTTTTCTCTTGCTTCATAAATGCCTGCATGTTATTATTGCCACTCATAGTTAATGGAGATAGAACTATGTTCAGATATTTGAGCAGCTGAAATGCCCAAAAGAGGGAGAATTCTGTATTTACAACACTCCAGGCAGCTGCAGCTAGAAATAATGATGGGATGGTGAGAAAGTGAGGATGTGGGATCATTGCTGGCACTGAACTTTGCATTGTCACTTGAGTTATACCACAGCTGAGATCATGAACAATAACTCAAAACCAGACTGAGTTTGAGCAATCTGTGTCTGCTGCTAACAAGCAGGAGCCTGTTGCTTTTTTCAAGAGAAAAGAGAAACATTTCCACATATTAACCTAACCTGGCTAGATACAATTCCTGGGATCTGAGCCACATAACAAAGAGCAAAACCAAAACAAACACCTGGGCCAGAAATTCCTGAGAGGCCATAGGAAGTGACACATGGACTTGCAAACAACAGCTACCAATTCAACCTGTGGCTTAATTACTTTGTTGTTGGATTGTTCCTTGGCAAATAAATCCACAGAAGTAGGAAAGAGACTGCTTATTTCTGATAGGTGACATTCAGAATACTTAGCCAAGCATAAATTCAATCTCAGGTGCTGACTTCCTGCTGTACGAAATATGGCATTGGTTAGGCAGTGATCTTTGAGACAGGCAAGCTGTAAAAAGACCTTCAGGAATAGAACTTGGTTTCTTAGATGATTTTTACATGCTGTCAGGCAAATGAGATGGGACATGGATTTTAAAAATTAACAAGTGTTTAAAAGCCATGTTTCTCATTAAACCACTACCTGCCTCTGAAAACAATCAGCTGAGCTACATTTTTGCTTAATTTGGAAGGCAGTGTTGCCATGTTTTGTTTCTTTTCCGGTAAGCTGGGTAACAGGTTACTGTTTAAAAAACTTTTTGTTTACTCTTGGCAGACCTATATATCTGGCCTGCTACGTGACCCCCCAGATGGTGGATGTTTGTTTCCACAACCAGTCACTGCCCATGTGCTTATCAAAGTCCTATTTTCTGGCACACTGGGGCAAGGTTGAAACAGGAACTCTCTCATTGCAGAACTGACTGCTTTGTGAGAAAGTAAACAGCTTTCTCTCCCGTGAGCAACATAATCCCCCCTACCCAAACCTGACTCAGCTCTACTGCAACACCTTCAGCTTTCACCATTTGCTGCTCGCAAGGGGTCCCAGGGTAAGGAAGGGGTGGTGAAGGTGTGAGAGCCTATGAAAACAGAATGCCTGGGGAAGGAAAGAACACAGCTATATTGTCTTAGATCACATGGAAAATTTGGCAGATAGAAGAAAGTATCACATAAGCTGGGAAAAACAACAATAACAATGGTTTCAAAATAGAGGGGAGAACACAGTCTCTCAGCACTCCTTCACAAAGGCATCTTTCAGAGGCAGGCTGTGCTTCCAGATCCCTTTTATCTTGTCTCCCTGGGGCAACCGAGGAGGCAACCCCATTGCATGCCTGAGTGAGCAGAGTGGTGGTGCCTCAGTTCCCAGGACGGTGGGATGCTGACGGGATGAATATGTTGAAAAATAACCAGGGTGTGTCATCATCTCACAAGGCCCCACAAAGGAAAGCCACATTTTGGAGCATTCAAATTTGAACAATGTACCAGAAAGGATACCTTTGGGAATACCCTCCTATTGACTGAGGGAACGGGAAGGGACCGGGAATGCTTAAACAGGGCTCCAGTTTACATCACATCAAGCTGCCAGACTTTAACTGGAAGGCAAGGCAGTGACTTCAGAGCAAGTAAGACCAATACCTGCTGGAAAGGGCTCACCTGATTGCTATCTCAAGCAGAAGGGAAGGGATAAACAGTGTCTCCCTGTAGCTTGCACTGTTTTCCAGGTGGGAAATCTGCAACATCACAGATGTTTGTGACTCACAGTGGGTGTGCCCACGAGTACCTTTATTGTTAGTACAGTTTGTCCCACAGACTTGAAAGCAACAAACAGATGCACCTATAGCTCACCCTCTTTCTTCTCTTTCAGCTGGTTACAGCATCCCTGTACTTCATCTACTCTGCTCTGGAGGAAGAGATTGAACGCAACAAGAACAATCCCGTTTATGCCCCGCTGTATTTTCCGGCCGAGCTGCACCGCAAAGCTGCCCTGGAGGAAGACTTGAAGTACTTCTATGGCAGAAACTGGAGGGAAGAGCTCCCCTGTCCTGAGGCTACTCAGGAATACGTCGAGAGGCTCCACTACATAGGCAAGAACGAGCCAGAGCTCCTGGTGGCCCATGCCTACACTCGCTATTTGGGAGACCTGTCTGGGGGGCAGGTGCTGAAGAAAATTGCCCAGAAGGCTCTCCAGCTGCCCAGCACTGGGGAAGGGCTGGCTTTCTTCACCTTTGATGGGGTCTCCAATGCCACCAAGTTCAAGCAGCTCTATCGCTCCCGCATGAACGCTCTCGAGATGGACCTTGCCACTAAGAAAAGAGTCACGGAGGAGGCCAAGAAAGCATTCCTGTTAAATATACGGGTGAGTAAGAACCAGCCAGCCCTGCCAGCCCACATCCTCTCTCAAACAAGAAAATAGCTACAGGGGAAATGCAAGGCCAGTATTTGCACTGGGCAGCTTAGGAGAAGTTGTGGATCAGGGCGAGCTGGTCAGAGTTGGATGGCCATGCTTCTCCAACCTGGCAGCCAAATAAAACAGTGGTCTCTGAAAAGCTCTTCTCCCTCCCTTAGTGCTTGAATTCAGTCATTCCATGTGCCACTATTCAGATATGAATGAGGGTTAATACTACAGAGTATCTGTCCTGCCTCTGTGGTGACTTTACACAGATCCCCTGTGCACTCTGACTAGGTGACAGGCACCTCACTTTCCTTCCCAACAGAAGGTGGGCAACAGGCTTCTCCTTAGCTGAAAGCTTCAGGGAGAACCTGCAAAGAGAACAAGGAGTTTGAAAGACATCCTCTTGAGCTCACAGGCAACTTTTGTTCCATGCAAAATGTGCCAGGAGATTTAGACTGAAGCCTCGTGTCTTCCTCTAGTTCCTAAAATGCCTGGGGAAGGGGCAGGGGGTCCAGGGAAAGAGCAAGAGGAGGCCACACAATGAGACAGGGTTCCTTGTCCCCAGGTGTTCGAGGCACTGCAGGAGCTGGTGTCCAAGGGCCAGGAGAATGGTCACCCTGTGCAGCCACAGGCAGAGCAGCTTCGCACGAGGAGCGTCAACAAATCACACCAGCATGGTAAGGCACTTCCAGGGGCAGGTGCTTCACAGGGCTCCTTCCTCCCCTCCTCTGTCCTTGTTTGTAAAAGCCATTGGGAAACTAGCATGAGGCGCTTGCCCCATCTCCTCTCCAGCCATCAGCAGGCAGTGCAAGGAGAGGCACTGCTGTGTGCAAAACTTCTAGACATGGCAGAGCAAGGATAACACATGTGGGCTCTTCAGAAAGTGTGTCAGGGAGGAAGCTTTACAAAAAGAGACTCCTCTCTCCACCTCTAGGCCTTTAAAAAATGTACGTTCATTCACCACAGAGAAAACTGACCTGGAGTTCACAGAGGCAAAGGCATCAATTTTGGGTGCTGCAGATCAGCCGTGGTGCTGTGATGCTGACAGAAGGTTCTCTGGACCCAGTCCTATCCAGCAGCCTGTCCTTTTGGACTGGATCTCCCTCTGATCATTTTCCTGCCTCCCAGAAGTATTGCTGAAAACACTGCAGAGAGTGTGCTGGGTTCACAGTGAGCACTGCTGTGGATGGTGGAATGTAATCAGGCCTGTGCCTGAGTGAGGAGTGAGCTCAGATGTTTGCAGAGCAGA
Source organism: Ammospiza caudacuta (assembly GCF_027887145.1). NCBI lineage: Eukaryota > Metazoa > Chordata > Aves > Passeriformes > Passerellidae > Ammospiza > Ammospiza caudacuta. Next base: position 26,758,919 of record NC_080597.1, read on the forward strand.
GTGGTTCCCATGAGGACACGCAATTCAAATAAAAACCCCTCATGGCCTGCCCATTCTGAAGCTAAAATGGAGATTTGTTTTCAGTGCATCCTGGATTGAACCACAGTTTTTTCATGGCAAAGATGAAAAGCAAACCTTGCCTTAAGCATCTCTGGATAGTGAAGCTTAAAGCAGCTTCTGTGGGAAAGGCATTAAAAGTTGTCTGTGAAACGTTGCCATTCCTTTCCCAATACATGCATACGAGTAAGATTTTCAGAAAAATTTGGTGTTGGATGAGGAATCCCATCCTGAAGTTGTACTGCAGAAATTGCTTGGAGTGCTGAAGACTGTTCAAGGTCTTTAGAAGCTTAACTAATTAAATCAGTGAGAAGTAGGACACAAAAAATGCCTTTTAAAATCCTAGCTTCAGTATTTGTCTGTCCTCTGCACGTCTCAGGGGTTCGATGGAGCTGGGCAGGGCACATGTAAGCCCATGAGGAGACAAGGGAAGAGGCTGGTGGTCACCTCCAGGCAGAGGGGCTGTGGCCTTTGTGATTCCCAGGTCAAGTCTGCTGCTTCCCCTCTGTACTGGGAGAGCAGAACCTGCTGCCACTGTTTCTCCCAGCTGCGCTCTGGCCTTTCTCCCTCTTCCCTGGACAAACCCAGCAGGGTGTGCTCTGGCACTGGGGAGAGCACACACTGCTCCTTAGCAGCTCCTTGCCCCAGCCTCTTCTCACTTGTCTTTATTTGGTTTTCTCCCAATCCGGTGCAGGGGCAGCAGCGGGGAAGGAGAGCGAGAGGACACGGCCGAGGAGCAGAGACGCCGGCGCGCCCTCCCTGCTGCGGTGGGTCGTGGCGCTCAGCTGCCTCGCCATGACCGTCGCCGTGGGCTTGTTTGCCATGTGAAAGCAGGACCTTCACCTCTCTTTGTGACTTCCCTCACCCTGAACTAATCCACCCTCCCCAGTCCTCATGAGAGAAATTACCCCTGACTGGGTACTGTGATCTTGGTTCTGCCACTAACACTCGGAGACTTTTCTTCCTGGAAATCAGAGAGTGCTGTAAGGGGGGTCAGGCAAAGTTTCTCCTGTGCTTGGTGTGAGCTCTTCTCGGAGACTAACTTTATCACCAAAAACCAAGGGTGCAAAAGGCTAAAAACAATGGCCAGGAATTGTCATTGCTTTACAGAGTGCCTACAAAAACCCTACAGGATCAGAAACACAGCTTTGGCATCTGTCTTTCCTCAGAAAGATGGAGCTCCTCGGAGCTCTGTTTGCTCAGTTTTTTTATACTGCTAGATAATACTGTGATCACTCTCCCTGTGGAGCCACATGCTCCCATGGGTTCGTTTTACATGACATTACTAGGTCTTTGTTATTTCTTTTTCCCATATTTTTGTCTTTGAAAAACAAAAGACAGTTGTTGGACATACAGTGTCATTCTTGTCTGGTTGTATAATTTATACACGTAATAAAATTCAATGTAAAGTCTTTGAGCCTGGTGTTTGCTATTATTAAAGCCTTACCTGGGGAAAAAGGAGGTGTCTTTCTTCCTCCTGGCTTTATGTCTTTTGGAGCTGCTGCCTGCACAGACACAACAATAGAGAGAAGTGGGATCCAGACTCCGCTCCCACTCAGTGCTAACAATAACCTGTTCTAAGCTGGGGCAGGTTCCTTCAGCTCCTACACACTGCTCTCTCTATTTCTAGAAACAGCACGAAATTCAGTGAGCGTGCAGAGTACTTTTAAGGGGTGGAAGTGGCCCATAAGAGCTGGTTGCTATTCTGTCACAAGCAAAAGGTGATGGACCCTCAGCTGGTTGAAATCAGGAAGCTCTCCCTGAGCTGCCAGCAAAGGGCTGCATTACAGGCTGCCTCTGCAACAGCTTCATGGGGAATCAGAACTGCCAGGCGTGATTTCACCTGCCAGAAGTTAAAGGGACCCCAGGTTTCGGTCAAGGTGGCTGAAAGGGAGGCATCAAGCACACAACCACTGCCCTCACCCTCAGTCCCAGGCCTTGGCACACAGGTGGCCTTGCTAAAGGCACCCCAAACTCACAGCACTGCTGCAGCAGCCCATGCACACAGCTGGCTCTCCTTGCCTTTTGCTGAGGCACCTCTGCAGGGCTGGGTTTGTGCCCAGCCACAGGCCCTGCCTGCTCCAGGAGCCCCCCTGGCACAGGAGAGGCTGCAGGTGGGTATGGCACTGCAGGTACTGACAAAAGTGCCGTGTTATCACCCAGAAAGCCTCTGTGATCAACCTGTCTCCTTGATGTGCCTGTTCTGGCTGTGACCTTAATCCCAAAGAAACGTGTTCCTACTGATCTGTTTTAATGATCAGCACCAAACCTGCTCAAAGAACAAGAATCAGCAGGCAGGTCCTGCTGAGAATGAGCAGTGGGAAAATAGGACTGTTATCATTCTCAGGCTCTTTTCCACTCTGCATCCCTTCCCCAACCCTCTTTAATAGTTCTCCCTTTGGCTCCACCTGCCAGAAAAAATAGTTAATTCACAAAAAAGATAGTCGGGTGTTTGAAGAGCAGGAATATTGCTTGATAGCTATTTAAAGACAAGAACTTGTTTATTCAGATTTGAATTAAGTTCTACTTGTTGAGACACTCTAAACCAGCCAAACTAAACCATTTTGTTCATTCAAACATGATCAGGAAGCTCAGATCCCAAAGAGACCAACAAATGCCCATGAGCTCAGAAACACACTGCACCACACTCAGCCCTCTCCTCTCCTCAGAGAGCCTGACTGCAGCCTCAAAGGTGGGAAATATGGGTTCTGTGAAAAACAACAATCACTTGTTTTTAAAATTTTAAAAAGTTTAATAAAATAAAATGGTTAAAAAATAGTAACACAATTAGAGTAATAACCATTTGGACAAACTGAATTAAGACAATATGAGACAATAAAAACAAAGAGTTACGGACGTCCGGGTACCTTTTTCTGGGCATCACAAGCCCAAAAAAGGACACCCGTTAACAAAGGATTAACCCTTAAAAACAATAGCCGGTTGCGTATTCATACACCTCATACATGATGCATAAATTCCATTCAAACACAGGATTCGGTCTGGTCTTCATCAAATTCTTCCCTCTAATCCTAATAGCGCCCTCGAGGTGGGAAGAAGTTTGTTTCTTCTGATAAGAAGGCAATAAACTCCCTTTCTCTGAAAAATCTAGGTGTCCTGTGGCTGTCATCTCGCTGCAAGCCCTTTCTGTTAAACAAAGCATCTTACATAGCATAGTTTCTATTTTAACAATTTTTATAACCTAAAACTATATTTAACACAGTACTTCAGAAAATTAATACAGCATTGCTTTCTAACACAACACATATAATATTCATTTTAATATTTGCGAGAAGCCAATCATAAAATACATGCACTTTTCACAGGTTCTGACAGGCATCATACCCTCCCTGCTCACGCCAGGAGAGAGATGCTGCTTTGGGTATCTCACAGCCATTGCTGTCACACACGGGAGATTCCAGACTGAGCCTCAAGCCCGCAGAAATGGAGACCAAGGCTTTGTTTGTGCCTGTCTATGATCGGTATGAGTACACCTGCTTTCTGTGCAGCAATGGCCTCTCTTCATTTCCCGCGGGCTGCGGCTGAGCCTCCCCTGCCGTGCACTCCCGCCTCACTCTGCACTAGGGCGCGCTGTACCAGGCTTTGGAGGGGCCGAACTGCGCACCCAGCGACCGTCCGGCCGGCCTTCCCCCAGGTTCACAGACAGCCATGAGGAAGGCGGCCCGGAGGACTCGTGTGCGGCGGCCCTGGAGCCCTGAGGGGCGCCGGCTGTCCCAGGAGCCTGAGCAGTGATTAATGCGATGGTATCGCCCGCTCCCCCTCCGCGCCCCGCCGCAATGGTGCGGCCCGCCCGCCATTTCGCCTCCCCCCGCCCTTCGCTCCCAGATTTCGCGCCACAACGCTGGGGGCGGGCAGGGGGCGGAGCGCTCCGGCCAATCAGCGGCGGCAGCGGCGCCGCGCGCTCCCTCTAGGGGCGGGGCGAGGGGGCGGCTGCAGCCCAATCAGCGGCGGGGCGTGGCGGGCGGGCCAATCGCAGCGCGCGGCGGAGGAGTTAGCGCGCGCTCCCCGCCCCGGTTTGGTTTCCGCCGCGCGTCGCTTTTGCCGCGAAAAAGTTTTGGGAGCGGATTCCGGTAGGGAGCGAGGTACGGGGTGGGATCGGGATCGGGGTGGAGGTCGGGGTGAGATCGGGGTCGGGGTGGGATCAGGGTCGGGGTCGGGTTGTCCCTGGGGTACTGCGGTGAAGGAGCGCGGCCCGTGCGTGGGTTGCGGCGCGGGGCCCTCGGCTGGGGCGATCCCGCGGGGCGTTGGGTGCGGGCCGGGGGAAAGAGGCGGCCGGGGCTGAGGCAGCGCTCCCGCCCCGCAGCGGAGCAGCGATCGCGATGTCCGGCTTCGACGACCCCGGGATTTACTACAGCGACAGTTTCGGGGGAGACGCGTCCGTGGACGAGGGGCAGGTTCGGAAGTCGCAGCTGCAGAAGCGGTTCAAGGAGTTCCTGCGGCAGTACCGGGTGGGCACGGACCGGACGGGCTTCACTTTCAAATACAGGTGCTGCTGTGGCCCCTTTTCTCCTTCTGAGCCTTGCCCATCCCCACCTGCACATCCAGTCCGCTCTTAACCTCCCTCCTGCAGTGCACACCCCACAAACAATAGCTGCTCTGTCTCTTCTCGTAGGCCATAAAAAGCTCAGTATTAAGAGATGCTTGTGTTTAACCTGACAGAAAAGCAGAGGTCTGGTGTTGTCACAAATTTTTATGCAGCCAGCCAGTGGAAAACGTAGCAATAGAGGGATCCACACTGCCAGGCACTGCTCTTAGTTCTGAGATTCTGTGTTTGAAGTTGTAGTGCTCTCTGGTTTGGAGAATTGTCTGTGTCCATTAAATCAGTGCACCACTCTGCACGTATTCCTTTCAACTCTATGAAGTTCCTTTGGCCACCTTTTGCTTATGCAGTTTAGAGACATAGCTCAACACGTTGAGAAAACATGGATATGCATCATAATCAAGGGTTAGAACAGGCTTTCACCTCTGAATTTCATTAATCCTGGCATTTTTAAGGAAAATGTTACCTGTTCTGTTATTACTTCCGTTGCTTTAAACCACATCTTATGTATAGTAATTATTATCCTACGTGCAAGTTTTTTCTCCCTGTTTATCTGGTCATGTAACTCCAGTAAATACTTCACATTGCCACTGTGGCACTGGTGTCCCTGGTCTTGTGTCACCTTTCAAAGTGGGCTTGGGTGAAAGGCTGCCCAGCTTCCCCTGTGCTTCTCCTGGAGCTCACCTGATTTTCCCTGCTTGCTTTCCAAACCAAGGACTCCCTGCAGAGCCTGCCTTTTCTGATCCCTGCTTGACTGCTGCTTTCTGCCCTGCAATGCTTTGCTGTTTCCTGCCTTGCAGGGATGAGCTCAAGCGGCATTACAACCTGGGGCAGTACTGGGTGGAGGTGGAGATGGAAGACTTGGCCAGCTTTGATGAAGATCTCGCAGACTATTTGTACAAGCAGCCAACAGAGCACCTGCAGCTGGTAAGGATGGGGGTTGGCAACCCAGACTATTGTCACGAGAGCAGCTCTGATGTTCTGCTGTAACAGACCCACTGATGGCCCATTGCTCCCTCTCTAGTTGGAAGAAGCAGCAAAAGAAGTTGCAGATGAGGTCACTCGTCCTCGTCCCTCAGGGGAAGAGACTCCCCAGGACATCCAGGTGATGCTGAGGTCGGATGCCAACGCAGCCAACATCCGCAGCCTGAAGGTGAGTGAAGTGAAGCCTGTGGTGTGATTGCAGGGCAGCTTTGGGGATCTGGTCTCATGGCTCAGGACAGGTTGTTGCTGTTCCTTTGAGGGTTCCCAGGGAGTACCTGGGGGCCCCCTAAGCTGTAAGTTCCCTGGTAGCAGCAGGCAGGCAAGGAGACTCCACACAGATTCTGAGGGTGCTCATTAGGTGAGCGTTTATTGGGGGTCCCACCCCCAGGAGCAGCATGGTTTCTGAAGGAGAATGGGGAAAGGGGAAGAGAGGGAGAGCCTAGGGAGAAAAGGGCCAAAAGAGAGCAAAGGGCCAAGAGAGAGCCTCATCTCCCTCGCACAGTTTTACAGGGAGATTCAAAGTGAGCACAGAATAAGCCTTGGGCCAATGGGATTACAGATACTTACATGATACTTCAGGGGAGGATCACAGGCTTGGAATAAACTGTACATTTTCAAGGGGTGAGACTGAGCATACAATTTAAATAAAATGTAACACCACAGCAGGTCACTCACTAATTTACAAGCAGTGTTACTCTGCAGCTCAGATCTGACTGCAGAGGGCTGTTATTGCTGGTTCCTGCTGCAGGGACATTATTGCTGTTGGTGGTGGTCTGCACAGAGTGCTCTGTCCTTTGCTCTCGTACTTTGTAGATTTCTATCCATCTTCCATTGATGGTTTTCTTACCATCCCTTCACCTTTGCCTTTTCAGTCTGACCAGATGTCCCACCTTGTGAAGATCCCTGGGATTGTAATTGCAGCAACCCCCGTGAGAGCCAAGGCCACCAGAATCACCATCCAGTGCCGCAGCTGCCGCAACACCATCAGCAGTATCGCCGTGCGCCCGGGCCTGGAGGGCTACGCCCTGCCCAGGAAGTGCAACACGTAAGCACTGACAGGCTGCAGGGCCAGGAAAGACTGCATTCCCTCCTCCTGCTCCTGCTGCATCCCATGCATTGCAGAATCCCTGCTCCACAAGGCAGCAGCATCTGCGCGGCTCTGCCTCCGCCCTTCGTGCTGCCCCTGAGCCAGTGTGCACTTCTGGCTGGCAGGTTCCAGCTGTCCCTCTGTGGGCGTGCTGGCTGTGACCCTGCAGGGTCAGTGCTGCGTGCAGCGTTGAGTGACCGTGTCCAGGGAGTTCTTCTTACTCATAGGGAGTTTCACCTGTTGTGCCTAAAGGCTCATTCCTGCCTCCAGCTGTCCCATAATGCTGTGTTAGTTGCTCTCCTCTTTTCCGAACAAACTCCTTGCTTCCACATTCCCACTCCTGAGGGGGCTATTTTGTGTTACCTTCCTTAGGGATGCTTTTCTGCTGGCCTTTTTACCCTGCTTTACAGCTCCTGGTGCCTCTGAGAGCTGTGAGCATTAAACTGCCATTGTGCTGCAACTCTCGAGGCAACCAGTCCTGGTGGGTTGTGTCTTTGGGTTCATACCTGCCAGTATTTATTTTCTGCACCTGAACTCTAATGCAGCTTTAGAGGGGTTTGGGCTAGGGATCATTCCCAATGTGTGTGGTCTGTAAAGCACCTTGTTCCCGATCCCTGACTGCATGAGTGCATCTGCTCTCTGGTGTTGCCCTACCTGAAAGCCCTGCATGGAGTCAGGCATCAGTCGTGCCACTCTGAGACAGCAGCAGGATGTGGAGCTGCTCTTTGTCTCAGAGAACTTGTAATCTAGCTAGGCAGATATGGCTGGAGAGACTGGGAGGTGGATGTCAGCCTTGTCACATTGCTAATTGCTTTCTCACCAGAAACCACTTAACATTTGCTTCGTGCATGAGGTTGTAAAGAAAAACGCCCTGCCGTGTCACCGAGTCTGTGCTGCTGCCCTCTGTGTAATTAATGAATTAGATCTAGCAGGGGAGGGGTGGGAGGCAGGGAGAGTGCTCAGACAAGTGTCACCCTGCCTCTGCTTGCTCTCATGTACACATTTGGCACTTGTAGAAGACAGGACAGAGAGCTTGCTGGCCTTTGGTGTGGCCCCATGTGTCTGCCCTTAGCTGCTGATGTGGCACTGCTTGGAGGGGCAGCTGTCCCTTGCTGTCCCCTCCTCAGGTGCGCTCCAAGGGTGGCTCCTCAGTGCTAACAGCCTCCCCTGACTGATCTCTCTGCACAGAGAACAAGCTGGCCGCCCAAGGTGCCCTCTGGACCCTTACTTTATCATGCCAGATAAGTGCAAGTGCGTGGATTTCCAGGTCCTGAAGCTGCAGGAGTCTCCAGACGCCGTGCCGCACGGGGAGATGCCCCGGCACTTGCAGCTCTACTGTGACAGGTACTGGCACAGCCCTGCCACCCTGCCCCTGCTGGCTGGTGCTGCTGCCATCCTTTCCCACCACCATCCTCTGCCTGTCTCCTCTTAGGTACCTGTGTGACAAAGTTGTGCCAGGGAACAGAGTCACTATCATGGGGATCTACTCCATCAAGAAATCTGCACAGAGCAAGAACAAAGGCCATTACAATGTGGGGGTGGGCATCCGGAGCGCTTACATCCGTGTGGTGGGGATCCAGGTGGACACGGAGGGCTCAGGTGAGGGCTGCTTTTGGTGTTCATTTGGTCTGTGTTGGTAGCCTGGTGTTGGGAGACACTTCCCACCCTATTCCTGAACAAGGAAGCGATCCCTCAGCAAGAACTGTTTGAAATCACAGCCTTCATCTATCTCTGCTGTTTATGTAGCAGAAAGTTCAAGCCATTCCAGGCTCTGACTTGTCCTGGGCTTTCTATAGTCATGTCCTGTAAGGCTTTTTCCCAGTCATGTTAAATGAGGTCTCAGCCTGGGTCCTCCAGTGCTAAGCCATCCCTGAGGATCCCAGCTGAAGTCCATGGTTAAGACTGTATTTAAAACGTAGTCCTGACTGTAATTCTCCCTCTGGTTCCTGCAGAGCTGCTTTGCCCAAGATCCTTGCTTTTTCTTACCAGCCTCTAAGGACACAGCCTGCCTTGCTGGGTTAGCAGATGCCTGCCCTCTCCACCCTTCCTACCTGGTGGCACTTGGCATCATTTTCAAGAGGGGATTTTGGTTGCAGTGTGCAATGTGGGGAGTGATACAGTTTCCTCTAAGACCTCTATTTGTTCACTGTTGCATCGTTCCCCTCATCCCTGTACAGGACACAGCTTCAGTGGCTCGGTGACCCCTCAAGAAGAGGAGGAACTTCGTCGCCTTGCTGCCATGCCCAACATCTACGAGACCATTGCCAAGAGCATCGCGCCCTCCATCTACGGCAGCACTGACATCAAGAAGGCCATCGCCTGCCTCTTGTTTGGGGGCTCCCGCAAGAGGTGGGGAAGGGTCAGCCCTGGTTCCCAACTGCACTGTTTTGTTACCAAAATAAATGCTCACCGTCTCTCCTCCCTCTCTCCTCCCAACCCCATCACTCCAGGCTCCCGGATGGCCTGACCCGCAGAGGGGACATCAACTTGCTGATGCTGGGGGACCCTGGCACGGCCAAATCCCAGCTGCTGAAGTTTGTTGAGAAGTGTTCGCCCATTGGGGTATGTGGCTTGAGGTGCCCACGTGTAGTGCACCCCTTTCTCCCTTCTGCTCCGTGTCTAGCCCCAGAGACAGGACCGTGGTCATGGCAGACACCTGCCTGTGCATCCACAGGCAGATGAGCTGCCATTTCCAGTACCAGCCTGGAAGGGATGGGCAGTGAGGGAGGGAAGGTGAAGAAGGTCATGCCTTTTATTATGCTGTGAGCCAGGCTGTTAGCAAATGTCCAAAGACGTGCCTGGTGCTGCTGTTTATTGTTGAGACTTGATCAGCAGAGGGGCTGGCTGGTCAGGACAAATTAAGTTGACTGCATCTCAGGCACGGACCTCCAGCTTGAGCCCAGGCATAGAATTATGTTTTCAGCTGTGTTTTTTTGTAGTCTCTATTAAACTCAGCCTCTGACTGTATTGTTCCCTCCAGGGGCAAACAAAGCTAATGCAGCAGCCCACCAAACAATGAATCACTCCCTCTTCTGTACTTAATATCTGTGTTTGTGTCTGCATGCCCTCCGGTGTGTCACAGCTGCTTAGTCTGAGGCTTGGGATGAGGCAATAGCCCTGCTCTTCACCCAGCACATCTGCTTTTTACATGTGCTGAGGGCTTTTCTTGGAGGTTCTTCTCTCGGGAGCTCTGGATTTTGTGGTGCCAGGGATGTTTTGTCTCTCAGCTGGAGCAGTGGCCTCCTGGGTGCTGCTGCAGCTGATGTCCTGTCCCTTTCCTTGTTCCACATCCTAGGTGTACACCTCAGGAAAAGGCAGCAGCGCTGCTGGCTTGACAGCCTCAGTGATCCGTGACCCTGTCTCCAGGAATTTCTTCATGGAGGGAGGAGCCATGGTGCTGGCAGATGGAGGAGTGGTGTGCATCGATGAGTTTGACAAGGTACCTGTGGGGCTGCCTGTGGGAGTGGGAAGGAGAGCCCTTGGGGTGCCAGCCTGTCCCAGCAGAGCCCAGAGCTGCAGGAGGAAGGGCAGCTCCTCTGAGACTCCCTCACTTCCTTCCAGGGAAGGTCGGGGATGGGGTTGCAAGGAAATTCAGTTACATCCCGCCTGCTTGGGCAGAGGTCCTCACAGACGTTTATGTTGGGGCTCACTTCAGTGAGTGTGTAGCAGAGGTGACTGATGGTGACTTTTTCTCCTTGCCTGGTTTCTCTCACTGGGATGTGAAGATGCGGGAGGATGACCGTGTGGCCATCCATGAGGCGATGGAGCAGCAGACCATCTCCATTGCCAAGGTGAGCTGTGGGTTGAGCATGCTGCCCTGAAGTGGCAATCTGAGAGCCCTGCAACCAGTGGCCACACATCTTTTGCCAGAACTGCCCATTTTAGAGCCCAGGCAGTGGTATTGATGGTTGCTGGTGTCACTGAGAGCAGCCAGCCCTGCCTGGAGGCTTTGGGCAGCCTGAACTTCGTGGCTTCTCCTTGCTGGTGGCTGTCAGGCTGCACCTGCAAACCCTTGCTTTGTGCCAGAGCTGCCCAGGAGGACTCAGCCCTGTCTGCCCAGTGTTTGTCTCAGATCACAAACCTGGGGTGAGGTCTCCTCTGTCTCTGCCTCGACAAAAGGTTTTAAATGAAATTACTCAGTGCTCAAGTCTCAGCTGAAGCCAGTCCCCTTCCAGAAGGACATGTGGGTCCTGTCCCACCATTACAGAGCAACTGGGTGCTACTTTGGGGCTTTATATAAATGAAAGTGATTGACAGTGAGTCCTTGAAGATGGCTTTCAACCTTTCACTGAATAATGACCTGCTGTGACATGGAGGGGGTCTTGACACCATCTTTTTTTTTTTTTGCCTTCACCCACAGGCAGGAATCACAACCACACTCAACTCCCGCTGCTCGGTTCTAGCAGCTGCCAACTCCGTCTTTGGGCGCTGGGATGACACCAAGGGCGAGGAGAACATTGATTTTATGCCCACCATTCTGTCCCGATTTGACATGATCTTCATTGTTAAGGATGAGCACAATGAGGAGCGAGACATGGTGCGTGGAGCCGCGGGTGCACTCTGGACTCAGGGTGCCCCTTTCTTTGGGAGGAGGAGGAGGCAGGGGCCTTCCTGCTCTCTGACTGCCTCTGCTTTCCCAGACGCTGGCCAAGCACGTGATGGCCTTACATGTGAGTGCCTTGACGCAGACCCAGGCCGTGGAGGGCGAGATCGAGCTGAACAAGCTGAAGAAGCTCATCTCCTTCTGTCGGACGTGAGTGTCTGTCGGGCATGCCTTTGGCACCTGGGAGGCAGTGGTGAGAGGCAAAGCACCCGGCACTCTGGGTGCCCTTTCTCTTAACTCCTGCCTTGGGAAAAGGCTGCAGGAGGAGCTTTCTGTGGTGCTGCAACACCCAGGGAAGGGAGGGGTGCCCAGGGTTCCCTCCCCTTGGGCGCTGGCTCCAGCTGGTGTCCTCCTTGCAGGAAGTGTGGCCCTCGGCTGTCGGCAGGGGCGGCGGAGAAGCTGAAGAACCGCTACGTCCTGATGCGCAGCGGCACCCGCCAGCACGAGCAGGAGAGCGACCGCCGCTCCAGCATCCCCATCACTGTCCGGTGGGCAGCACCCCCTCTGGGGCTAGGCCGTGTTACTGGGCTCGCCCAGGAAGGGGCTGGCCTGAGAGGGTGTGGCCCCAAGCCCTGAAAGTGCTGTGGGGGGAGGCAGGAGGTGCATGGAGTAGGGTAGGTGGGGATGGCAGGAGCTGGGGGGAAGAAAACACCCTTGAAGCGGCAGTAGAAAGCAGGGAATGTCTCTGGTGGCTGCAGGCAGCTGGAGGCCATCGTGCGCATTGCCGAGTCCTTGGCGAAGATGAGGCTCCAGCCCTTTGCCACCGAGGCAGACGTGGAGGAGGCCCTGCGGCTCTTCCACGTGTCCACGCTGGATGCAGCCATGTCGGGCAGCCTGTCAGGTGAGGAGGAGATGCTCTGTTGTGGGGGTAGGAGAGACATGCTGGGCCTGGCTGCTCAGGGCAGGGAGAGACGAGCTCCTCCTTCAGGACCTAGCTGTCAGGGGCAGGTGCTGGACCTCCTTCCTGAGCAAAGACAAAGCAATGCTTTGGGCAGCAAGGGGCCAGCATGGCTCTGGGGCTGTGCCTCACACAGAGAGCAAAGGCAGACACTGTGCTGCTCAGGGGAGGGCTGGTTTGGACCCTTGTGGCCCCAAGGGCAGAATCTGGTGCTAGGTGTGGTTTCCCAAACCTATTAATCCTCTAAGATCTTTTTCTATGGGCGTGAAGACAATGTTTCCTTGGGCAGCAGCATGGAACAAAGGGTTTGAAGAAAGCTCCAGCAGCCAGGTCCACATTGAGTTCTGTGGTTGGAGCTCCACAGCCTTTTACAGTGGAGTTGTTCATAGGTTCCCTAAAGTCTGTAAGCTGTGCAGGTGTGGTGGGAGACACAGGAGCTGAGCTCTGTGTCCTGGACAGTGACAGCTGGGCAGCACAAAAGCTCACTCAGTGTCTCCCTGCAGGGGCAGAAGGCTTCACGACACAGGAGGACCAGGAGATGCTGTCCCGCATTGAGAAGCAGCTCAAGCGCCGCTTCGCCATCGGCTCCCAGGTGTCCGAGCACAGCATTGTCCAGGACTTCATGCGCCAGGTGGGTCAGGGACCCAGGGAGGGCTGGGCTGTGAAACCAGGGACCCCAGGCTGCTGCTGGGGGCATGAAACCCCTTCCTCAAGGGCAGACTGGTGAACCTTTTGGTCATGCGTTAGAAGTTGTGTGTAGGGAATGGTGTGCAATGTGATTGCAGAGTTTAAGGAGACTGAGGTAAGTTTCTGCAAAAGCTCTGAGGGCTGGGGTTGTTTGGGGTCCTACCCTTGAAACCAGAACTGTTTGGTTTGTGACACTGGCTGCAGTCAGATCTAAAGTAGGGAAAGGAAGCATCAGTGTCTTGGGCTTGCTCCTTTTAGAGTCCTAGCCAGGCTTTGGCAGAGGTTGCAGGTTCCTGCTGAGCTCCTGTTGGCTATTCCACGCTGGCTCACCTTGCTCTGCTCTCCTCCTTTGCAGAAGTACCCAGAACACGCCATCTACAAGGTGCTGCAGCTGATGATGCGGCGGGGGGAGATCCAGCACCGCATGCAGCGCAAGGTCCTGTACCGCATCAAGTGACCTCCCTGTCCCAGGCTCCAGGAGGAACTGCTGCTGCTGACACTGCCCAGGAGCAGGCAGAGTGCCCCTGGGAGCTGGGGCCTGCTCCTGAAAGAAGCTTTTCCTCGGGGAGCCCAAAAGCCCCAGGCCTCCATCTTGAACGAGGATTTGTGGTGCTTAGGGCATCCCTTTTGTGCTCTGTTGCTGTGTCATGTCTGTGTTTCTTTGAACTTCAAAAGCTTTTAGTTTGTATTAAAATAAAACCTGATATTGGTGGCTTGGGATCTTTGCCCCTGAGGGGCAGAGGGGATGGATCTCCTTCCTCCTTTGAAGGGCGTGCAGGATTTTGGATAGAAGGGTGTCCCTCCTGCCTGCCCTCCCTTAATGCACTTACTCTCACCCAGGCTCCAGCCTCATGGGCAGCACCAGCAGCCCTGAAGGCAGAAACTCAGTTCTCACTCAGGGTTTGTCTATTAAGGCATGAAGCCTGTTGGCACAAGCTGTCCAGTTGGGCTCAGCAGTGCAGGAGGCACTTTGCCACTCCCTGTGTGCAGTCTGCTGCTTCCCTCCCCCTCAGCCAGTGGCAGTGAAGGAAATTATTTGCTGTTTGTTCCCTGCTCTTTGCTAATCCTTCTTTGCTCTCTTCCTGGGCTGCAGCAGGGACACTCTACTCTGCAGTGTTAAAGGGCTGTGTGAAAGTCTTGCTTGAGGCATGGGCAGAGTTCCCTTCATTATCCTTCATCTCCATCCTCACTCCTTGCTCCAGTGAGGATGGAGATGAAGGATAATCCCCATGAGCTGTGTGCTGTCCTCCACGTAGTCCCTGCCACCTCCTCCCTTATGCCAGTGGCCTTGGGGAAGATTGTCCCACACACCAGGAGCCTCTCCTGGACACTGCCCTCTGCAGCTACTCACCCTTGCACTGCATTTGCAGCACAACCTTGCCCTTGAAAACTTGGCAGATTTTTGTTATTTCTAGCAAATCAGTACTGGCTCTCTCAGGTGTTCTCACAAAGATGTATGGTGCTGGTAGGGCCCTGCTCTCAGCAGCCTGTGAGGACAGTGGTGGGGGCCTTGGAAGGCAGTGGTGTTGGGTGAGCAGAGCTGCTGCCCGTGGTGGGCAGGCTGGTGCCTGTGGCTGCTTTCAGGCTGAAAAACCCCAGGAGAGGTTTCAACAGCAACAGAAACCTTCAGGGCCAGCAGAGGGTACCAGAGCCTCGAGGATGCCAGACTGTGGCCCTGCTCGTGGCGCTGCCTCCTTCTCCTGGAGGGAAAACCAAGGGATTCCATTGGGCTGTGCTGTGCACTCAGTCTGGCAGCGCCACACGAGGGCTGGGCCCCACTGCAGCACTTGGGGGTCCAACAACATCCCCCTGCTGCTGGGTTTGAGGCACATGGTGCACTCTGTGTGGTTGTGGAGTTGGAAGTCTGGAGGGGTTGGTGGTGGTGGTGGCATGGGAGAGACTGGCTGCAAATTAGAGGAACAGCCTTCTGCTCTTCATTCTCCCATTTTTTGGTTAGGGACAGCCTTTGTGGAGGGCTAGAAGGAGGAGAAGGCTGACCTAGACTCCCAAAGAATAGGCCAGGATAGGTCTCTCAGGTGATTTTATTGCCCCATGTTTTTGCATGTGCCAAGCACCTTGCAGTGTTTCTTGGATGCTCCAAGCAATGCTGGGGCAAAAGAGGGCCCCTTTGTTTCCCCTCAGGAAAAAAAAAAAAAAGGCATCTTCTGTCCTCACAGTACTCCCTGGATGGAAAAATAAGAGAGGGATGTTGCTGCTCCATGGAGGGGATCATCTCCAGGAATAAGTGTAAGTGGATGTGGGAATAACAGCCACATCCTGCCCTAGAAACAAGTTCTCAAAACTCCTGTGTCTGTGAGAGCATCCTGCCCTCCTCACGAGCTGGCAGCATCAGGAGGGGCTCTCAGGGCAGGGTCAGCACAGGCCTGAGGCAGCAGCCTGGTGTGGTGGCTGTGTTTCTGCCACGGCCCCTGCAGAGCTGCAGTAATGGGTCCTGCAGGTCTCTCAGCCCCTGCCAGTGTCCCACAATTACCCCTGTGCCTGCTCTGAAGGTGCAGGCAGTATCTGTGGTCCTTTCAGAGGTGCACAAGAGCTGAGCAAAGAGGGGATTGTGTGTGGGAGTGCAGGATCAGTACCCACAGCCTGCTGCTAGTGCTGCCTCTGGAGGAGACTGAGCCTCTGCTCCCAGGCTGGAAAAGAACACTCAGCAGTGGGGCTGCGTGGGGAGAGAGATGGGCAGAGGGTAAGGGAACACAGTGCAAAGGGCTCTATTTCCCTCATGTACCTTCCTTCCCCCTTCCCTCCTGGCTTCTTTTCTTCCCTCAGGCACCCCCTCATCATCACAATTATTTTTTTCTGTGCTGGAGCAGAAGGACATTGCTGGATTTTGGCTGCTGCCGGTTGCCAGAGGTGGTCATGTGTCATTCAGAGGTTTTAAATGAGCCATCATCTCCAGGAACATCAAGCTGTGCTGGGCGTTGGCAGGTGTGGAGGTTGGAAATTGTCATTTTTTAATGTTGTGTTCGTGACATGATAAGAGCTGAGGTGGATTTCTGTGCTGGGGATCAGAATGATTGATATCTTTGTGCCAAGAGCTGTGTTGATGATATGGTGTGAGGTTATGTAAGTGTGCATACGACGTGAAACAACATCTTTTAGCAATTAATGCATGCAGTGTTATCCCAAGGAGCGGAGCTGGGATGTGCACAACTGGCATTGTTTGGAACTTGAGCTCACTGCTTGGTGCTGACTTGTGTTGAGCACAGCACTGCAGGTGGAAACTGGGTGAGCAGTTCTCAATTGGATAGGTGCACGGTGATATCTATTTGATAAAGGACCATCATCCTCCTGGTGAAGGCGTGTCAGTCTCACCTGAAGTTCTGGCATGCTGAGATATGGGATAAAGTCCCTGTTCAAGTGTGGTTAGATGACCAAAAATACTAACAGAGAGAGCAAAACCAGTCAGGCTTAGCCAGTTGGATCTGAGCAGCAGAGCATTGCCTTACCTGGCCTGCTGACCTGGCCCTGTCCCTTCCTCCCCTCAGTGCTGCCTCTGGCACAGGAAGCCCCTTCCCTACCCCTGGCTTGGCTCTCTGGGAATCACAGCTGGATGGATGTAATCACCCCAAACCAGGCAGGCACCAACAAGGATCAGGTGCCTTTCATTCAAAGCTTGGGCTGTGGTAGAAGCCCTCTTGCCCCAGTGAATTAGTACCTGAAGAACTGGTAAACTACATCTGATTCTGCATGAGATGGGTTGATCTGTGTGAGTGGATCACTCCAAAGAGAACCAGTCCACTGGGCTCTTGCCAGCATTTTTAGCTGTCCAAGGACATCGCCTTAAGCTGCACCAGGGAAGGTTTAGGTGGGACATTAGGAGGAATTTCTTCACAGAAAAGATGCTTGGAATTGGCTGCCCAGGGAGGTGTGTAAGGAAAGACTGGACGTGGTGCTTAATGCCACGGTCTAGTTGACATGGTGGTATTAGGTCATAGGTCAGACTTGATGATCTCAAAGGTCTTTTCCAATCTAGTGGATTTGTGATTCTGTGAAGCTCATCAGAATATTTCTGTGAAATGTCAGTGGAGCTCCACTACTGTAAAATCCAGCAAAGCTGAGTCATCACATCTGCACCACTCAGATTTCTTCCATCTCTGTGTGGGATAAGAGCTGTTGCAATGCAGCAACATAACCTCTGAGCATGTTGTGAGTGTCACTTCCTCCATAAAATAAAACAGAACCCAACTGCAGAGTCCTGAGGGCTATTGCTCAAGGATGTGAGATAAACACTGGCAGGTGGGATTGGCTGATATGGGCAATGTGAGAAACAATCTCATCTGGTCCAGCAAGCACCAACCTCAGACAAATGAAGCTGGGACTCCTTCCCCCTTTCTGCTGCTGACTTAGTTGAGCAAGTGACTTTATCTCCTTGCCTGTTCTGGATAATGACCTTTTTGGAGCACAGATCACTTCTTACCATGATTTTGTGCAGTGCCTGAGAGAACCAGTAGCCCAATATCAGTGGCAGAGTTTACTTGCTGGCCTAAGTAACACTAATACATTCTAGGCTTCTCCAGCCCTGGTTAGGATGAGAAATTTATCTCCTGCAGGCAAAGAAATTCCTTTGATTTGCTCTGGACAATGCCAGAAAAGATCAAGAAATGGAGGAAGACCGTGGTGCAGCAGTGCTGTGCTGCCATGTGGAGCAGCCCCCGTGGCATGGGCTGGGGTGCCTGTGCAGTGCTCTGCTGGGTGGGGCTCTCGTGCTGAGTCTCAAGTCCTCTAGGTTTGGTTGGCAGCCTGTACCCCCTAATTCTGGGCTAGGTTCCTTCAAAAGCCCAAACCACTCATTCTCCCACAGCAGTGATGTACCAATGTCTGCCACTGCTCTTTGCCATGTTTTGCCATCCTTTTGCAACATCCTGTGCTCTTTCCTGGACACCTCTGCTCCAGGTCTCTCCCAGCAATCCCAGGCAGTCCATTTACTCCTCCTCCCCTCCATTTCATGCCTCATGCCCGCTCTCTCCTCTCATCTGCATGGTCATCCCCTCCTATTTTCCTTCCTGGCCATTGTGGTCCGTCCCATGCCACCCTGTCACCTTACAGAGTGCTCAGCAGAAGCCTCCCTGCTCCACAGGCAGGCGGGACAGCAGGGTATGACCTGCTGGATCAACTCTCAGCACTGCCTGTTAGGAACAGTACACCAAGGGACATTCCTCAGAGAACACTCCCTGGACTGTCTGCTGTGGCCATTCCTCTTCTCCTTGCCCTTCAGCTTTTACCCAGCCAAGGTGCTCCACTTCCTCTCCCCATTATTTATCTTCACCTTATCTTGCCTCCCTTTTCTATTTTTTCATAAAGCTTTTTTTATCTTTTTCTCAGACTAGGGTGTGGGTAATTTGGCCAGAAATGCCCCAGATCTCTGGCCAGGAAAGCCAGGCAGCACTGGTTTATCAGCCTTCTGGGCCCTCAGAACAGCAGCAGGAGCACTGTCCTGGTTGCCTTGGTCCCAGTACCCATGGACTGCTTGCTGAGTGGGAGGCAGCTCTGTCCATAGCTGGCCAGTGCTGTGTGCCCATCAGCACCCAGCACCTCTGCAGTTTAAATAGGCATCTATAAATAGATGCCCAGGCATCCTTCCTTTCTGGAAATCCTTCACTTGATAGAATCTGTCAGGTTTCAAACTGCACCTGGTATTTTTACACTCTGAAAGAAATGATCAAAAAGGTGAACTTCAGTATTTCACTAGGACTGTGGAGCTAAGTGCATAATGTTAAAGATATTTATAAGACTTTTAGAGAAACAGTTGACAGCTCATCTAGCATACAGGTAATATCACTGTCCTAGACCCTTGCACCAGAATAAGGTGCACAGTGTACATTATCAGTTATCTTCCATTTGTGTTTTGTAATGAGGAGGTGTTGGGTGGTCTGCCCAGGAGTGCAGACTGTCACCAGTCTGGGAGGTTTGTCATTCATGTGGGTCAAGCAGGTGAAGGGTGAGGGCATGAGCTGGGCAGAACCAAAGATCCAGAGGAAAACAGCTCTGCCAGCAGCACATGGCTCTAACAAACTGCTCAGTGCCAGAGTCCTGCATACCTGATGCTCAGCCCAGATCTTTTGGCAGCATGGCTGCTGCAGGGGGGGAACTACAATGTCTGATTTACCTGGCTTCTCCTGAGTCAGGCACTTAAAATACCAAGGTTTCCACAGTAATATCACTACTCCCATGCTGCACCAACATGGCTTTACTGTGCCCTACTCAGGGACAAATACAACTTAGAGTAATAGATAAATCCCATGCAAAGAGGATGAAGCTTCTGCTGTTGCATCTCCTGCACTGGAGAAAAGGGTAATGCAAGGTCAGAGGACCAGCTCAGAAGGAGAAGCCCAGCATTTGAGTCCCTTCTTTATGAGAAAAACCAGAAGACCTATTTGTTTGTGGCTCATGCTGCATGCCCCAAATCCAGAGACACAATTTACAGTCGTGACCCCTTCACCTTTCTTGCTCCTCTGAGGATAAAATGGTTTCCTGTTTATTTCAAGGGGCAGCTGTTTTATGCACAGGGGAGAGCAGCACTCATGGTTAATGTGGCTGATGTCCAGACACGTTCTGCAGAAGTTGCTTGTTTGTTTGCTGGGCTGTCCAGCAGCTGCTGAATGTCCATGCTTTGGGAATAGGAGACTCCCAGGCAATTCTCAGATGCTAGAGCATGGGAGAGGACTTGTTCCCCCCACACTGGGATCAGCGGGCAGGGAAGAGGTCCTGAGGTCTTTTTCAACATCTGCCATGTGCTGAAGTATTTTAGGAGCTGTTAGGTCCTCCTTTGACTTCTTCACCTGGCTCATGTGTGGCCCAGAGATGTTCTGTGTCACCCCTGGGAGAGCAGAGGCAATGCTCTTCCCCGGGATCCCATAACCTCAGTAAATGCTGCTACACATGAGCTGTGGTTCATAGCCAAGGCTGTGAGACATCCAGGACCAGTGAGGGAAAATTCCTGCAGTCAGTGCCCAGACAGGCAAGAGAAGTCTTGGGGTGTAGACAATCCTAAAAATACTATCACCATGGGAGTCACTCCTCAGGCTGCTTTTGTGGTCACTTGGACAGAAGAAAATGTCCCAGATGTGGAGGATGCAGCTCCAGGGAGGTTCTCTGCCAGACATGCCATCACCATAGGCCATTTTTGATCTCCTCCATCAGCTTGGAAGAGGCAATTCAAATTGAATACCCATGGGAAGGAAGCATCAAGGACAATTAAATGCAAGAGAAAGACAAAGCTTGATGGCCCCTGTCTCTGTATGTTTCTTTGTTGACATCAAGAGCACTTCTCATGTTTACTTTTCTTCTTGCATCTGCCTGCCAGAGCTGTGTTGGTTGTTTATGTTTTTTAATGCTACATTGACCCAGATTTGGAATAGGCAGGTGGTGATCCAGGCAGTCAGCTATGCTTATGCAGTCAGCTATGAAATGCTGAAATTGAAAGAAATCAAAGCCTAATCTCCAGTGACCCATACACAGGCATCAGAGTCACCATCAGAGTCTGGAACTGGGGCACTGAGATACAGGCTGCAAAGTGGAGACCTGGCAAGAGCCGGCCTAATGAATCAGTTGTGCCCTCTGGTCAAGCCTTTGCTGGTACCAACCCAATATATTTACTCATTGGCTTTGATGTTCAGCAGCACATCCTGTGTGCACCTCCAGGCTGGAAAAAGTGCTGGCTCACAGGCATTGCAATAGCCAAGGGCTTTGGAGAGCTCCTGTTGAAGTGGCAATTTGTTTAAAGCATGTCATCCACCTGCGTATGACACAAAGAGAATGTGAATGGTTCTGTTCTGGGTCACAGCAAGCAGCAAGAGGTAGGTGAAACCTGTACAGTTCAAATGACTGTAACTTCTCTGCTAGTTAATTTCTCAGCTTTCCCTGGTCCCTTTTGTGGCCTCCCTCATGTGAAGGTGGCAGCAGCACAAAAGGAACAGTGAGAGGCTGCCCAGGGCACCACTGGGTGGAGGCAAGGGAAGCACAGGGCCAGTGGGAGCTGCTGGGAGGGGAGGTCGTGTGTAAAGCATGCCAGGGCAATCCCACTTCCCAGTGCTAACCTGCTCCCAAAGTGCTGCACAGGTCTGTTATGCTCATTGGTGTAATCACATTTATTGCAGCAGGGTGTCAGGGAGAGTCCGGATCCTTGCCTCACTATCTGGAAAGAAAGTAATCCCTGCTCAGTGCATTTCAGCCAAATACATTGACAAATAGCAGCGGTGAGCACTGTAATATGTTAGTGAGAGAAAAAGGGATTGCAGCACTTCTCTGCAGAAGGAAAATTGGTTTCTGTTTAAGCATAAGTTAAATATCAGAGAAATGATGATCTTACAAATGAAACATAACACCCCCAGGGGCTTATTCCTGTACCAGCCACTAATTTACTGTATGACCTTCAGTAGTTCATTCATTGCCTCCATCAATTTTTTTGTCAAACAAGCCCAGTGACAAATTCCTTTCTTGCAGAGGTCTTGTGAGGACTATGCATCTCCACCAGATCCTCACGGGATATATCAAAGGCAAAGTGTTTTCTCAACGAGATCTCATTTAATCTCCTCACTGATGTAATGTGGCACATTAGCTCGTTGTGCTAAGCCTGGAGCCTCCCACTCAGAGCCCATCCCACCTGCCTCACATGAAGGTGTGTGTTGCCCTTCTGAGCACACTTCCTTCCTCTCCCCCTGCTTCCCTGGATATCTTTGTAGCCTCCCTAACACCTCCGTCCTTGCCGTAGCACGCCGGTCTCCACAGAAGAGCCCTTGCCTTGGCACAGACAGGCAGAGCCAATCACTCCCCTTTAAAGAGAGGTGTTGCCTCAGCAACCAGAGTTTTGAAGTTGAGCAAAGTTCTGAAGAAAAATCCCAACCAATTGTGATGGGAAATGACACTCAGGAACAAACGTACCATGTTGCCATGGCAGCCTGAATACTTGCACACAACTTGGTGTTTTGAAAATATAAAAAGACTGTGCTTCAAATGAGTCCAACTAACTTAATGCCTTTGTCAGGTAGCTGCACAATGCCAAGGGTCTGGCATTTGTGTTTTATAGCTGGCATGTGAATGACTTCATCATTTCTGAAATGAAAGTAATTTTTGCTCTCAGTCTGATAGACGAGTATTTGAGACCATACGTTCTTCCAGGCTGCCTAGTCTGGTATTGATCTGTTAGCGTTATTTCTGTCATTTGAACTCCATCAGTTCTTGGTTGTCTTGGTTTCCACATCTGTGTTTCATCTGTTATTTCATTTGGTGTACTTCTCTGTCTCAGTGTCTGGGCTAAAAACAGCAGGTGATTTGTTCAGAGGGATGGGTCCTCTTGCTAGAACCACAATCTTTCTTCTGAGCCATGAGGTGCATGAGTGGCTTACAGGGAACACAGACTTTTTCATACAGCTCTGTGAGCTGAACCAAACATGATTTTTCTGCATCAGCTAGATGCCTTCTCCTAATTACAGTGAGGAAGAGGAATAATCAGCCTGAAGGTATTCCTGTGCCTGTTGGACAGACTCACTTTGCAAACCCAAATGTGAACTGAATTCTTCTGAGAGTCTGTAAGACCATCCAGATCTGGAGTTTACCACCATTTGCCCTAGAAGGGCCTGATTCTTGTTTGGCAGCTTCTTGGTAGAGCTTCCTGTGACCTGGGAAGTAAGAGCAGAAGGAGGATGAGAAACTGAATTTTGGTGATCTGCTGCTGTTATTCTTCACTGCCACAGACAGACAGCCCTCTGGTAAAAGCAGTGTGGGTAGGAAAAGGGCTGTGAGATGCAGCAGGGGAACAGGCACTGGTCCAGTGCTGGGAAGACTGAATCCCAGACATTCATAGAAGGAGGCAGATTCTCAGTATTTAGCTGAGAAATAACCTGGGGCTCTGACACCACATTTCATTCCTTGCTGGTGGAAAGCTAAGCATGGGAACAGCTCTCTCAGCTGGCTAGAGCAAATATGACTTTGGCAAAGTCAACTCTCCTCTGCTGGCAGAGGAACAGCTCAGCTGAGGAGCACCACACTCGGGTGCAGCAAGGCCACGGACGGGTGCCCGTGTGCCAGCTTGGGCTGAGCGCATGCACAGAGCACGGTGACACGAGCACTTCCCACCTGGGCTGGGCCACAGCTCAGAGATCACATCCCACCATCATCTGGGACTTTTCTTTGCCCTTTGTCCACTGGAGTGTGGACGCGGCTTCATCATCCTCAGCATCCTCCCCATTGCCCTGGGTGGGCCAGTGCTGGCTGCTCTGCCTTGTAGGCTGTGTAGGAGTGACCTAATTTGGAGAAACTGTGGGAGCAGCATCAGGAAGCCCACAAGGAAGTGGGAATTTCTGAGCTCCTTGGCAGGAGCTCAAGCCATGTATCCATCCCCTGCAGCTCCTGGGCACTCTTCCCTGGGTCATCTGCTCCCCTGGTCCATGTGTGCACCTCACCCCAAATGCTCCTCTCCAAGGGGACAGTTTATCTCTAGTGCTTTGGAGAGAGGAGTCACTGTTCCTAATTACTCAGCAGTACAAAGGTTTCTAGTCTCTCATTTTCCCCTGACAGTTTTATTATGGAAATATTTTTTACTCTGGGCTCTCTCCTTTGTGTTTTTGTGTGGCTTTTACAATAGGAGCTCTTCAGTGCTTGCTCTCAAGCAGCTCCAGTGAGAGACTGGCTTCAGCCAAAACACACAGCTGCCTCTGAGGAGGCAGGCAGAGAAATGCTGGCTGTTCTGTAATGGCACGCTCAGCTCAGTCCCAGCTCCCCAGCCTCCACTCCTACACCTGCCTTTGCTTCTCTTGGCCTCCACAACTGCACCATGCCTGGTGACAGTTTCTCTTTGCAGCTGTGCTCTGCCCATGATGTTTGGGACTGCAGGGCTATGAGCTTCACCCCTCATGGAGCTCCTCTTGCCCCTCCACCTAATTACTCTATCTTATCTGCTGTTTGTACAGAGCCATGCCAACAGATGGAAAGATATGAGGTGTGGGACATACCCAGCAGATGAAGATGGGATCTGGAAAACAAATGGAAAGAATGTGAGGTCACTCTATTCACTTCAAATGGATCCCTTGATCTGAGCCTGTTGAAGTCTGAGGCAGTTTTGCTGGAGATTATTGTCACAATTATTTAATAAAGAAATTGTATAAAATCCATAGTCATTAGTACATTTGAGATTGTTCTAGTTTACTAGACAAGTAAGTGCTCAATCCTACAGCAACCTCATTTAGGAGGTTTATTTTGTGCCATGAGGGCTAAATATATTTCTGAGCCACACACTTTATATACTTAGACAGAAACCTCAGTCTATGTAAGAAAAAGCATAGAGAGGCATCATTAACCAAAATTAAAGTATTGTCCTGCCCTTGATCCTGTCCACCACATTTTGCAATTTTGCACAGAATGGGTCTGTCTCCTCTCAGTGCACAGGCTATAAGGGTATCACAGTCACCATGTGAGAGCAGGGCATTGAAAGTTGATTGTGTGTACCCCAGCCCAAGGCAGTCAGTCTGCCCCAGCAGTGGAGCTTTCAGGGAGTGGGATCTGTGTAGGGTGCTCAGATAAGGAGGGAAGGTCTGTTTCATGTTAGGTTAGTATTTTTTGCTTGTGTTGTAGTTTCTATGAGAAGGGATGAGTAAAGTTGAATTGGTGGGAATGAAGCAGAACTGGTTCTAGAGAAGTCCCAGTGGATCCATGGTGGTTGCTTTGCTAATACTTTATTGCTCAGAGTTGACTCACTCTGTCCAGGGGGGACCTGATCAGCAGCAGCAGAAGCTGCCTCGCAGGACAGAGCGTGGTGATGTGGCTTTTTCCCAGGATGGTGGAGAGGATGTCGTGCCATAACCTCTGACAGTCCTCACAGGGCCTGTCAGGAAGGTTTCTGCAGTGTGGCTCCGTGGCTGCCTGCAGTTTTGGTGCTTGGGCTTTGATATGTGCACATGTTTTTGTGTGTGTGCACTCATCTGTAAGTTGTAAATTGCTGTGCTTCTCAACCAAAAGACACTCTAGCTCCTTCTCAACACCCTTGAGAACTGCTGGCTGGAAACACTACCAGCATAAATAACCAGGGAGACCTGCAATTTCCCACATCCCAAAATAGGAAAATGGCTCCAACTTCTCCCCATTCTTTTTTTTTTTTTTTTTTTTTTTTTTTTTTTTTTTTTTTTTTTTTTAATGGGGGGCTTGTGACTGAATGAATCCCTGCTTTCTGGTCTCAGCAATTGGCAGAAAGCACTGTTTATAGTGTGTGCACAGATGTGCAGAACCAGCCCCAGTGCCAGGGCTGGAACAAGGCCCTGCCACCCCTGGTCTGCTGAACTGTGACTGCAGGAATCTGTTATAAAGTCAGGGCAGGAGGAGAGGGAGGAAGGAACTGAAGGTCACACAGGATTCTGTTACATGTGTGACAGAGCAGAGAGGGCAGCATCACTGACAGCGCCAGAAAGAAGGACAAGGGGCAGATGAGGAGGGAGAGATTAGGTGTTGGTTAGCAGGAGCTTCTCTGGAAATTTGCTCTCCACCTAAAAGCTGTCTGTCCTCAAACAAGGCACGCTATGACACCCCTGAGGCAGTGGGACTGGATCCATCCCAGCTCCTTGCAACCAGGGCAGAGCTGTTCTTGTGCCCTGGGGCTGCACTCTTCCTTCTTGTGAGCACCCCTGGGGCTGCCAGCTTGGCTGTGCACTGCTCTGGGCTTCACCTGCGACCACTTGCTAGCACCCCGTGTGAGATGCAATGGTGAAATGAGTTTTCCAGTAACTTGCCTCAACAGATCTCCCATCTCTCACACCAGGAGGGCCAGCATGTCCTCTCAGGACTGGTTTGCACCCAGGCCCAAGCCTGAAGATGCTGCTGCTTTGAGGAGACAGTGGCAGCATATCTCCCACATCCAGAGGAATGAGCAGAAGACAGCAGAAAGAGATGAAAGCATGATTAACACCAAGGAGCACCTGAAATCAGAAGGGAGGTGAGAAGCATCACCTCTGAGTATTGAGGCCATCAGGCTGGAGCTGGAGCACGCAATGAGAGGCACACAGAAATAAATTACTCACTCAGAAAAAGGTCAGCCACACTTGATTTGCCAGAGCCAATTTGTGGTGAGTGTGCAAGCTGGGACACGCAGCAGTGACCACTTTCAGAAGATTTGTTTTGAGGCCACTGTGAATGTCCCTTCTTGGAAACACTTGCTCTGAGAGCTTTCAGCCAGCAACATCTCACCCTGAGGAGGATTGGAGGGGGGCACA
The DNA here is from genome assembly GCF_027887145.1 of Ammospiza caudacuta. Taxonomy (NCBI): domain Eukaryota; kingdom Metazoa; phylum Chordata; class Aves; order Passeriformes; family Passerellidae; genus Ammospiza; species Ammospiza caudacuta. The sequence goes on from NC_080597.1 coordinate 26,785,007, forward strand.
GGCAGGGGTCTTTATTGGCAGACAAGGCTGGTCAACAAATGGAAAATTTTAGTGAAATCAAAAACATTAGGAGTTTTTTTTGCAAAACTTCATGTTAGTATTGTTTGCTTTCCCTAAGAGAAAAGAAAAATGCTAGAATTTCAGAAAAAAACCCCACTTTTTAATTTTCAATAATTCATTTACTACCAAATCCAGGTGTGGAAATTGGTGAAGATGGCTTCATGAAGATGGACTGAATGAAGATTCATCTTGGAAGGAATAAAATAGGTAATTTCTAAACACATTAAGGGACAAGAGAGATGATTTTCCACAAGAGTATTTTGTCATGCTGTGTTCCAGTCTCAGTTTGCACAGAGGGTCATTCCATGAGTACCCACTTAGGACACCCTTTGGTAACAACATCCTCTCAGCAGAATTGTCCTGGGACAGCTCAGATAACAGAACAAAACATTTCTTCTTCTAAAAACAGCTCCCAGGCAGTCTCTGGGCACTCTCAATCTGATTATTTAAGTGGAGTTTGAGTACAAGATGTGATTTGGTCCTTACAAACTCCCACCCTTAAATAAATTTACATTGGTGTTTCACAGGAATGTTTACTCCTGCTTCCCCGAGTTCCAGACATTAAACAAATGGGTTTTGCTTAATTAAAAGCACTCTGCAGGGATGCTCCCTTAGCTGGGAGATGAGAGATGAGGAAAGGAAACAAATGGGGGAAAATGAGACGTATTTCTTCTTCTCTTGAAACTGCAGATTTGTGTCAGGATCTCCCATTCCACAATTTTTTTTTTAATGCATGGGGTTGTTTGGCTTCAGAGTTAAAAATCCATAAAGCAAACCAATTCATTTTAAATTTCCCATATGGATCTCAAAAAGAACAAGATATTCCTTTGCACTGCAGCACAGTTGGGAGTCTTCCGTTTGGTTGGTTTTTCTTTTTTTTTTTCCCTTCCATTTTTTCTTTCCCTGCTCTGGCAGGGTGGGAAGTGTTTCTGAAGGGTGTTATACCTCTCTGTCCCAAGCAGGACTTTGTGTTCCATGGCAGAGAACAAGCCCAGCTGAGAGGGGTCAGGACATGCAGGGACAAGGGTAGTGTGCATGCTGTACTGATGGAGAGGTGCTCTCCATAATCCTGGGTCCTGAAGGCCTGGGAGCCCCCACAACTCCATAATTTCCAAGGCAGGTTCACGTGAGTCATGCCAGGGGAGCTAAGGTGAATGTAAGGTAAAGAAAGACGTGGTGCTACCAGCCTGAGATCCAACTTTCCTTTGCCTCCTCCAGCAGGCAGTTTTGCAGAAGGAAGAGTGCAGCATGCAGGGTAAGTCCTGAGTGGTGTTGCCTCAGAAGAACCCTTCTGAAAATCAGGAGTTACAGGAATTCCTGAGCCAGGAGATGCTTCTGGGTGCTGTGTTTAATAACCACCAAAGAAGCCAGCTACAGCTACCACAACACCTCATCAAGAAATTCCACTGGAGCAATAATGAGCATTTTTTGCCAAGGTCCAGAGAGCTCTTTGTGCTGTCATTTTAACTACATTTTTATACTTGACAGTTTTCAAAACACTATAAAGTTATACAAGAATGAACTGAATGCTGTTCTGCCTATGTTGGATTGTGAGCTGGAGCTGAATTTGGTGTTTCAGCCTAGCCTCTGTATTGCTAGAGAGAGAAATACTCCCAGCACCCTGTTGGTGAGCAAAAAAGACTCCCAATCATAAAGGAAATTGAGAAAACAAATAACTCTCAGTTCTGTTATTATTTATAAAATGAGAATATTTCCTATTCTTATGAAATAATGTGTGAAGATATTTTCATAGAAAACTTTTGCAGAGCATCTCAGTGCTAAATTCTATGACCAAAAAAGGGTTTCTTGGTGTTTCTGAATTGCTTTTTCTAAATCTAGGTGGTATATAGGATTTTTCACTGGTCTTGGACACTTACTTGGCTCCAGAACACATGGCAAGTCACAGTGTTCTGGAGCCAAATGGTGTTCCTAGAGCCTCTCCTGGTACTGAGCAAATATGCAAGCAAAGGTTACTGTGGAGCATTCACCTTATGAAAATGTTCCTAGAGTGATGGAAGAGGAAAAAGTTTAAACAGCTGTTGAGAAAAGAGGGTTTTGCAGGAGTGAAATATTTCACATAATAAGCAAAACTTAAGAAGTAAGCCAAACACCAGGAATAACAAAACAACAGAAAGAAAAGCAGAAATATTTTGAAATACATCAGTGCATCCTCATAGAGATGCCCTTTAATCAACCTAGGGCCATTTGATTTGTTCTCTCCTCACCATTTAAGGAGCTCCTTGCATTTTCTGTGCATCATTGTGACATTGATCCTAGCATGCAATGAGTAATTATGTTTTCTTTTAGTGAAAATTTCCAGCCCCCAGCTTGGTTTCTATAGCCATGTTCTTGCAACCATTCTTGAGAGGGTGCCTGATATTGTTCCACTTATTCATTAATAACATGTGTTGTGGCTTTTTCTGATGTAAACATTAGCCAGTCTTTCATTAGGTTTTTAATAAACTTGTCCACCACCACATACATTAAAATGAAAAATTACCGATGACCCCTTTTGCAAATCATTAATGATGACACGCAATTTGGCTGATGAATCACGGGTTTGCTGTAGATTTAGGCTATGTTTGTGTCCATCTCAGCGGAGTCTGTCCCCTTCTCCATGGTAACTGCTCTGCCTCTGACATCACTAGCCAAAATAGAGCATGGAGGTTATAAAATCCTGAGGGGGTGTGGGGTGGGGAAGAGTAGAGACAGACAGAATGAAAATATAATTCAATAAAGGAAAGTTCCTTAACGCTTCAGTCACTGGACAGTGCCCCATGCAGGCAAAAGATGTCTGAAATCTGAGAAATGGGGATATCGGGATTCCAGAGCTCAAGATTTGTGTGAGGTTATTGGAACAATTTGGAAAGCAAAACAATCTGTGACTTCTTTTTGGACAGAGTCATAAAGCACTTTATCTATATAATTTTCTTTTTTGGCATCAAAAATCCTCTTCATCACAAGGAGGGTAAAGAGCCTGATATTGGGAGTCAAAAAAGCAAAAGCTCTTTGACAGCTAGGGACAGCCACAAGAGCAGGAACTGCAGAATAAGTGTACTAAAACAGATGCCAGGAGCACTCAATCTTTATCACAACCTTTACCTGTGGCCTGGGATGCTGCTTTTCCAAAACCCCAACCCCAGAAGCCATGAACTAGGTGACAAAAATTTTAAAAAAGGGGAAAGGGAAGGGAAGGGAAGGGAAGGGAAGGGAAGGGAAGGGAAGGGAAGGGAAGGGAAGGGAAGGGAAGGGAAGGGAAGGGAAGGGAAGGGAAGGGAAGGGAAGGGAAGGGAAGGGAAGGGAAGGGAAGGGAAGGGAAGGGAAGGGAAGGGAAGGGAAGGGAAGGGAAGGGAAGGGAAGGGAAAAGAGATCTCTTAAAGACTTTTTAGGTTAAAAGAGACAAATATAACAAAAAAGACCAACATGGAAATTCAAAACCAGAAGGGAGAAACAACGAACCCAAGGTTTCTGTAATAACATTTCAGAGTTCAAAGTACAACTGGGAATTTCCTAGGCCCAGTGTAGTGTTCTGGAGCCGCCAGCACTGCAATTCGGGTGCCACTGGAGGACAGAATTGCTTAGAAGGTGTGCTGTGGGTGAGGGGAGGCAGTAGGTGTGGGGAAAGGTCAAGAGAAGGGGAGGAGGGGGAGGCTGATCTTTGTTCATTGGGACAGGGCTGTTGGGCTGGGGAGGGTTAAGTGTTTCCTGGGGAATGGAAACTCAGCTCAGCCTTGTCAGAGCTCTGACGTGACAGCACATATAAAATAAACACCAGTGAGTGTTAAGATAAAGCACACACACCAGGCCTGTACAATGTCGGGACCATTTTAGATCAACTTCACAAAGCTATTATGCCTTTATGACTTGTATTTTTAGCCAGTTTTATATGTCTTGAGGACTGCTTCATTTAGGGGGAAAAAAGCTAATAATGGAGCCATGTATTTTCTTATTGCAGCCCTGTTTTATTTACACTGAAGGTATATGAAACCCTCTTTCTTTGAACAAAACAGGAATGAAACAGCAGGAAACAGTTTCTTTGTTCACAACTCTGAGGCAGCATTTAGTCCCACAACCTTTTTCTCTATGTTCTGTCATTCCTATGTTTTCCCTTTCTCACTGCCAGCATTTTTACCCCCTCATAAACCAGATGTAGCAGAGGTTTTGTTTATTTTTACTGTAATAAAATGTCTTCTAGGAAATTCAGAAAGCAAGTTGTGCAGTGAACAGCAGAAAGAATGTAATGTGAGTTCCTGTAAAATTATACCCACTGTCCCTGTCTCTATATCCACTCAAGAGCCCAAACAACACAGTGATCATGTGTCTGATCTCCATTTGCAGTTTGGCTTGACTGCATACTGGACAGGAAAAATAACTGTTAAATTTATGCTGTGGCCTCCCCCTCAGCACATTCCTAGCTTGAATATCTTCACTTGGTCATTGGTTTTCGTGCAACTTGTAAGAATTTGTTATGTTTGAGACTTTCACTGTAGAAACTAGGGAGACTGATGGCCAGACTGTGTTGCCTCTTATTTCCTTGGGACAGCGAGATGAAAAACACTAAATAAATCCCCTCTCTTTTTAAAAATTATTATTGTTTCAATAAAACAAAGTAAGAAAGAAACAAAATGTGTGAAAAAGAGAGGAAGGCAGACAGGGAGGGAGGGAGAAATATGGTGAACAAAGGAAAAATTACATTTTAAGGTAATGTGAGGGGGAAAAGAAGTAAAGAGAAGAAACAGAGATAAAGAATCAAAAGTAATCTACAGATAATTTAGGTAAAGGAATTTTACACTGGTTATTTTATAAAATGAATTTAATCTGCCTTGCAAATAAGTGCAATTAAATAATGTTTCTCTATTAAAGACAAACATTAAAGGATAAGAAAATTTAGTTATGCCATCTGCAGAAACAGCTGTCAAATATCAGCTGTTTATTTTGATGGATCTGAGTTTGGACCACTGGATGTATGCACACCATATATATTAAATTCTATTAAGAGGATGGGTGACATGATTTGGTCCTTTGCTATGATGGTTTTAGCCAGGTGCCTAAACAACCATGTTCCAAAGTGCTTTTGGCTGCAAGGATGGATGGTCAAAGACCCAGTGTGGTCCAAGCGCCAGAGCTGAGGTTTGGCCTGGTGTCCAGCAGGACCCAGGGCAGTGGCAGGGGGCTGTGGAAGAGATGCAGGAGGTCCCAGCCTGGGTTCATAGCTCAGCCCCAGCTCCATGGGCTGCAGGGCCAAGGCACCTCCAATCACCACTCTGGCCCCTCTTGCCCCTCCAAGATAAGGGCCATGATCATGCAGAGTATCTGCTGCCACGTGGCTGCAGACCCAGGACAGGCAGGTACAGAGTGGCCAACCACCCTCCCAGCCCCCCAGCATTCCTCCCTGCCTCTGTCCCTCACTGTGCTCCCTCTGACATGGTGGCTGGCCCTGGTCAGCAGAGGGACTGTGTCACCCCCTGATGGGAACCTTCTGGTCACACATCTGCTCACACACACATGGTCACCAAGGCCTCCCTGCACTGGCAGGGTGCCACAGGAGAGGTGCCACCAGCGGTCACCACTCTGCCCACACAGGACAATGTCTTCACTTGCTCCTAAGCTCAGGTGAGAACCTGGCAGAGAGCAGGACGGGGACTGCAAGAAATCCTCATGGGATGATTCAGATGTGAGCAAGGCAAGCCCAGAGGCACAGACATTATCTCAGGGGTGATGAAGAAATGTCACCATCCCTTTACAGATCACTGTGTTTCACAGGTGGGCAAATGTTGCAAATGCCAAGTGTAGAACTCCTGCCTCATCTTCTCCTCCATCTTGCACTGTGAAGCATAGCCTGAGCTGGAACTACTCTCTGGGCTCACAGAAAGCTGCACCTAGCAGAGAGCAATGCAGTATATCAGTATTTTTAAATTAGTGATGAGGAATGGCACAGGTGACAAGAATCAGCCCAAGAGCCTAGCCCCTGTTAACACTGCAGCTGGATCCAGCTAAAGGATCAGGAAGGGTTTATGGGTGCACCTCCAGGAGTGAGCAGGCAGGCTGGCTACCCTTTTAGGTAGAGATGAACTCTTTTTTCTAGGCTGATCAGAGAGTGTTGCTGCCCGTTTCAGATGAGGGCAGAGAATGTTCTGCTCTTTGGGTTCAGCTTTCCTGTTACTCTTCTGTGTTTCAGATAAAGCATTTTTCAGAATGCTTAGTTTTGTGCTGACATGGCTGGGGCACTCATTGGTACAGAGCTTCCTGGAGGCCTGAGCAGCTTCATCAGATCTCCATGTCCCACCAGAGCTTCCAGAGAGGGAGCTTCCAACTGCTGCCTAAATCGTGGGTCTCTCTGTTGTCCTGGGTTGAGTTGCAGATATGTCAAGTGATGAGTGTGGGTTTCCCCAGCCATGTGACAATGAATAAGCCCTGCCTGTGTGATTCAGATCGTGCAGATGCTGTGTGATCTGAGCAAGGATGCCGGGGCTGATGCGTAGGTTGGAAGAACATGGAAGAACCTATGAACTGGTGTCCTCCTTTAACCATTGTGTGGTTAAAACACAATGTTTGTTTTCTCCAGAAGTGGTTTTCTGTGCCATACTGCCTGTGCCCTGAAGTTTCATTAAGGAGACATACAGTGATTCAGGTTTCACAGTGTTCACATTTGATTTCAGCACTATAGGCCAGGTGAGAAAGATGGGGTGGGTCCTGACTGATTCAGATCTAACAAGGAAATGACAAGGAAGGCAGTGAAATTATCTTAACTGTGGAGTTTAAAGATTCCCTGGTGATTTTTGGCAGCTGTACTCAATCATCCCCTGTAGCAACAGACACATTTTGAGCGTGCTGTGGAAATGGTGCTGCTGCCTGGCAGTGATGAGCACTGCTTGCTGAGGAGAGCCAAGTGCAGTTTGGTTATGGGGAAGGTGCTTTGGGGAGCAGGGGACATCTGCCTGCTCATAGGCAGAGGATGCCATACCGTGGAATAGTGGCTCCCTGCCATTGGACCCAAGTTGTAGCTATTATTGCAGATAATTACAGGTGTTTCAAGTTTGTCAGTGGGCTTTTTCCAGAACTGTGTGTCTTAGCACATTTCAAAAGAAGCAAGCAACCCACAATAAGCATGCTAATTAGCAAGTGGCAGTGATGAGAGACACCAAAGAGATGCTGGAGGAGAAGAAATGCCACAAATGGTTCAGAGGATTGCGCATTTCAGCTCTGAGCCAGATTCAGACCCTGCAGTCAGACTCCTGGCTTCGTGGTGGGGCATTTCCAGCCTTTGAAGTCACATTTCCTGCTGACACCTTTGTGTGGTGAAGATGGGCCCACACTGCAATCCCTGATGTGCAGAATGGGATGCAGATGGGAGAGCACAAGGCACTGCTGTGACAGAGCAGAGCAGTGACAGCCTGCAGGCCCTGGGGTGGGCAGGCACCGGCTGGGGACCTGGCACCCGGGGTATGGCTGTGGCTCTGGGTGCTTTGCTGCCCTTTGTCACCCTTGCTTTGAGCAACAATGCCCTTGGCCAAGCCAGATCAGGCACATGCCCTGCACAGCAGGGCCTGACCTGATTCCTTGGAATGCCAGGACGCTGCTATGGCTCTTCCTGGCTGGAGGAAGTGGCACGGCACTTCAGAAATTATCTCAGAGTCTTCTCTTTAAAGTTCCTATAAACCACTTAAAATCCGTCCTCCTTTGCCTTCTTTTCCTGGGCTCTCTCCCAAGTGATTTCTCACAATTTCCATGAAAATTAACTGAGAGCATAATGGAAACAGAATTAAAGAATACATCCCATCTTTTCTCTTGATGACCAAAGCTTTTTTAAGGTGAGGGTGTCATGATGGTTGAGTGAGGAAGATAATTTCCATTTCAATTCCAAACTTCAATGGAGTGGCTTCATTTTCTGAGTGAGGCATTGTGCTGAAAGCTGTTACCTCTAGGCTTGGATTTAAAGTGCTGAAAGCTGTTACCTCTAGGCATTTAAAGTCCATTACATTAACTTCAAATCTCTTCACATTATATTTACACTCTAGATGTGCCTACTGGGTGGATTTTCAAAGGCTACTGTTAGCCCAGCAAAGCCAATCTGTCTTGGGGAGCTGCCCCTGTTGCCAAAGATGAAAGAAGCTGTACAAAATTATGTTTAAAATAGAAATAAAGGCCATGGCTTGGACTGAGTGAAAGAGGATCCTTCTTAGTGTGTCTTTTAACTGGAATGAATACTGGAGAGGTAGAGGGGATTGTTTGGGTCAAACTGAAGTAGAAAATTTTACATATATTTGTCTCAAAATAAAAAAGTGAAAACCAGAAAGTAAAGGTGTTTCAGGTCATCCTTAGGTCTTTTTGCTCAGGCCAAGGAAAAATGTTGTCTTCTGAATCTCCTGGAACTTCTTTTACTTTTTTTTATTTTTTACTACAAAACTGCTAGTCAACTATCAAAACCGACTGTTTTGGAATCCTGTGATTGGAATTCTGTTTGAAAGTCTGGAGTCAGACAGAAAATCTTTGATGTGATTTAAGTTTTTCCAAAATGGAACATCTCATTTTGCACATGTCTAAGTGACATTGCATGGCATTTTCAAAATTCCTCCTCTTTTCACAACATTTTTTTTCCCCCAACCAAAATTATTTGTTGGTTTTGACCCAGTTTTGCAAGTAGTTCCATTTAGTGCTTGTCAAAACATCTTCCAGATGATCTAGTTGTGCTGGGGTGAGAGGCCAGGAGGAGACATGGGATGCAGCAAGGGCTATGTAAGGAAAGAACAGAAGGCAGAAGTGGGAATGGCTGAGCAGGGACACAGCTGGTTCTGGCCACCTCCTCCTTGTAGGTGCTTAAATTCAGCAAATGGGGTGACACAACCACTCAGGGAAGAGCTCAGAGGAAAACCTGGAGTGCAGAAGGCTTCGGGAGAAGAGCTGAGGGGAAAGAGTGAAAGAGTTAATTGGAACAACCAAAATAAACCATGAATCTATTCTCTGGTGACAGTAAAGCCACACTAATTCATCATAGCCCAGTCAGGAACTGAATGAACAGAAGAGATATGAAGCAGAGCCAGAGCCTATGCAGATGGGCATGCAGAGGGTTAAGCTCAGCCAGCTGAGCAATATGGCTTTGTCTGAAGCTGGCTGAACAGGAATGGGAGAGGGTGAAGTCCATAGCACTGGCTCAAGTTTTTTGCCCAATAGACTGCCAGCAGACTGTGAGCTCTTAATCTCACTTGCAATGAAGCAGGCTGTGCTTGCATTGCTGTGCCTATGGTGGCCAGAGAAGCCAAGCCCCTCAGAGCCCAGGCACACCCTGGAGTGGGAGATGTGAAGGGCTGTGTACTTCCTGTGGTTCCCTGTGAACAACACACTGAAAAAACAAACCATACCCCTCAAATTCGCTTCTGCCCTTAGATAACACCATGCTTCTTGAAGGTAAAGCTTCTGTGTTCAGACACTGGCTGGGTTTCTTCGCAGCCCAGGTTTGAGCCAGCTCCCTGTGGCCAGGTCGCAGTGCCAGGCCCATGGCACACAACAGAGCTGAAATGTGAAAGACAACAGGGGCTGTCTCTGCAGGCAGCAAAGGAAAACTGAGACAGATGTGCACTAAAACATAAATATCAGGAAATCTAGGAAAGGGGTTCAGGAAATAACATCTTAAAAACTTGCAGTCAGTTTTCCCCTCTTCCCTTTTGCATGGTGTCCTGCTTACAGAAGGAGAGTGCCAGTGTAGCGCTACAGGACTGTAACAGAACTGTGTATTCTGCTCCTCTTTAGGGAATTTCTGATGAACTATTAATGGTGGATGGTTTGCAGGAGCTGCCCAGGGCACAGCTGATGCTTCAGGCTACAAGCTGGGTGTTAAATGATATAAGGAAAAAGAGGCAAACTCTGCAAGGCAGGGTGGTGTTCATTTTCTTCACAAATGACTCAGCTGTGATAACTCCCTCCGGGGGAAGCACCAGCACAGTTACACCCATCCTGAAGGGATCATCTCTTCTAATGGGCCATAATGAACTCAAGGACACCACCAGAACAGACAGCTGCAAGCACTTGGACCATCAAGGACTCCCAAAGTACCCCAGGACTTAGAGGATTACATCATTCTACTGTGAAAGTTCCTGCCCTGGGGGAGGTACTGAGCATTCCCACCTGAACCTGAGGCTATAAAATCTCTGGAGGCCTGGGACATCACCACCACCATTCAAGGGATCCAGAGGAGGATTAGAAATTTCACAGGGCCATTGCTTTCAACAGCACTACAACCACCCTGACCAGCAGGTTGTACTCCGACTTGGTGAATTTAAGTCAGTTTTCACTCTGTATTGTTGCGTTTATTGCAATCTCTTGTGGAGAGTTTTGTCAAAAAGTGGCTTGAGGAGAGAGGACACAGCCGAATTGATTTGATAGAGATGTCCTAACTAGGGCAGAGGCCTTTTTGCAGGCAGGGTGTCTGTTGAGAAAGCAGAAGGCTAAAGAATGGAAAAGTACAAGACAGTAGTTAATTCCAAATTTTGCACCTGCAAAGATAACGTGTCCTTGGGCCTAGCGGAGGATGATAGAGAAATGGACAGCGAGGTGTGAGAAGTAGAGAACGTAGGCCCAAAGGAATGTGGATGAGTTAATGGTATAGTTTAACCAATAGATTGCTTGGCTTACAGAATATTCATGAGCTTATTATTTGCTGTATAAGTGTTTGATACTTTCTTTAATAAATTGGACCTGTGATGAACCACCTGGTGTCCCGTCTCCTTCCACGACAATCTCTCTCGTAAATTGTAACTCTGACCTGAAGTCTCTTTTAAGGTGATAGAGTGGGGTTCATTTCTCCTACCAGTTTACTTTCAAACAAGAATAAATGGCTATCCATCACTCTAATGCTGCTCAGAGACAGAAGCATCTGGTGGAGGTACACAGCACTGAGATGTCACAGCAGTTTGAGCCAAGCAGATTTTCTGAGCCCATGGGGACCTGTGCTCCCTCCTATTATTTACCTCTTGGGCTGGCTTCCAGTAAACTACTACAGACTTGTTTTTGTTCATGTCTGTGTTCTTCTGTGATATTTAAGGAGAAGAGACATCCATGGCAAAAAGTACTCACACACAGGGCTGGAGGAAGCCCACATATTTTAGATATTCCTCGAGGATACAGAAAATATCTGGGGATAAAGGAAGCTTGGCAGATTTGGACTTTTGCAAGCAGTGGTGGTGGGAGGCATGATAATAGATGCTGGTGATTAAAATGTGAAACTCAAATTGCCTCACTCTTCCTTCCAGCAGGCCAGGTGTCCCGTACCTTGTGTGTAGGGCACAATACTCTGGCTATTTCCTTTTCTGGGCCAGACAGAGCTAAATGTCATGAGTGTCTTCTGATCCATGGTGCCTGGGTAGGAGAGGCACTGCAGTACCACACTGCCACAGTACACCAGGCTCCACAGCTGCTGTGTCCCACTGCAGCCCCTTCTCCCTCCTCCCTGATATGCTGGATGTGTCTGTCATCACACAACAGGATTGCTCTTGCATTACACAGGAGGGTGCTTGAGAGATCTGGGCAAGGAAGATAGGGGAATTTTCAGAAAGGAGGGGGAACAAATAGTACTCATCTCTCCAGAGCTAATTGGAGAGAGTTATTGCAAGCTCTTGTTTCTCCTCTGCATAGAGGAATAATTGTGTAGATCCTCAGCTAGAGTAAATCAGCATTGCTACTCAGCACACACAGTGAACTGTTCTCATGCTCTCTCCTCTGTCAGTAAACTGAGAGCATCCTTCTCAGCTCAACATGACATCAAAATCCTTAAATCCCTGATGTTGCCATTGATCCAGTCACTTTCTCTGGCTTTGGCTGTGTCCTATGTACTCTGCCTTTAGTTCCCTGTTTTTCATGGGTGTCCTTTCATTTTATGAATGCTTTTCCAGTGAAGACAACAGGTAGAGAGCTCTTGGGCATGCTCAGAAAGGAAGAATGATTCCACAGTGAGGGCCACACCATGTTCAGGTCTTTGCTCCAGGCTCCGCAGGTTTCTAAGCCATGAAAATGGGGTTAAGAAAATAAGCATTTAAGCTACTCTAGCTTTTAACCCGTGAAAATAATTTCCTTGTAAACATACCAACTAGGAACACAGGAAGTCCAGTTCTAGGGAATGTCGGAGAGTCTCAACACCTTCATGCAGTTTCCACTTCATTCTACAAGTATTTACACATGGTTCTGGCCTGCCTGAGTGGTGCAGGCAGAGGAATAAGGAGTCAGGCTGTGCAGAGGTTGCTGTTTTACAAGGCTGATCTCTTAAGCAGAAGAAAGCAGCTCTTGGCTGCCTCTTGGCTTAGGGTGACCACAGAACAATGTTGCCTCAGTAGGATAAGGGGACAGTATAGGCCCCAGCCTGACCAACAAATGCTTGGAAATGTAGAACCAAAGAAGGATTAGATAGCACTGTGTCCTGTATTTATAGGCAGGAAAAAAAGGCTGCCAGAAACATGTCAAAGTGAAAATTAAATATCTAAGCAACGTATTTTTAAACAAAGTATAAAGATCTAGTGAAAAATGTAGAAAGGTTTTAATTCTAACAAAACAGTGCTGCACTTTAGGTTAGCTGATTCTTTGTCTAATCCCTTTGTTTAAATTCACACAAGTACTCTGTGTCATGGCAGCAGCTGCAGGCACATACAACCAGCACTGCCATGGATCCAGGGTATCACCTTCAGTAAAGGAGAAAAGTCACAACCCCCAGCAGCATCTCACGGGTACTCTGACACACAGTGGACTCCTTGGTTTGCAGATTTGACTCACTAAGTTGAAGGAAAATCAGTTCAACCACAAAATAAAAATGGTTATTCTGTACAAAGGTACTGAGCTGATCTGAGCTCTAGCATAGTAAGGACAAGGACTTGAGAACGGGCTGGTTTGGTTCAGAAGAGGACAAGGTGAGGGCACTAAAGATCACAGGGACCTCTGGAACATAAATTTTAGGGGGAAGATGAGTGATCAGAGGCCCAATGTACCAGAGAACACATTGTACAAGAGTGCAATTGTACAAGATTCCACTCAACTCCTCTATCCAGGACTTTCATGTATATAAAGGACACCTGTTTAAGGCCCCTTCCCATCTCCACACATGGCTTCTGCTCTGTTTCACATTGCACGTGGCTTTGAGTTATTCTGCCTAGTTTGGCTGCGTCCCTTCCAGGTGTATCCTCTGCCATCCTGGGATATTTTTGCTGTCATCAGTGAATATTAAACCCTATTTTCAATATCAGACTGAAGGGATTTTTCCATCAGACTCAGACCTATTATCTTTTGTTGGCATGGTCCTTTCCATTCCTCTTACCTGGGCGTCTCCTTGACGCTCTCACTTTACTCAGACTAACAAAGAAACTGCTCCACTGACTTATTGTGTAGAGCCATCAGACCTAAACTTCTCAAACAGAAATGTCCTTAGGATGGTTTCACAAGCTTTTAGAATCCAAGGACCTCAACTTTGCTTTCTAAAAGGACTCCAAGGGCAGCTTATGTTCTGTCTCCATGGAGGTTTTAATTCACAAGCCAGTAACAATTAATCCATTAGAAAGAAATCTATTCATTCAGTCAATTCCATCTGTGTATTTATTTCCCAACACCTATATCAGAAGAATGCTGAGTGGGAGTAAGTTAGAAAACAAGGGGTTTTGCAGGCATTTTCCTGGTCACAGTCTGAGGCAGCTCACCCAACTTCTGATGATACCATTCTTTAAGGGAGATTTCTCTCCTTTGCTCTGCCACCATGGGTAGTCAAGGTGCAAAAGGCAGTGATGTTGGGGCAGTGCCACGCTCCCCTTGCCATGACTTTTGCACTTCCAGTATTCCTGGAGCTCCAGGCTTGGTGGCTTTTTTAATCCTAACCTTCTCCCAAACCCTAACTGCAGCCTTTGGCTGAGACTCATGTGGCCATCACCACAGTGTCCTGATGTCCAGGTGTGTGGCAGATACTATTTTCCCTCCCCTCCTTCCTGGTGGAACTGGGGCTCATTTGACCCCTTCAGTACACTGGTTTATAGAAAAAAAACCTCTTGAGAATATTTTCTTTTTTAACCTAACCCTGTTATCTGATTCACTGCAGGTACAGAAAGTTGTCAGTATCAGGGCAAGGGAAGGCATTAGGGGACCTGGCTGTGGACAGAGTGCAGGACAAACCTGCCAGAGACAAGTGGCTATTGGATTTGAAAACACACATTTCAGACCATACTGGTCCAGCAGGTGGGGAATGCTTGCCAGGGTGTTGATGCTGTCTAGATGCTGAACTGCTGGTATCTTCACCTAAAACTGCTGGGCTTTGCTGGCATATTTCTTCCCTCACTATAGATATTTGCTAAAAATAGTAATATTAAAACTGAAGGTGTTTTTTGTTTTTTTTTAAAGAGTAGTAATCAAACCCTCAACAATGCAGAGATTACAGGTTTAAGAGGATCCTTACAAAAGAGACTGAATTTAGGGAGTGCAAATACTTTCCCCTGGCAGCCACTCATTCAAACACAGCCTTGGTCCTTAGTAACTGGAAGTGGTTCCTGCCTGATGGATTTTTCATTGAGTGACATAAATAGAGGCAAAGTGGAGAGGATTCTTGACACAATGGCCAGATGCCAACATCACAGCCCCCAGTATAATTTTCAATGGAATTGAATGGTTCAAATGTATTATGAACAGCACCTTTTTCACTTGGTCTAAGCATTTTCCTCCACAGTCCTCTCCTGGTGCCTTCCCACTATCACAGCTGTAGCTTTTTTGTGGGTAAGTGGAAGATTTCATTCTTGTGGGCTGCCAATTAGGTGGCTCTCAGTACCAGCTAGAATCAGAGGGATGATTAAAATAAAGTGCAGTCTTTTGTCCTGTCCTTTGCAAAAGGAACTATCATCCATTTCAGAGGAGGATAAAGACTTATCCCACCTCCTGCACTCCAAAAGATGAACAGAGTAACTTTCAAAATGTTAGAAATATGTTTTACCACAATTCTCATTTCCCATTTAAAGAGAAAAGTTACTTTTTTTTTTTTTTTTTTTTTTTTTTTTTTTTTTTTTTTTTTTTTTTAAATAAACCCCATCATTTTATTTCAGTGTTTTGGCTGCCTTCTGGACCCCTGTTTACAGTGTTAGTGCAAGTTAGTGACCAGTTTTAGCCTAGCTCCTACCAAGTAGATGTTTCTTTTCCTGCTGCTTGGCATAACTCTACCATTTTCTGTCCTCAGAAAGGTAATAATATTTTTAATAGGAGACTGACATTCAGGTATCAATTCACCTTCTGAATTCTGATTAGACAGAAAACCAGGCTACTCATAATTTATTGTCATTTGCAAGTACCTTCTCAAAGAGCAGTGGTCAGACTGCTTATGTCCTGGTCATATTCCAGTCTCACAGACTTTAACTGCAGTTTGGGGTGGAATTTTAAATTTATTTTCTTTATTTTTTTTTTACTCTGGAGAACCTTAAAGCTCTCTCTGGACTGTTACACAGATGTCCAATGTCTTACCAGATGTGAATTTCCTAAAGTAAATCCTGCTGTGTATAGAGAGGACTAATGTCTGGATCACATATCTATGGGCTGTAAAGATATTTGCAAGTCCTTTGGGATAAGAAGACCACATAGATACAGAACATCCCTGCAGGCCAGTACAAGTGTCTGTGATTCATCTGAGATGCAAATCAGCCTGCAGTCTTCAATAGGAGATATATTTCAGAATAAATATGTATAGTAAATATATTTTTCCATCCTCAGATGTTTTTTGAAGGGCAAATACTCTTCTATTCCTGCATTGATATGAATCTACCAGGGGATGGGTCTCCCTCTTCAGTTTCAACAATTGCAAAAAATACACAGCTAAGTGCTGAATGACAACCAACCTCCCCCAAGGACAAGTTTCAATTCAGATAGTTTATCCCTGAAACAGTGGATGGGTATGAAAACATTAAAAAGAAAAACCTTCTTTGGAAAGTTCCTGACCAGGAATTTTGTTACAGAGAATTCTAAGCACAGGCTGATACTGAGAAGGAGACTGTGAGGTATTTGGCTCCTGCCAGGCATTGTTTCTTAGTTTGATTAAGCTCTTAATCTTGTGTTTCCTCTGTGAGTATCAAGCTCCAGAAAACTGCCTTATTCAGATGCCTAAAGGGAAATAAGATTCAGCTTCAAACAAACAACAATCACTGCTTCATTTTTGATCATAATCTGGGGGGAAATGTATCATGAAGCTCGATACCTCAAAAAATCAAGTTTGGGAGTCAAAATTTAAGAATCTGTCAAAGCTAATCACTTCAAATAATGCTGAAATAGAAGATTGGACTCACCACAAGAAGCATTTGCAGCAGGAGATAAAAAGATTACATGCTGCATGGTCTGATGTGAATAGGAAAGATGCTATTCTTAAAGC
The DNA here is from genome assembly GCF_027887145.1 of Ammospiza caudacuta. Taxonomy (NCBI): domain Eukaryota; kingdom Metazoa; phylum Chordata; class Aves; order Passeriformes; family Passerellidae; genus Ammospiza; species Ammospiza caudacuta. The sequence continues at coordinate 26,801,430 of NC_080597.1, forward strand.
CCTGAGTTCCCATGATGCAGTATTACAGCTTTGGACTGAAATGGTAAAGCTAAACTAGAAATGTGCACTGATAACGTCAGAGCAATCAGCCTCTGGGATGAGAGCAGAATTCCTACTTCAAAAACAATTTTTTTGTTGAATTGCAATTATTAGTATTTAAAACAGCAGCAATTAGTCACCGAATCCTAGAGCCATTGTGCTGGGCTTTATTCTGTTCTTTATAGTGAAGAGCTGGTGCCCCAAGGACCATAAAAGTGTGAAGAGACAAAACAGAAATATGGATGGAGGGGATACAGAGAAGGAATGACCTGCGGAATGCTTAATATCAAATCAGCAGCACAGCCAAAAATACAACACAGGCTTGTAATCTGCTGCCTGCTTCAGCCAAAACTGCCCAAAGCTTCCTTCCTTCCTTGAGAATTCACTTTACACAAAAAGAATTTCATCTCAATGAGACTTTATCCTGGTGGGAACAGGGAAGCAAATGACAGCAGCTGTGATAAGGTGAATTTCATGGGTTAATCACCCATTCTGCATTCACCTCTGAAATGAAAAGCCTTTGGAATGAAGCCTTTGGAAAGAGATATTCCTAAGGGAACAGGAAGTGAGTCCAGGTTTTCTGAGGATACATGTGACTACCTCTTCAAGGAATTAGAAAAAAACTGTTCAGATGCTCAGACATCTAAAGAATAGTGGGTATCAGCTGCAGTGAAACTCAGGCTAGCAGGCTGCATTCAAACCTAGTCAAGCCATGCTCAGGAAAGATGAATCCAACAGGCAGAGAAAGGAGTTTCCTGGGGAGTTTAAAGAGATGCTGTCATACAAGGAAGGACTACAACATCCTATCTCTCCAGTCTTCAGCAAAACACAGCAGGAGGAAAATACCAGCTTGGGAGAGCAGCTGTTCCAGGCACAGGACAATGTTGAAAAGTGGTAAATGAGCAGAAGTTTTCCACAAATGCATTTGACCTTTGAGCAACCTCTGCTGAGAGGACTAGTGAGGCAAAAACTAGTAATGCTTTTAAAGTGGAGCTTGTGAACTGGGTATTGCAATGCACTTTGCTATGGAAAAGGGAATAGAGTTAATTGGTCCTCCCAGGCCTTTGTTCTAAGAAGATGCTGCTGCCCTTCATAAGATATTTTTCTAGAAAAAAGCAATGAATTTTTTAAAAAGCTCTGCGTTCCACAGAAATCTTGTAAAGTCTCTTTGCTGTTGCAACATCATGGCATATTTTATAAATGTGGGAATAGCTGAACTTCTTGAGGAGACTCTTGTGATCATTGAGTCATTTAATCTTTATTATATATTTTCAGCTGGCCATTTAACATTTTTAAGAATTATACTTCTAAAACCTGAATCCTTTTGGCCGAAACAACCCCCCAAGTTCCCCTAAAATTCAGGAAACTGGAAGAACAAAGCTCCCCACCTGAAAAGCAAGCCAGTGCACTGCAGTTATCCTAAAGTTTGTAACAGATAATATTTACAGCGATCTTTTGACCCCCATGTCTCAAGATGACTCATTTTTGAGAAAGTTTAAAGCCTGCCTTTAAAGGATGTCTTCACTACTACATACACCCATATCTGTTCCCTCTGGGGGAAAAAAATGAATTCTAATACATTGCGTTGGTATTGATATATTAATCACACATATGAGATGATTACTCTTGATAATGCAGCTTAACAATATAATGCAGCATTGAGGAAGAGGTCTGACTACATGTCATTCAGCTAGGGTTGAGCTACTATATTTAGATGCTGACTAATTTGGGAGAGCACTTATCCATCTTCCTGAGGAATTTCAGCAGCTCCTGTTCCTATGGGATCTGAAGACTCTACACCAGCTGGGCTTTTCACTCCCAGGGTTTCTGCAAGCCTGGAACATGCTGATCTCCCCATTCAACACCTGCCTCCTAGGGCTCCCTTCCTCTGCCACAGTGTCTTGCAGGTACCAACACTTCTGGCTCTCCCAGGGGTGGCAAAGACCTGGTGTCACCTGGACAGGGGTGAACTGAAGGACATGCCCCAGGAAAACTGCATTGGTGATGATCAAGATCTGGGGTCTGTAGTGCAGCATCACCCAGATGTACACTTGCACCTAAAATATGGCTTTGACTTAACTGAACCCAATTCTTATTCACAATATGAGCACTTTATTTTTTTGTATGCTGTATGTAGGAAGGGAAGTGTAGAGAGTTCTTGAATTAGGTGTAAATGCTCCCCTTCAAGTTCCCCTTAAGGATGCCCCAGTGTATTTCTAGTACAGGGCACTGTGTTTATCTGCAAGGTGTCTCTAAGGAAGCATCCTTACCTAGGAGACATGGGCTGCCCACATCTGCAATGCTGCTGAGACACGTTTGCTGGGAGCTAGAAGAAAACACTCACATCTAAGATGAGGAGCCATGGTTACAAAGTCCACAGGGACAGCAGAAGTCAACTCAGCAGTGACTTTCCCACATTGAAAAAGATCCATATCCTGGACAGACCCAGGGATTTGTAGCAAAAGCCTTTTTAGGAGCTTGTGAACTGAGCATGCAGACAGATCCACCAGTGGCAAAAGCTGGAGGAGGCACTGAAGGGCTGACAGAAGTTGGCAAGGAGAAGCTGCGAGAGTGAAGCTGGACGAAGAGAGCCAAGAATCACCCATCATCCAGCCCAGAGCTACAGCAACGTGGGAAGACAAGGCAATCAATCTTTCTAACTTACTTGGCTACATGATCAAGAAACATTAAGCACTGCATGACAAGGCTGCTGTACTTGGAAAGGTATTTCAGGTCCACAGTGTCCTGAGCCAGAGCGTCCTGAGCAAGGCTGGGTGGGAGGTTATTGGTTGATTCTTACAGAGACAGCAAACTCCTCAGCACAGGAAGAAAGGGCCACCCATAAAGATTGCACACGCGAGCTATACCATTCTTTCACTCCTTTCAGCAGACCCCAGGACCCAGGCAATGAAGCACATTTGAATGTCTCTGGCAAGAACACAGTCCCACAAAGACAGCATGGTGCACACAAGGTTAGAGAGAGCTGAGCCAGAGGACACGGGAACTCAATCTCATTCCAGCACAGGGACCTGTCTATCCCTGCTTTGTAACAGGTGGACAAACAAATAACAGGATCATATTTGATTGCTCCCCTCAGAAATGTCAGGTCATCATTGCAAGGGCAGCTGGCTGAAATGAATGGGTTTTTAAAATCACTGCATTTAGCTGTGACTAAAGCTAAACAAGAAAGTTTAATCTATTATTGTTATTCATGGGTTTGAGGGTTTTGTGGTTCTTTTTCATTCCTTTTATTTTTTTCTTTTAAATTGTTTTCTGGGGGGAAAAAAGGTAGTTTTTCTTTCCCCTTTGCTGCTTGACAGTCTGATTTGCAACTAGTTACACCCTGAAGAATAAATAAGGCATTTCTATTTGCAAATCAAGAGAACAACTTGGCCACATGCTTAAACATCTTAGTATAGTAGAACAATCATTCACTGTTTTTTAAATAGTTACATTTTTAAAATTCTTAATCTTTATAAATATAATTAGGAAACAGCTTAGAATCCAGAAAACTAGCATTTAAATTAGTATTATGAGCTAAGTAAGACAACATTACATGTGCTGGACAGAAGTCACTTATCAAAATATTTTACATGAAACATATGGTTTGTTACCCAAAGAAAATATGCTAATGAAAGTTATTTTCCTTTTGGTGTTCATCAGGTCTGTAGAACTAGTAGATATCAGCCTAAATTTGAAGAGAACAGACTTCCCCTTTTCATTGCCTATTCTGCTTCTTAGCTTTGAGTGGGTTAACTGTTGGACTGATGTTAACTAGAAACAAAAGCAGGGAAAATGTTATTCAGCTGCAAAAGGGATCTCAGTTGTGAAAGCGATCCACCACTTCAGTAAACTCTCACTCTTAACAAATAGCTGGTTCAGCCAGTTTTTTAAATTTACAGCAATTAATCTCTCCTGACAACTGTTAATTTTAAACCTTGGTTCTTCACCTTTCTTATGCTCCAGAGGAACAAATGCAGATCCTTAAGGCTACGAGAAGCCTCCACATCCTGTCCCATCCATGTACCCCTGCTCCCCCCAGTCTGTGAAGGCAGCTGGGCAGGGCACAGCCAGGCATAGCAGGCACCTCTTGCATGGGGAGAGGGAAGGGGGAAAAGGCAGAAGATGCTACAGGCAGATGCTACAGGAGAGGAGAAGATGGCTGCCCAGGTGGCCCACTGTGAGGTAGATGGCTGGGAGAATTAGGGTTTGCAATTGGTTTCCTTGTAGAATAAGACCTAAACTAGCCAATACACATCTGAAAAGGGAGTTAGGGCTACATCCCATCTTTCCCAGGTGCTTTGCTGACTGAGTTGCTGGGTAAATACTGCAAAAGATCAAGGTGCTTGAATACCACTGCAAGAAGCAGACAGGGACTACCTTGACTGTCTTTTTAAGGCATGTACATAGCCATGGCTTATTTTTGTTCTGGAAGCAACTTATGTTCTTCCCATATGGGTGTTTTTGAATGCAGCCCCAAAATAACAACCTCCATTTGGTTGGGAGTGAGAATACAGAAGAATGAGCAAAGCTGTAAACAGCCAGATTCTCCAGAGAAGTAAGTAGCAGTGAGGAGTTCCTAATCAAAGGCTATTTCATGCCTTTATAGGCATTATTAAACTCCTAAAGGGGCAAATTAGTCTTGGAAACTCCCCATCTAAGAAATTTGCTCCAGAAGGTCTTGGGTGGAAGTTACATGCCACCTCACCATCAAAACTCAGATGCCAGGGGAGCACTGATTCTGAGGACATCCTCTAAAAACCAGTTTCCATAGATTTGAAGGTGCATGAACCTCCTGTGGTTGCTGGGCAGAGTGCCCAGGGCTTACTCCAAGGCTCACACCAGACAGTCAGCACTCTGGGCCAGAGAAAGTCAGAAAAGCACCCCTGGCAGAAGAGGTAAGCAGTCAGTGCCTGGGGGTACAATACTGAAGGACTGTGTAGGGCTGAGGAAGCCAAGTCTGGTGAGGACTCCACTATTCTGCCGGAAGGGTGCAGCTAAATATGCATAGCAGAACACACAGCTTTTGCCTCAGTAGCAGCTGGTTTATCTGTTGCAGCAGAGGCTAGGAGTAATCTAACATATGTGTAGTGTGGGTGTTCCCATGACCACACTCTGCAATGAGAGTGACCCAGAGAATCACATCAGCTCTGTCCTACTGTTGGGGTGTGGGACAGAGTTCATGCCAAAGCAGCAGACTATTTCTCTGCCCAAGTATTGGCATCTCTTGAACCATCTCTTAATATTAAAAACTTATTTTTCTTCTACTGCCTCTGCTGCTGCCTGGGGTGCTGTCAGGGAGGGGGCTCAGTCTGTTCCCAGCACAGGATTGTTATTAGCACTTACACCAGTGCAGACTGGCTGGGGGACCATCAGTCCACCACCTCGGTGGTAACTGCAGCACAATGTTGCCCCAGCCCATGATTTCCCTGCTCATCTGCCAGGTATGCTGTGTGCTAAAAGCTGGCACAAAGCTGGTGTGCTGCACAGTGTTTGGGAACTGTCGGGGCCCCTCTTTCCCCACACACACGCACAGCTTTCTGAATGACACCAGTACTGGACAGAGAGGTTCCATCCACCAGCCTCTCGTATTTGTTTTCATCTGTCAAAAACCAAATCCGAGTCTGAAGGCTTGCAGGAAAATCCTGGAGTCCAGATCCAGGTTTCAAATAGAAGGAGTAAAAGTCACAGATATTTATATTAACATGTAGGGGTTTTTTACATGTTGAAAACATGTTAAAGACAGAACTATCACTATATAGCAGATTTTTACTGTATATTTAACTCTACATCCATGTTCATGTTCAGACTGGCTAATATGTTATGGAGATGCCATATTTCGGACCTGGTGTAAAAAACATGGCATCAGTAAAATGCCATATTTCAGTTAAAAAGGAAAGTCTTGCAAGAGTAGTCCAATCTACTGGTAATGAATACAGGCAGGAGAAATTGCACCAAGCTGGCTTTATCAGTAAGGAGAGGTGGAAACTGGAGAGAACTGGCTGATCCCCACATCCCATTTAGGACTGGGCTCTTAGCAGCAGTTTTGAATCATCTCTAAATTCTTCCTGAGCAAGTGGAAAAGGCATCCTCCAGAACTGACTCCAACCAGTGTATCCAGTGGTTCCAGGTATCCATGATATATCTCTCCCCACACATTTTTTTGCTTAAACATTCCTTTGGGAGAATAGGGAAGTGTATTTTTTATGGATTGCTGAGTATGCTGATGCAGAGATGCAGACTCTGACAATGGTGCCAGGCTGTCAATGTTTAGACTGTGGATATGGTTTATCCCAAAGGAAACCACAGCAGTCTTTCACCACTGAGCAGCTAATTACCCATAATGTGCTGAGGTGCTCTGCAGTTCCAGATGGGAGCAGAACTGGCTTTTAGAAGGAAACAGTCTCTAAGTCCTGCATCCTCACTCTAACAGTAAATAGACAACCTCTCAGTCTCTTGTGGCTAAGGTCTAGTGTAAACTGTGACTTACAAGACTGAATGTATTTTCCAGAGTGGATTTACAGGCTCTGACTTTACCATCTTCTTTTAACTCAGATGGGGATTTGCAGCTGTGTAAACCAAATGAGAATTGTATCTATATCTTTGCCAAGAAAATGTGCTAAATATACAAATAGGCTGCAATGAATATGATTTAATCCTCAAAGCAGACACATTTTGAAGGATTTGATTTCCTTTCTCTTCTCAAAGTCAAGCTCTTGCTGTGAGCCTGTACCTACAGAAAAGTACTGTTTGTGGGGACCCCTGCTTCTTCCTTTGGCTTAGGGAGTGCCATGACCCAGGACAGCTCTGCAGCCTCTGTCTCAAGACCCTTCTAAAGAACGGGGAAAGCTGGGTGCGATGAGAGGAGGAAATCCCTTCAGTGGGCAACAGAGTGAAGGAATGTTGTCATTTTGGAAGAAGTCTCCTAATCAAATCTTTGCAAGCCAGTATCTCTCAGCTGAATGACACAGAGGGAAGCTTAGGACACCTTAGGACAAGGTGTCTCTTGCCCAGCCTGAGTTAGCTCCATGACAAGGACACCTGTTTCTCTGTGCCGTGGCATTTCACTTTCAAGAAGCCAGAGAGGCCAAGGCTCATTCATCCATGTGCTGGTGGCCTTTCCAGAGTCACGTTGAAGCTGGGCTTGGGGCCATTCTGGCAGCATTGCTGGCTTGTGTTAAATCTGCCTGTTTATTAAGGTAATGTCCCCTAAACTGCCAGTGCGGTGAGCGTATCCTGTGAGTGTGCAGTCAGGTGTGTGTGTGTGTGTGTGTGTGCAGGTGCAGTGCAGCAGGATTGTGAGGAGAGAAGCAGGGAATGTTATAACCACATGTTATATCCCTGTGTGGCAGTCACTCAGTCTGGGGAAGTGGGACGAGCAGGCAGATGGGGGCACTCCTACCAAAGCCAATGGGAGCCCCAGCCCACCCAGGACATGCAGGGGAGTTTGTGCCACGCCTGTGTTTACACTGGGACTGCTCCACACCAGGTGTGTGGTTTAATGAGAGGTATCTACCTTCCCTAGCAGTAGGCTGGGGCACCCACTGGCTGAGCTGGGAGGACTGGGATGCAAAGCTGTGGAGAATCAATCATTTATCATGAGCTGCCCAGACTCTGGCATTCGCAGTGGGTCCAGCTGGAGACAGCAAATCTCTATTGCTTAAAGAGAAAAAAGGAAGCAAGAAAAGAGGTTAATGCTGCTTAGCCTTGATAAAGCTTTTAGCTGCAAAACGTCACATTCTTCAAAACCCAATCAGCCAGTCATGCCTTAGGCTTTAGCAGCTGTAACTCTAATTGGACCAAGAAAATTATTTGATCTGCAGCATGAAAACACAAAATACAGAAAAAAAAAACCCCAAAAAAAAAAACAACCCACAAAGCCACAAAGCACATGCTAATGGAGTTAACATGTTGAGAGGGTCTGTATGACATGAATGTTCACTTCATTGCCAGTGTGGCCTTTACAGCCCCCTCCAGATGACAAAGCCCACTTTGAAATCTGCCTCCAAAGTGCCTGAGCTCCTAAGATGCAGCAACCATGCCAAATTGCCCCATAAAGAAATGCAGTTTTAATTGCTGGTATCAGTCAGCCTTGGAGCACTGGAACAAGCAGCTCACCCAGATGATTAGCATTCCTTTTGCTGGAAGAGGAGTCCAGCCTCAAGAAGGGATGCAAATGCTGACTGACACCTTCCCACATTCATTCTGCTGTTCTCTCCTTCCTGGGGAGAAGGGCATGCTCTCCTCTGTCCACGGCTGACAGCACCATACATCACCTCTCTGTTTCCTGCAATATTAATCCAGTGGCACTACCAAGAATAGCTCCAGACCTCAAAGGCAGGGAGGGAGCTGCCCAGGGTCTGAGTGTGGAAGCAAAGAAAATTATTCCAGGAGCCAGTCAGATGGACAGCTTCCCATTTTAAGCTGTGCATTCCGTATTTATTTATGTGCACTGTCTCCAAGCAACCCTCATAATGGCAGACTAGACCTGGATTTCTGGTTGTGAGAGTTCCCTGCCCTGCCATGTCCAAAGGCTGAAATATGTTGCAGCCTGCCCTGGAGGACTCCTGGGACTCCTGTTTGTGAAAGCCAGGGCTGTGCTTGGGTTAAGAGTAAGAAAGGCTGGTGTTTATTGCAATGGTAATTCCTTGCCAGAGGAGGACTGCTCACTACAGGGCACCTCCCAGAGTCTGAGTTGTCAAGATTTATACAAGCAACAAAAGGCAAAGTGGCTTTCACCACTTTCCCTGGAGATCAGTCCAAAACCAGATGGATCTCAGCATCCATGGCACTGGACAGAATGTCTGCTCCACAAACTGTGTCAAACAGTTCTCTCTTTTCCTTGATATCTGGATCCATGGGGCTTTTGTGGACTATGGTTATAGCCTCTATTAACTGCCCCATTTTAGATGTTTCCCATATGCAAAGGCCTCACTACCTATGGAGGGATGGATCTACAGCTGCTATGTCTTTCAAACAAAGGGTAATTTCCACCAAGCAAAGAAATTGTTAGTGCAGGTGGAGATGTTTGACAAGTATGTTTAACAAGGAGGTATGAAATCCTGCTTCCATGCAGCTTCTTTCCTCTTGGGTCCTGAAATCTTTGAAAGAGCATACAGCATGGCAGTCTTTCTCCAGGCTCTCTTCAGGGCCATTCTTCCATGCATTTCCTTTCCCAAATGTTGCTGCCTGCTTTTCACAGTAACAGTAACAGTGAAAGCCTTTAGTCTGCCTTTAATTTGGGCAGAAAAACTATCTATATTTGAGGTAGGAGATGCTCTTATTTTAGTTAGTCATTTCACAAAGGAGTCATTTTATAGGAAACGCTTTTATGGGTGTCTTTTTATGGGTACCTCGTGCACAAAGTTTCATCATTCCTTTATTTGCAGAGGTATCATTGTATCAACATGAGCAAACTCAAAAGAGCAAAGGGAACCGTTCCTTCACAATCAAAGAGGAGTACGCCCAGTGAGATTTGGGGTCCTAAATTCTTGAGTCATCAGGGATGTGATGGTCAGGTCACACTTCCAGCGGTTTGGATTTGTCTCTGCTCTAAATAGGATAAAATAGGTATGTAAAAATGCAGGTTTCTTCTTTTACAGATTCCTGTGGTAGATTCTGGCAGGGTGTGACTGAGAGGAGAGGGAGATGTGACTCTCTGGGAGATTAAAGTGATCTGAGTTGAACTCTAAGTTTCCCCAGCACCCCTCTGGTAAGTGCCTGCACTCAAGATCACTATTCCATAAAATTGCTGGTCACAGCCACCTAAGTAGTAAGTGTTGCCTTCCAAGGCTGTGACAGAAAGCAATGCCAACCACACTGCTTGTGTTTAGTGTTCTGGCTGACATACCTGACCTGTGGAGCCAAGACCAATTTGCTGCCCGCTATTCCTCTCTCTTGTCTCTTTAGACACTGTTGCTTCGTGTTTCTCCCTCCCAGGGAGCATCTGTGCCTTTTTGCTGTTTCCAGCAGTTAGCATTTGACACAACTTGCTCTTACTGACTTGTCCACATATCCTTTCTCTCTTTAGACTGCTAATGCAACCGTGGTTGGTGCTTTTGAGCCTGGACTGCTCTGCAGATCTCAGGGTTAGTTGTGACTGCAGGCCAGGCTTCAAAAATTAAGTGCTTTGTTGGAGTCCTATCTGAGAACTGGAGAAGGATCAAATGTGTCCACTATGCAACCATCCATCTCCCTGGTGTTTCATAATATTATCCATCTGTTCTTTTGCTTTCTTGCAAGAAAGGCTCATGGGGTTACCAAGGTACAAATTAACACATCTTGGTGAGATTGTGTTTAAAAATATTTGGTGTCCATCTGTGTGGAGAGAAAAATCCATTTCTGTTAACATGGTTGTTTTCCTTCTGACACTTATTGTCTGCAGTACCCAACGTGGAACAACAAGGAAAGGAAAGAGCTTTACAGCAAGTGGAGCAGTGCCTAACTTTGCATCAGGCTGGTAAGAGTCAATACTAGAGTGTGAGAGGGAAGTTTTGTGTGCAGGAAGGGGGCAGAGAAAAGTATTTGTAATGTTCCCCCTTCCCACCCCCAAATGCCACTGGAGACAAAGCCTACAGTGGTAAGGTGCCACAACTGGAGTGCAGTATCTAACAGGGCTCTGTTAAGTGCATGCTCACTTCTCTCTTACTGGGCTAAGAGGGACTGCAAAGGGAGATTTTGCAGAGAACAAGCACTGCACTGATCACAGATTGGCATCTGCTTGTCTTACAGGGCTCCTTAAAGGTCTGATGGCAAGAGTGTCAGCCTTTCCCCACAGCCACAGACTTCAACTCCATCATGCTTGGACACTGTATTCGTGATTCTCTTTTATTCTCCCTGATGATGGCAGGCTATAGAAAGCAGCAGAGATGTGAAGGAATCTGTCTGTCCTCTCATCTGAGGGTGGCTTTGGTCATCAGGCCAAATCCAAGAAAATGGCCGGCATGGAGTGCTGGTGAATCCCTTTGTGAGCAGAAGGACTGAGGGGGTAGCAGCTAGAGAGGAGAACAATGAGCAGCTCTACGCCCCCCTGCAAGGCATCCCCTCCAAGAGCCACTCAGCCCATTTTAAATGTACTTCCTTCAACAGCAAGGAAGCACTGTGAGAGGCACTCACCATGTCTCCCACAGCTGCCTCCAGCACCTGGGATTTGATTTCCTAACTGTGTCTGTGTGCTGGGTTACTCTTGCTGCTAGGGCAAGGGAGAAATGCAAAGTGGCAGAGACACTGGAGAGAAACAGCAGGCAGCAAATCATGCTTGGCTGTATAGTCCATGCGTGCTTGGCCTTCATTTTGCCCTGGGCTCTGTCACAGCCTCAAAAGGCAGTAGTGTCCCTGCATCACTCTGGCCTGTTCTGTCAGACTCTCCTGGGACAGACGGTGGTCAGTGAGGAAGGGAGATGCTGTCTGTGTGAGGTCAGCAGCAAGATCTGACAGTCTGAGTGAAGCTGAGAGACATCTCCCTTGCCACACACAGATACCAGTGATATTCCAGGACCTCTTTGCACTGCAACTGTGGGACAGCTAGGAAATGCAAAACCTTTAGCTGAAAGAAGAGTTTAAAATCGTTCTGTAACATTTTTCTTGGCTATTTATGACTTTGTGTGATCTCATTGTAGTTGGGACTGGCATGCTGCAGCCTTAGGTCTGTGTATCTTCCTTCAGCAATAACCAGAGGGGAGGTGACACACCCTGTCATTTTTAGGGCTACCTGCAATTTTCATATTAATTTTATAGCCTGGAGTTGATCAAAAAGGAAGCCTGGAGGAAGCTTACAGACCCTAGCCACCAAATGTGAGGACCTTGCAGGGCATGCTGCCTTGCATGTAAGTGTTAGTTTGCCCAGGTGCTCATGAACAGACCATAATCTTCTTCCTCACTGTGAACCAAACAAATCTGTGCTTGCTCTGGGCAGGCTCTATCAGGAGCAGTGTTCTCCTCTAGACATGCTGGCACAAGGTGTAAATGTCCCTTTCTCTCTCCCCTTTGCATTTTCATGATGCTCATGTGCCACAAACAGGGCAGTTGTGACACAGGAGTAGGGGCAGAGGGCTGGAAAGGCTGTCAAAGGCAGCTCGAGTAGCTGTTCCCTTTCCAAAAGTACATCCTTCTTCGGAATAGCTCAGCTCCCGTCACCTTCCTCTGCTTTCTGCTGTCCAGAGGATGAGAAAAATTGGAAGCATCCCAAAAGAATTTGTATGGGCTGGCTTTGGTTCATCAGGTCATATAATAAATTCCCTGAAGCTCAGCATTAGGAATGCTGGAAAACTGCACCCTGCCTAGAGAAGATTTCCACATAGAAAAAAGCCATCCAGCCACAGAGCAGTTGAGAAGTGTCTGAGCTCCTCACCACCTTTGATGATCCTTGAGAGGCTTGGCCAAGTTCACTGAGAAACACATCAGGGCATGTTTGGCAGGCCAAGGAACTGAGGGATACTAACCTGGGCAGCCAAGGCTTTTTGCTTCTGTGCTGCCCCTGTGGGAAGCCCTAGCACCTCTGACTAGGTGCTAATGGGACACTGAAGGTGTTTGTAGCAATGTCAATGCTGGCCTACCAAGCATCTTGAAGCATGAGTCACCTCTTCCTGAATCATGGGACTGGCCTACAAGTTATTAATATTTATTTTCTGACTGAAAATAGGAGCGACCTGCCTTTACTTCCAAACCTTTGATTCTGTAGGATTAATTCCAATGATGCTTACAGAATTTTCTCTGCATTGATGAAAACTTTGTTTTGTTGTCTTTGTGTTGTTTTCCCTGCTTTAAATCAAAATAAAACTGAGGAGTTCATTCTTTTCATCACACAGATCCAAATCCTGAAAGACTCATCAGCTGTTAGGAGATTTACTGTAAAACCACAAGGATTTGCAGTGGTTATTGACCAGCCATATGCTCAGCTCAGTGCAGTGCCCTTTTGCACTTCTGACCAAGCCGCCTATCTGTCCACTTTAAAGCTCTCCCTGCTGGCAAGAGTTTACATTAGCTCAGCTGCAGCGAGGACATCAGATTTATTCCCTATTTGCCCTTTTCAGTATTCACAAATAAAATTCGTCCAGCATGATAGATACAGTTGCTAGTGGTGTCTAAAAAAACTCATAACTGAGGGTGTAATAAGATGGAAGAAAATCTCCAATCAACCCCATTAACTACTACATGCTGGAAAAGTATCTTGGAGATTCATTCTGCTAACAGAACCCCTGGCTTTTCTTCACCTTTTCCTTCACTTCAATGAGGAGGACAGAAGAGCTGCTTGGCTGTTCACCTGAAAACACTTAGGACCTGAAATCTCCA